>NC_052101.1:39584935-39884935 GCF_015852505.1 Tachyglossus aculeatus
TTTCCTGGCCCTGCCCTGCAGCAGGACAGGTACACAGGCCAGGCGCATCGTTTGAAAACAGAAGTGGGCATGGGGGAGTCCAAGACCCCACTGGGGGAGACTGACAGACGGCAGATGCTCATCGGGAGGACCTGAGACAAGAGGAGGAGGAGGAGGAGGAGGAAGAGGAGGCGGAGGAGGAGTAAATTAGTACACTGCTCAGGACTGCTCTTCTAGACGGTGAGCCCACTGTTGGGTAGGAACTGTCTCTATATGTTGCCAATTTGTACTTCCCAAGCGCTTAGTACAGTGCTCTGCACATAGTAAGCACTCAATAAATACGATTGATGATGATGATGATGATATGTTGCCAACTTGTGCTTCCCAAGTGCTTAGTACAGTGCTATGCACACAGTAAGCACTCAATAAATACGATTGATTGATTGATTGACCTGAGACAAAGGGAGGAGGAGTAAATTAGTACACTACTCTACACACAGTATAGCTGCGTATATCTGTAATTTATATATCTGTCTCTGAATATATCTATATATCTGTAGTTTGTGTATTTATTTGTTTATCCATTTCTTTATATTAACGTCTGTCTCCCCCTCTAGACTGTGAGCTCTTTGTGGGCAGGAATGGTTCTATTTGTTGTGGTGTTTCACTCTCCCAAGCACTTCATTCAATGCTTTGCACACAGTAAGCGCTCAATAAATTCGATTAATAATACTCTGTATCTATCTATCATTTATTTATTTATTTATCCATTTCGTTATGTTAATGTCTGTCTCCCCCTCTAGACTGTGAGCTCTTTGTGGGCAGGAATGGTTCAATTTGTTGTGGTGTTTCACTCTCCCAAGCACTTCATTCAATGCTTTGCACACAGTAAGCGCTCAATAAATTCGATTAATAATACTCTGTATTTATCTATCATTTATTTATTTATTTATCCATTTCTTTATGTTAATGTCTGTTGTCTCCCCCTCTAGACTGTGAGCTCTTTGTGGGCAGGAATGGTTCAATTTGTTGTGGTGTTTTACTCTCCCAAGCACTTCGTTCAATGCTTTGCACACAGTAAGCGCTCAATAAATTCGATTAATAATACTATGTACCTATCCATTATTTATTTATTTATCTATTTCTTTATATTAATGTCTGTCTCCCCCTCTAGACTGTGAGCTCTTTGTGGGCAGGAATGGTTCTATTTGTTGTGGTGTTTCACTCTCCCAAGCACTTCGTTCAATGCTTTGCACACAGTAAGCGCTCAATAAATTCGATTAATAATGCTCTGTATCTATCTATCATTTATTTATTTATTTATTTATCCACTTCTTTATGTTAATGTCTGTCTCCCCCTCTAGACTGTGAGCTCTTTGTGGGCAGGAATGGTTCTATTGGTTGTGGTGTTTCACTCTCCCAAGCACTTCGTTCAATGCTTTGCACACAGTAAGCGCTCAATAAATTCGATTAATAATAATATGTATCTATCCGTTATTTATTTATTTATCTATCTATTTATTTATTTATTTATCCATTTCTTTATATTAATGTCTGTCTCCCCCTTTAGACTGTGAGCTCGTTGTGGGCAGGAATGTTTCTATTTGTTATGGTATTTCACTCTCCCAAGCACTTCGTACAGTGCTTTGCACACAGTAAGCACTCAATAAATTCGATTATTAATAATATGTATATATCTGTAATTTATTTATGTATCCATTACTTATATTAATGTCTGTGTCCCCCTCTAGACTGTGAGCTCGTTGTGTGCAGGAATGGTTCTTTTTGTTATGGTATTTCACTCTTCCAAGCACTTCGTACAGTGCTTTGCACACAGTAAGCACTCAATAAATTCGATTAATAATAATATGTATATACCTGTAATTTATTTATGTATCCATTTCTTTAGATTAATGTCTGTCTCCTCCTCTAGACTGTGAGCTCGTTGTGGGTAGGAATGGGTCTATTTGTTGTGGTATTTCACTCTCCCAAGCACTTTGTACAGTGCTCTGCACACAGTAAGTGCTCAATAAATTCGATTAATAATAATAATATGTATACATCTGTAATTTATTTATGTATCCATTACTTATATTAATGTCTGTCTCCCCCTCTAGACTGTGAGCTCATTGTGGGCAGGAATGGTTCTATTTGTTATGGTATTTCACTCTCCCAAGCACTTTGTACAGTGCTTTGCACACAGTAAGTGCTCAATAAATTCGATTAATAATAATAATATGTATATACCTGTAATTTATTTATATATACATTACTTATATTAATGTCTGTCTCCCCCTCTAGACAGTGAGCTCGTTGTGGGTAGGAATGGGTCTATTTGTTGTGGTATTTCACTCTCCCAAGCAGCACTTCGTACAGTGCTTTGCACATAGTAAGCACTCGATTAATAAGATTGAATGAATGAATGACTGAATGAAGGGGGGGGGCGCCACCACAGCTGCTGATTGGTCAGTGAAGGATAATAATAATAATAATAATAATGATGGTATTTGTTAAGCGCTTACTATGTGCAAAGCACTGTTCTAAGCGCTGGGGGGATACAAGGTGATCAGGTTGTCCTACGTGGGGCTCACAGTCTTAATCCCCATTTTACAGATGAGGGAACTGAGGCTCAGAGAAGTTAAGTGACTTGCCCAAGGACACACAGCAGACATGTGGTGGAGCCGGGATTCGAACCCATGACCTCTGACTCCAAAGCCCGGGCTCTTTCCACTGATCCATGCTGATGCCCCCCTCCCTCCCTCTGCCCTATCCCCTTCCCCTCCCCACAGCGCTTGTGTATATCTGTACAGATCATCATCAATCGTATTTATTGAGCGCTTACCGTGTGCAGAGCACTGTACAAAGCGCTTGGGAAGTCCAAGTTGGCAACATGTAGAGACAGTCCCTACCCAACAGTGGGCTCACAGTCTAGAAGGGGGAGACAGAGAACAAAACCAAACATATTAACAAAATAAAATAAATAGAATAGATATGAACAGGTAAAATAAATAAATAAATAAATGGAGTAATAAATAAGTAATAAATTACTATTAATAAATTCTATTTATTACACACAGTCTAGAGGGGGAAACAGACATTAATATAAAGAAATGGATAAATAAATGATAGATACATATTGTTATGAGTAATAAATTCTATTAATAATAATAATGGTATTTGTTCAGCGCTTACTATGTGCCAAGCACTGTTCTAAGCGCTGGGGTAGATACAAGGTAATCAGTTTGTCCCACGTGGGGCTCACAGTCTTAATCCCCATTTTACAGATGAGGCACAGAGAAGTTACTTGTCCAAAGTCACCCAGCTGATAAGTGGCGGAGGCGGAATTAGAACCCACGACCTCTGACTCCCAAGCCCGGGCTCTTGCCACTAAGCCACGCTGCTTGTGTATATGCTATAATTCTATTTATTTGGATGGTATTGACACCCGTCTACTTGTTTTGTTTTGTTGTCTTTCTCCCCCTTCTAGACTGTGAGCCCGTTGTTGGGAAGGGATTGTCTCTAGATGTTGCCGATATGTACTTCCCAAGCGCTTAGTACAGTGCTCTGCAGACAGCGTGGCTCGGTGGCAAGAGCCCGGGCTTCGGAGTCAGAGGTCGTCGGTTCTAATGCCGCCCACACTACTTGTCAGCTGTGTGATTTTGAACAAGTCACTTCACTTCTCTGTGCCTCAGTGACCTCATCTGTAAAATGAGGATTAAGTCTGTGAGCCCCACGTGGGACAACCTGATCACCTTGTATTTCCCCCAGCGCTTAGGACAGTGCTTTGCACATAGTAAGCGCTTAACAAATACCATTATTATCACCTTGTAACCTCCCCAGCGCTTAGAACAGTGCTTTGCACATAGTAAGCGCTTAACAAATGCTATTATTATTATTATTATTCTTTGGGCCTCAGTGACCTCATCTGTAAAATGGGGATTAAGACTGCGAGCCCCACGTGGGACAACCTGATCATCTTGTATTTCCCCCAGTGCTTAGAACGGTGCTCTGCACATAGTAAGCGCTTAACAAATACCATTACTATTATTTTCACCTTGTGACCTCCCCAGCGCTTAGAACAGTGCTTTGCACATAGTAAGCGCTTAACAAATGCCATTATTATTATTGTTTGGGCCTCAGTTACCTCATCTGTAAAATGGAGATTAAAACTGTGAGCCCCTTGTGGGACAACCTGATCACCTTGTAACCTCCCCAGCGCTCAGAACAGTGCCTTGCACATAGTAAGCGCTTAACAAATACCATTATTATTATTATAGTTAGCGCTTAAGAAATACCATTACTATTATTATTATTATCACCTTGTAACCTCCCCAGCACTTAGAACAGTGCTTTGCACATAGTAAGCGCTCAACAAAGATCATTATTATTATTATTATTATTATTATAGTAAGCGCTTAAGAAATACCATTACTATTATTATTATTATCACCTTGTAACCTCCCCAGCGCTTAGAACAGTGCTTTGCACATAGTAAGTGCTCAACAAATACCATTATTATTATTATTATTATTATTATTATAGTAAGCGCTTAACAAATACCATTACTATTATTATTATTATCACCTTGTAACCTCCCCAGCGCTTAGAACAGTGCTTTGCACATAGTAAGCGCTCAACAAATACCATTATCATTATTATTATTATTATAGAAGCGCTTAACAAATACCGTTACTATTATTATTATTATCACCTTGTAACCTCCCCAGCGCTTAGAACAGTGCTTTGAACATAGTAAGCGCTTAACAAATACCACCATTATTATTATTATTAATACGCGCTCAATGAATAGGATGGAATGAATGAATGATGCGGACGGTGGGGGGGGCGGGGAAAGGACGCCGCCGCTGCTGATTGGCCAGCGAAGGACGCCGCCGCTGCTGATTGGCCAGCGAAGGACGCCGCCGCTGCTGATTGGCCAATGAAGGATGCCGCCGCTCCTGATTGGCCAGCGAAGGACGCCGCCGTCGCTGCAGCAGGTGAGTTGTTCTCTCCGCGGCCGCAAGGGGGGGCGGCCCTGTGACGCTTCGGGGATGGGGGGGGCGAAGCACCGCCGCCGCTGCTGATTGGCCAGTGAAGGATGCGGACCTTGGAGGGGCGGGGGGAGGAAGCCTCCGCCGCCTCTGATTGGCCGGCGAAGGTTGCGGGCGCCGCGGCACGTGAGCTGCGTGGCTCGCGCGGCTCCTGATTGGCCAGGACCGTTTCCCCGTCCTTCTTCTGTTGCCCTAGCAACCGTGGCCGCCCCACGTGCTGCGGCCGGGATGCCCAGGTGCCCAGGCAGCTTTGTGGACTTCACGCACACCATCACCGGCGACTTGGCGAGACCGGTGGCAACCCTTTGCGTAAGGCTTGGCTCCTCTCATCCTCATCGATGCCATTTATTAATAATAATAACAATGTTGGTATTTGTTAAGCGCTCCCCCTCCACCCCCTCTCCATCCCCCCGCCTTACCTCCTTCCCTTCCCCACAGCACCTGTATATATGTTTGTACGTATTTATTACTCTATTTATTTATTTTACTTGTACCTATTCTATTTATTTATTTTATTTTGTTAATATGTTTTGTTCTCTGTCTCCCCCTTCTAGACTGTGAGCCTACTGTTGGGTAGGGAACGCCTCTATGGGTTGCCAACTTGTACTTCCCAAGCGCTTAGTACAGTGCTGTGCACACAGGAAGCGCTCAATAAATACGATTGAATGAATACCATGTGCCAAGCACTGTTCTAAGCACTGAATAATGTTGGTATTTGTTAAGCGCTTACTGTGTGCCAAGCACTGTTCAAAGCGCTGGGGTAGAGACAAGGTAATCAGGTTGTCCCACAGTCCTCGTCCCCATTTTACCGATGAGGTAACTGAGACACAGAGAAAAGAAATCTAGACTGTGAGCCCACTGTTGGATAGGGACCGTCTCTATATGTTGCCAACTTGTACTTCCCAAGCGCTTAGTACAGTGCTCTGCACACAGTAAGCGCTCAATAAATGCGATTGAATGAATGAATGAATACCATGTGCCAAGCACTGTTCTAAGCGCTGAATAATGTTGGTATTTGTTAAGTGCTTACTGTGTGCCAAGCACTGTTTTAAGCGCTGGGGTAGAGACAAGGTAATCAGGTTGTCCCACGTGGGGCCCACAGTCCTCGTTTCCATTTTACAGATGAGGTAATTGAGGCATAGAAAAAAGAAATCTAGACCGTGAGCCCACTGTTGGGTAAGGACCGTCTCTATATGGTGCCAACTTGTACTTCCCAAGCGCCTAGTACAGTGCTCTGCACACAGTAAGCACTCAATAAATACGATTGAATGAATGAATACCATGTGCCAAGCACTGTTCCAAGTGCTGAATAATGTTGGTATTTGTTAAGCACTTACTGTGTGCCAAGCACTGCTTTTAGCGCTGGGGTAGAGACAAGGTAATCAGGTTGTCCCACGTGGGGCCCACAGTCCTCGTCCCCATTTTACCAATGAGGTAACTGAGGCACAGAGAAAATAAATCTAGACTGTGAGCCCACTGTTGTGTAGTGACTGTCTCTATATGTTGCCAACTTGTGCTTCCCAAGCGCTTAGTATAGTGCTCTGCACACAATAAGTGCTCAGTAAATATGATTGAATGAATGAATGAAGTGATTTTCCCAAAGTCACACAGCTGACAAGTGGCAGAGGCGGGATTAAAACCCCACGACCTCTGACTCCTATGCCCGTGCTCTTTCCACTAAGCCACGTGAGCGCTTACTGTGTGCAGAGCAGTGTACTAACCGCTTTGGGGGAGTACTGTCAAACAGAGTGGGTAGACACGTGCCCTGCCCACAGTGAGTTTACAGGCCTGTCTGGGGCTGGTGAGAGAGGAGGGATCTGATTGTAGCTCTTTTCTGGAGTCTCTTGGAGCGTCCAGTGCATAGCTGGGGAGACCCATCGGCCTCATGAAGGTATCGGATTTCATTCAGTTCTTCCCCTAAATCTCCTTTCCTTCAAGCCAGCTGGGTTCTGGGGTCTTTCTCTCCTCCATCGTAGCTTCCTCCTGCTTTGCTGTCTGTGGAGGGACAGTTGGGCCTCAGTTGCCTCATCTGTGGAATGGGGATTGGGACTGTGAGCCCCCCCATGGGACAGCCTGATCATCTTGTAGCCTCCCCGGCGCTTGGTGCAGTGCTTTGCACATAGTGAGCGCTTGATGAATGCCATCATCATTATTATTATTATTATTAATAATAATCTAGATTACGGGGCCGAGGAAATGTCGGTCTGCGGCTCCGGACGTGATAATAATAGTGATGATGGTATTTGTTATCTTGTTTATTTTATTTCGTTAGTATGTTTGGTTTTGTTCTCTGTCTCCCCCTTTTAGACTGTGAGCCCACTGTTGGGTAGGGACCGTCTCTATATGTTGCCAACTTGTACTTCCCAAGCGCTTAGTACAGTGCTCTGCACACAGTAAGCGCTCAATAAATACAATTGATTGATTGACTGTGAGCCCACTATTGGGTAGGGACTGTCCCTATATGTTGCCAACTTGTACTTCCCAAGCGCTTAGTACAGTGCTCTGCACACAGTAAGTGCTCAATAAATACGATTGATTGATTGATTGAGGGAGGACTCACAAAACTCTAAATCATCCTGAGGCATGGACTGCCCAAGCACTCTACAAAGTGCTTGGAAAAGGATAATACAACAATAAACAGTGACCTTCCCTGACCACAATGAGCTCACGGTCTGGTCCCTGTCCTTGAAAGTCGGTGGGCAGAAGGGGTGTTGCTTTGGGGCTGATTGTCAGCAACACTCAGCGACCGGTGGAATCTGCAGCCTGGTGGCCTGTCCACGTGGGTGGTCCTGTGGTGGGGATCGCCGTTGCTGGGATGGTCAAGGATGTAAAACCTTCCCAAACCCTGGGAACGGCTGCTGCTTTGGCTCTTGGCACCGGATGCTCAGCCACAGGTGGGTGAGTGAGCGTTCTTGGCTAGCCCAGGGCCGACACCTCCCTGATTTTCTTCCCTGATGCTTGTCCCCTCTCTCCGGACAACGAGACAGCGTAAGAATGCCCTCCCTCTGCCCATCCGCCAAGCTAGCTCTCTTCCTCCCTTCAAGGCCCTGCTGAGAGCTCACCTCCTCCAGGAGGCCTTCCCAGACTGAGCCCCTTCCTTCCTCTCCCCCTCGTCCCCCTCTCCATCCCCCCCATCTTACCTCCTTCCCTTTCCCACAGCACCTGTATATATGTATATATGTTTGTACATATTTATTACTGTATTTATTTATTTATTTTATTTGTACATATCTATTCTACTTATTTTATTTTGTTAGTATGTTTGGTTTTGTTCTCTGTCTCCCCCTTTTAGACTGTGAGCCCACTGTTGGGTAGGGACTGTCTCTATATGTTGCCAATTTGTACTTCCCAAGCGCTTAGTACAGTGCTCTGCACATAGTAAGCGCTCAATAAATTCGATTGATGATGATGATGATGAAGTCATCACGGGAGGGCTCAGTGATCTGTCCTGCCATGCTAGGCCTGAGTTCACCCTTCCTCCCCCCACCCTGTCCATCCAAGGCCCCCATCCCAACACTCCTTGGGAATGGCACAGCACTCCCATGATTGTGCCATGATGGATCCAGTGCCCGGTCCGATCGGGAAGTCATGGGAAGCAATCTGTGTGGGAGATTATCTGGGATTGAGTGGAAAAGAGGAGGGCGGTGGTAGTGGAGTCCTGGTGGGGGCTTCCGAGAGGGAGATTAGATTAAAGCCGGAGTGGCCAGAGGGACCTGTCAGGAGAGATATCAGTTCCTGCTTCATTTCCAAAGAGGGAGCTGAGCCTGAATCTACATCGCAGCAGCTGAGACGCATGTCTGCAGTCACAGGCGAACCCCTAAACTGTAGCCAGAAAGAGCCATTCCAGCAATGCTGACAGTCCCTTCTCGTCCTTTCCTCCTCCTCCTTTCTCCTTTTGCATAGTTTTCTTCCCCTCTAGGATTTACCCTTTCCCCTTTTCCCGCCCTTGTTTTCTCTCTCGACACCATTGCAGACTTGCTAGCTAATCCCAGAGATGATGGAGGTTAAACTCTTACGATGGTGAGGATCGTAGGTCATTTTAATTCTAATTTTTTTGACACCGGATCTTTTGACTCTGGATCGCCTGACTCCTAGGTGATTTCATTCCTGGTGACTTCATTCTTGATGAATAAATAATAGCAATAATAAATTTAAGCACTTATTATGTGCCAAGCACTATTCTAAGCGCTGGGGTAGGTATAAGGTTGTCAAGGTGTCCCACATGGGGCTCACAGACTTAATCCCCATTTTACAGATGAGGTGACTGAGGCACAGAGAAGTCAAGTGACTTGCCCAAAGTCACACAGCTGATAAGTGGTGGAGCTGGGATTAGAACCCATGACCTCTGACTCCCAAGCCTGAGCTCTTTCCACTAAGCCACGCTGTTTCTATGTGCAGTAATGACAACCCCTAAAATAACTATGTAGAGCACTTAAATTCTGTGGCTGATTGGGAGAGAGGATAATGACACCTCCCTCCCATCCCAAGCATCCTCTTACCTCCCATTGGGACCTCCACCCAATATGTACCCATCCCCTGCTATCTGGTGGGCAGAGAGGGAGGGCCAAGTAGAGCAGGTGGGCACCGATGCTCAAATGAGCCCTGATCCTTCATTCATTTTGTTCATTCAGTCGTGTTTATTAAGCAGTTACCGTTTGCAGGGCACTGTACTAAGTGCTTGGGAAAGTATCGTACAATAATAAACAGTGACATTCCCTGACCACAATGAGCTCACGGTCTGGTCCCTGTCGTTGGACGCTAGAAGAAGCAAGAGGACAGAAGGAAAGTCAGTGAGCAGGAGGAAATGCCTATGGATTTAGAGGAAAAACTCTATGCAGACACTGAGTTTAGTTTGAAGGTGAGACGTTTCTAGCCTGGAATTTCTTCTTCCAGGAGTTGCTGGTTCCCTTCCCAGGGACCACTGCAGCACAAGCCCACTGCGTCACTCATCAGGGGTGAACTGACCAGGACCAAAATTGTCCAGGACTGGAAAGACTGGGAATCAAATGACCAGTCATCAGTGGGGACAGTAATGATGTACCTCAGTACATCAATCAGTCCATCATTGAGCCAGTACTGAATGCAAAGCCCTCTCTATCAAATGCTTGGGAGAGTTCCCAAGATACCCTTTTTCTGTCCCCAAGAAGCATCTTTTCTCCTCCTACCTCACCTGGCTACTCTCCTTCTACAATTCAGTCCACACTTTTCTCTCCTCCAGTGCCAACTTTCTCACTGTATCTCGATCTTGTCTATCTCTCTGCCAACCTCTTGCCCACATTCTGCCTCTGGCCTGGAACGCCCTCCCTCTTCATATCCAACAGAATCCCCTTCCCACCTTCAAAGCCTTACTGAAGGCACGTCTCCAAGAGACCTTCCCTGACTAAGCCTTTCTTTCCTCTTCTCCCATTCCCTTCTGCATCGCCCTGAGTTGCTCCCTTTATTCATCCCCCCCCCCCCAATCCCACAGCACTTATGTACTTATCTGTAATTTTATTTATTTCTGTTAGTCTGTCACCTCTTCTAGGCTGTAAGTTTGTTGTGGGCAGGGAATGTGTCTGCTATATTGTGATGGTGTCCTCTCCCCAGCAATTAGTACAGTGCTCTGCACACAGAAAGTGCTCAATAACTACAGTTGACTAACTGACTGACTTGCAGTCTAATGGAAGAAATAAAACATGTGTAAAGTTTGGGGTCCTGGAACAACATTGAGGGACAGGTCCTGGTCCCACTGTGAAGCAGCCTGATGTACGGGATAGACCACGGGCCTGGGAATAAGAAGGTTGTGGGTTCTAATCCTGCCTCCGCCACTTGTCTGCTTAATGACCTTGGGCAAGTCACTTCACTTCTCTGGGCCTCAGTTCCCTCATCTGTAAAATAGAGATTAAGACTGTGAGCCCCATGTGGAACAGGGACTGTGACCAACCAGATTTGCTTGTATTCACCCCCAGCGCTTAGTTCAGTGCCTGGCACATAGTAAGCGCTTAATAAATACCACAATTATTATTATTCTCCCGCAGTTTACATTCGGTCTGTCAGTTCTCCCCAAGGGAGGTCAGGCTCAGCAATAACCACAGCAATCACTAACAAGAATAACAACAGTGAGAACAGCTAGTCACCAGGGGGGTTCACACGGCCCCTTTCCTTTGGAGAATTTCAATTTCTCCCACAAGCGTGGCCAAATTTCTCCGAAGAGAAGGGGATACCATGGCCCGTGGAGGAGGAAACCAGGAATTGCATGCATCGTGAAAAGAGCCAGCATCCTGTTCGGGACAGAGCTGGGATAGAAGGTTTGCCACCAGGTCCCTGTCGCTTTTCCCTCCCAGACTCTTGTTCCACTTTGGTTCCCAGCCTAGGCCGCCCTGGGAGCCCCTGGAGAAGCTGCCTCTGCAGCTGCTCTTTCCAAATCCCTCAGGACCGGGGCCAGGCGCGGGTTGATTATGCTGCTGTTATCCAGGATTAGCTATTTTTGCTCCTGTATTTATATCATGGCGGCGGCAGCGGGAGACTTCCAGATGCCAAGATGGCTGAACTGCACCCCCTTTTCACCCACCTGCTGCTCATTTAGCCCGAGGCCTCACCACGGGGGCATTTGCCCACTGCAGCTGGCAGGGGAGCGGACTCCCCCCGGCCCTTGCTCTTCCCCCTCCCCAGTCATCCCTCCGCTCCCAACGGCCCAGGGTTTTGAACAGGGGGAGGCAGAGAAAGCGTCCCGCAGGAGAGGGGCAGGGCCTGGCTGAGGCCGGTCCCAGGCTGGTGTTTGGCAGTCTTCCTTGGAGAGAAGATGCCTGTCACATCCATAATCCTCTGAAGCCTTGGAGTCTGGAAGCTCTGTCATCCCCGGCCTGCCCGGCCACCTGCCCGATGTGCCCCACGAGCTCCCAACCTGACTGGTTTGGGCCGTGGGGCTACCCTCAGGGCCCCAGGGAGACAGAGAGTCTACTATCATCATCATCAATCGTATTTATTGAGCGCTTACTGTGTGCAGAGCACTGTACTAAGCCCTTGGGAAGTACAAGTTGGCAACATATAGAGACAGTCCCTCCCCAACAGTGGGCTCACAGTCTACCATCCTGACTACACCTCATGTTTGAAGCCACGAGAGGTGCTTGTGGACGGACCGTCTCCCTGCTGGCCTGATGATCCCTTCGCCTCGTAGAGGCAGAGAGACCCAAGAACGGCACTTTGGATGTTGGAATCCAAAAAGGCGCAATTCCTGGCTAGTAGAAACGTAAGCCACAGCTGGTTCCCCAAGGTCAGAGACAGATTTGGGCTTTCTCGTGCTCAAGGGCTTGTTCCGATCATGACACACCTTTCCCAGGATTCAACAGTGGCTCCCAGATGCATCTCAAATCAAATAGAAATTTAGGAATGGAAGTTTTGAGACTCAACTAACCCTGCCATTTCCCCACCTCTTCCAATTCCCATCTTCCTGACTGTTCTTCACTCCACCCAGACAAACGTGCTTACTGCTCCCACACACGCCCACTGTTGGGTAGGGACTGTCTCTATATGTTGCCAATTTGTACTTCCCAAGCGCTTAGTACAGTGCTCTGCACATAGTAAGCGCTCAATAAATACGATTGATGATGATGATGAACAATTTATTGCACATACCGTTCCCACCCTGAAACTCCACCGTATCCCACTACATTGGCCAACTTGCTCCTCCCACTTTCCAAGTGATACAGTTAAAAAGAAAAAAAAAACACCTCCCCTCTAAAGCCTTCCCAGATTAACTCCATTTGGTTGTCCAACCCGATCATTCCAGGTATTCCCTGCCCCTGTCCTATGTTATGTTTTCATCATTTTTGCTTTCATGTGTCTTGTATGTGTACATCTTTCTTTTTCTCATGTTTACATTTATTTTTCCTACGTGCCCGTGTTTTTCCCCATTTCCTTCATTAACTATAAGTGCTCTTCATAGATCAGTACTGTGCTCCTTCCTCTGCATCTGATCCTGGCTCTGCGCCTATTGAGGCTAGACTGTTTTTTCTTATGGTCTTTGTTAAGCACTTACTATGCGCCAGGCACCGTAGTAAGCACTGGGGTAGACACAGGGTAGTCAGGTTGGTCCCACGGGGGGCTCACAGTCTCAATCCTCATTTTACAGATGAGGTAACTGAGGCCTGGAGAAGTGAAGTGACTTGCCTGAGGTCACGCAGCAGACAAGTGGCAGAGCCGGGATTAGAACCCACTACCTTTTGACTCCCACGCCCGGGCTGTATCTACTAAGACACGTCTCCCGATTGCCCAGGGGCCCTGGGGTTATGGGTGGTGGTGACAGGGACTGGATGGAGAAAGAAAAGGGGTACGATTGGGGGTTTAGCCCGCGGTGGGCAGGTGGCCGTGAACGGCCCTGGAATCCAGTGGATAAGGTGGGAGGAATTTGGGCAGTGGCAAATAGACATCAGGCTGGCATCAAAACCAAGTTCCCTTTCCCTCCCCTTTCTGTCTCCCCATCTAATAATAATAATAATAATAATGTTGGTATTTATTAAGCGCTTACTATGTGCCAAGCACTGTTCTATGCACTGGGGGGGTACAAGGTAATCAAGGTTGTAAGCTTGTATTTACCCCAGTGCTTAGTAATAATAATAATAATAATAATTATGGCATTTATTAAACGCTTACTATGTGCAAAGCACTGTTCTAAGCACCGGGGAGGATACAAGGTGATCAGGTTGTCCCACATGGGGCTCACAGTCTTAATCCCCATTTTACAGATGAGGGAACTGAGGCACAGAGAAGTTAAGTGACTTGCCCATAGTCACCCAGCTGACAATCGGCAGAGTCGGGATTCGAACCCATGACCTCTGACTCCAAAGCCCGGGCTCCTTCCACTGAGCCATGCTGCTTCTCTAATAATGTCGGTATTTGTTAAGCGCTTACTATGTGCCAAGCACCGTTCTAAGCACTGGGGGAGGTACAAGGTAATCAGGTTGTCCCACGTAGGGCTCACAGTCTTCATCCCTATTTCACAGATGAGGTAGCTGAGGCTCAGAGTAGTGAAGTGACTTGTCCAAGGTCACACAGCTGACAAGTGGCAGAGCCGGGATTAGAACCCATGACCTCTGGCTCCCAAGCCCGGGCTTTTTCCACTGAGCCACGCTGCTTATCTGACCGTATCTAGACCGTAAGCCCATTGTGGGCAGGGAACATGTCTACCAACTCTGATGTATTGCACTCTCCCAATGTTGTTGATGATGGGACTTCATCCCAAATTATCTGGTTTTCAGTGGGACAGTTGATTTTCCAGCCTGTTCTATCTGGCTTGGCTTTGGTACTGGAAGTTTTTTTAGTTAAGCGCTTACTATGTGCCGGGCACTGTAGAGAAGCAGCGTGGCTCATTGGAAATAGCATGAGCTTTGGAGTCAGAGGTCAAGGGTTCAAATTCCGGCCCCGCCACTTGTCAGCTGTGTGACTTGGGGCAAGTCACTTCACTTCTCTGGGCCTCAGTGACCTCATCTGGAAAATGGGGATTAAGACTGTGAGCCCCATGTGGGGCAACCTGATTACCTTGTATCCTCCCCGGCGCTTAGAACAGTGCTTTGCACATAGTAAGCGTTTAATAAATGCCATTATTATTATTATTATTATTACTAAGCACTGGGGTAAATACAAGCTAATCAGGTTGGACCCAGTCCCCCTCAGCTCCTTGTGGGCAGGGAATGAGTCTGTTTATTGTTACATTGGACTCTCCTAAGCGATTAGTGCAGTGCTCTGCATGCATTAAGTGTTCAATAAATAGGATTCAAAGAATGAATGCGTGAGGGGGGATGGGGAGGAGAGGGTGCATGATCGCCGGGGACGGATACGCAGCCAGATGGTTCCCTCTTGTGGGATTTGACTATTCTGCAGGAGCCAGGAGCTGGAGACCAGGAGTCTGCCCTAATAATAATAATAATAATAATAATAATAATAATGATGGCATTTGTTAAGCCCTTACTATGTGCCAGGCACTGTACTAAGCACCGGGGTGGGTACAAGCCAATTGGGTTGGACACAGTCCCTGTCCCACATGGGGCTCACAGTCTCCATCCCCCTTTTCCAGATGCGGTAACTGAGACACAGAGAAGTGATGTGACACTTGTCCAACGTCACACAGCAGACAAGTGGCAAAGCTGGGATTATTAGGCCTGTGCTCTAATAATAATAATATAATAATAATAATGGCATTTATTAAGCACTTACTATGTGCACAGCACAGTTCTAAATGCTGGGGAGTTTACAAGGTGATCAGATTGTCCCATGGGGGGGCTCACAGTCTTCATCCCCATTTTCCAGATGAGGGAACTGAGGCCCAGAGAAGTGAAGTGACTTGCCCAAAGTCACCCAGCTGACAATCGGCGGAGCCGGGATTAGAGCCCATGACCTCTGACTCCAAAGCCCGGGCTTTTTCCACTGAGCCACACTGAGCACCCCCCTTCCTCTCCCCCTCCTTACCTCCTTCCCCTCCCCACAGCACCTGTATATATGTATATACGTTTGTCCGTATTTATTACTCTAGTTATTTATTTATTTTATTTGTACATATTTATTCTATTTATTTTATTTTGTTAATATGTTTGGTTTTGTTCTCTGTCTCCCCCTTCTAGACTGTGAGCCCACTGTTGGGTAGGGACCGTCTCTATATGTTGCCAATGTGTACTTCCCAAGCGCTTAGTACAGTGCTCTGCACACAGTAAGCGCTCAATAAATACGATTGATTGATTGATTATCTACTACACCATGCCAGGTGGAGGGTCGGGGTGGTGGGTTGGGCTTGGGGACCCATGGAAATAGAAATCTGAGGGGTGGGGGAGTAGGGGCTGGCAGCAGGGACAGGGGCCATATGGGGGAATGGCACCTGCTTGCGCAGAGAGAAATAGAAATACTGGGCAGGGATCTAAAATCCGTATTCTTGCTTCTTTCTTGTAGCAATGATAACCACAGTAACCACAACATCACCAATAATTGTACTAATAATTATAGTAAGTGTTGAATGCTCACTGTGTGCCAAGCACCGTTCTAAGCGCTGGGGTGGATACAAGTTAATCAGATTGGACACAATCCCTGTCCCACATGGGGCTCACAATCTTAATCTTATTTTGTAAATATGTTTTGTTTTGTTCTCTGTCTCCCCCTTCTAGACTGTAAGCCCACTGTTGGGTAGGGACCGTCTCTAGATGTTGCCAACTTGTACTTCCCAAGCGCTTAGTCCAGTGCTCTGCACACAGTAAGCGCTCAATAAATACGATTGATTGATTGATTGCAAAGAACTGTTCTAAGCACTGGAGAGGTTACAAGGTGATCAGGTTGTCCCTCGGGGGGCTCACAGTCTTAATCCCCATTCTACAGATAAGATAACTGAGGTACAGAAATGTGAAGTGACTTGCCCAAGGTCACACAGCAGACAAGTGGTGGGGCCGGGATTAGAACCCAGGTCCTTCCGACTCGCAGGCCTATGTTCTAGGCACTAAGCCATGACTAGTCTGGTTCACTTTGGGAAGAGTGGGGCAGTGCCCTGAGTTTGCTTTATTCGTTCATTCATTCAGTCGTATTTATTGAGCGCTTACTGTGTGCAGAGCACTGGACTAAGCGCTTGGGAAGTACAAATTGGCAACATATAGAAATGGTCCCTACCCAACTCACATCATCATCATCAGTCGTATTTATTGAGCGCTTACTATGTGCAGAGCACTGTACTAAGTGCTTGGGAAGTACAAATTGGCAACATATAGAGACAGTCCCTACCCAACAGTGGGCTCACAGTCTAAAAGGGGGGAGGAGGGGTCTAGTCTAGTCTCACAGTCTAGACTCACAGTCTAGAAGGGGGAGACAGACAACAAAACAAAACAACTAGACAGGCATCAACGCCATCAGAATAAATAGAGTTATAGCTATATACACATCATTAATAAAATAGAGTAATAAATATGTACAAGTGCTGTGGGGAGGGGAAGAAGGGGGTAGGGCAGAGGGAGGGAGTGGGGGTGATGGGGAGGCTCAGTCTGGGAAGGCCTCCTGGAGGAGGTGAGCTCTCAGTAGGGCTTTGAAGGGAGGAAGAGAGCTAATTTGGTGGATGTGAGGAGGGAGGGCATTCCGGGCCAGGGGGATGACGTGGGCCGGGGGTCGATGGCGGGACTGGCGAGAACGAGGTACAGTGAGGAGGTTAGTGGCAGAGGAGCGGAGGGTAATGGCTGGGCTGGAGAAGGAGAGATTCTGTGGTGGGGCTATCAATTAGTCAATCAATCAATCAATCAATCGTATTTATTGAGCACTTACTGTTTGCAGAGCACTGTACTGAGCGCTTGGGAAGTACAAGTTGGCAACATATAGAGACAGTAGCAGGACTACTTGGGCATTTTGAAGTTGGTGGGGATTGGTATATAATAATGATGGCATTTATTAAGCGCTTACTATTGTAAGGGGGTCCTGAGGAATAAAGGGTTTGGGCGGGGGGAGAGGAACCCCAGGAGAGAGAGTGCTTTCGAGCTGGGATTCTTTGGGGAGAGAAGCTTTTTTATGGTATTTGTTAAGCACTTACTATGTGCAAGGCACTGTACTAAGCTCTGGGGTGGATACAGATTAATCTGGTTGGACCCAGTCCCTGTCTACATAATGCTCACCATCTTAATCCCCATTTTACAGGCGAGGGAACCAAGGCACAGAGAAGTGACGTGACTTGCCCCAGGTCACAGAGCGGATGAGTGGCGGAACAGGATTGGAACCCAGGTCCTTCTGACTTCCAGGGTCCATGCTCGATCCACTAGGCAATGCTGCTTCTAAGTTGGGATGGAACTGAGTTGGAATTGGCAGTTCTACCCAACCAGGGAACTCAAGTGGATTCATTCAATCGTATTTATTGAGCGCTCACTGTGTGCAGAGCACTGTACTAAACGATCGGGAAGTACAAGTTTGCAACATATAGAGACGGTCCCTACCCAACAGCGGGCTCACAGTCTAGAAGATCTGATTATATTATACAATCCCAAGTGCTTAGTAGAGTGCTCTGCACAGTAAGCGCTCAATAAATACCACTGATTAATTGACTGACACCAGTCCATTGTCCCAGCTGAGTCCCAGAGCCTAAAGTCCGGTGGAGATGTATTCTTCATCCACAGATCTCAAAGCGTGCTATTCTAGTTCCCTCTTGTGATCCTTTTTTGCAGTAAGTGCTCAACAAATACCATCGATTCATTGCTTGCTTTATTCCCATGTGATTTATAAAGGGTGTGCCTCGGACAAGATAGGCCTACCTAGTCCTGTGATCTTGGGAAGCAGCCCGGCCTCGTGGAAAGAGGCCGGGCCTGGGACTCGGAGGACCTGGGTTCTAATCCTGACTCCGCCGGGTGACTGGGGGGGAAGTCATTTCACTTCTCCGTGTCTCCACTTAATTGTAAAAGTAACTGTAACTTTTAGACTGTGAGCCCACTGTTGGGTAGGGACTGTCTCTATGTGTTGCCAACTTGTACTTCCCAAGCGCTTAGTCCAGTGCTCTGCACACAGTAAGCGCTCAATAAATACGATTGATTGATTGATTGTAAAATGGGAATGAAATAAATACCTGTTGTCCCTCCTCAGACTGTGAGCCCTGTGTGGGACAGATTCTGCATCCAACCCGATTTATTTATATCTATCCCGGCACTTAGTACAGTGAGAAGCAGCGGGACTTAATGGTTAGGGCCTGGGCCTGGGAATCAGAAGGTCCTGAGTTCTAAACCCGGCTCCTCCACGTCTGCTGGGTGACCTTGGGCAAGTCACTTAGCTTCTCTTGGCCTCCGTTCCCTCGTCTTGTATGTTTGGTTTTGTTCACTGTCTCCCCCTTCTAGACTGTGAGCCCGCTGTTGGGTAGGGACCGTCGCCGACTTGCACTTCCCAAGCGCTTAGTCCAGTGCTCTGCACACAGTAAGCGCTCAATAAATACGATTGATTGATTGATTGTAAAATGGGGATGAGGAGAGGGAGTCCCATGTGGGACAGGCACCGTGTCCAACCTGATTAAAGGGTGTCTGCCGCAGTGCTTGGGACATAGTAAGTGCTCAACAAGTACCGCGCGATTATTATTATTATTACAGCGCTCGACACATCATCATCATCATCAATCGTATTTATTGAGCGCTTACTACGTGCAGAGCACTGTACTAAGCGCTTGGGAAGTACAAATTGGCAACATATAGAGACAGTCCCTACCCAACAGTGGACTCACAATCTAGAAGGAGCTTAACAAATCCCCCCGATTAGCCGGGAAGTATGAGGTGCGGAGGGAAGGAGAGAAAGCGGGAAAGCCCCTCAGGTCTTCCTCTGCCCTCGCAGCCCTGGGCCTCCGCGGGGCTGCGAGGCCGGGGCGGGAATCCGACGGAGACTCGAACCCCAACCCTTATCTCGCCGCCAGTGGAGTGGAGCAGGGCGTCCAGGGATGACTCCGGAGAGGATAACACCGAGAGCCGGGATTCAGACTGTCAGCTTAAGGTCAAGTCAACACCCCGGGCCCCCGCGAGGCCCCGGCGTTTCCGTAGCGGGGACGGGATGCTGTGCAGAGCTTGGCAACGCCATGTGCTTTCCTTCTATTTATAACCTCTCCCGATAAGGGCCCGATCCCTCGCCCGAGCTGGCCGCCCAGGGCTCTAGAGACCCGAGTCGGCAGCCTCAGTTTACACTGCAGAAAACTGAAGTGGGATATGCCAACAGAGCCCCCCACCAGACCGTTAACAAGGAATCGGGACCACTCCCAGACTTCCCCAGGCGCCCGGATTGGTTCTAGCTCTTGGAAAATTGCTACTCCTTCTTGGAATTTCCCACGCAGAAGCGGTGCGGGCTCGTGGATGGAGGACGGTTCCACCGCTAGTCTGCTGTGTGACCTTGAGGGAGTCACTTCACTTCTCTGTGCCTCAGTTCCCTCATCTGTGAAGTGGTGATTGAGGCTGTGAGTCCCACGTAGTATGTTTTGGTTTGTTCTCTGTCTCCCCCTTCTAGACTGTGAGCCCACTGTTGGGTAGGGACCGTCTCTAGATGTTGCCAACTTGGACTTCCCAAGCGCTTAGTACAGTGCTCTGCACACAGTAAGCGCTCAATAAATACGATTGATTGATTGATAGACAGGGACTGTGTCCGTCCCGATTTGCTTGTATCCACCCCAGTGCTTAGTACAGTGCCTGGCACATAGTAGATCGAGTTGGACATAGTCCCTGCCCCATGTGGGGTTCACAGTCTCAATCCCCATTTTACAGATGAAGAAACTGAGGCACAGAGAAGTTAAGTGACTTTCCCAAGGCCACACAGCAGACAAATGGCGGGGCAGAGTTTAGAGCCCATGACCTCTAACTCCCAGGCCCGGGCTTCAGGTAGGAGGCAGAGAAGCAGCGTGGCTCAGTGGGAAGAGCCCGGGCTTTGGAGTCAGAGGTCACGGGTTCAAATCCCGGCCCCGCCAATTGTCAGCTGTGTGACTTTGGGCAAGTCACTTCACTTCTCTGTACCTCAGTTATCACATCTGTAAAATGAGGATTTAGACTGTGAGCCCCCCGAGGGACAACCTGATCACCTTGTAACCTCTCCAGTGCTTAGAACAGTGCAATCAATCAATCAATCAATCGTATTTATTGAGCGCTTACTGTGTGCAGAGCACTGTACTAAGCGCTTGGGAAGTACAAGTTGGCAACATTTAGAGACAGTCCCTACCCAACAGTGGGCTCACAGTCTAAAAGGGGGAGACAGAGAACAAAACCAAACATACTAACAAAATAAAATAAATAGAATAGATATGTACAAGTAAAATAAATAAATAAATAGAGTAATAAATCTGTACAAACATATATACATATATACAGGTGCTGTGGGGAAGCACATAGTAAGCACTTAATAAATGCCATTATTATTATTATTATTATTATTATTATTATAAAGCCAGGTAGGCATCCGAGATTGGAGAGTGGAGTCACTCTGGTTTATCTTTGGATCTCAGGGAAGGGAAAAGATTATGTTCTTTGGTCAAGATGCAACCTGTCAACGGGCAACCAACTCACTTCCATATCTTATATGTTGCCAACTTGTACTTCCCAAGCGCTTTGTACAGTGCTCTGCACACAGTAAGCGCTCAATAAATACGACTGATGATGATGATCGGTAAAATGAGGATGAAGACTGTGAGCCCCCCCATGGGACAACCTGATCACCTTGTAACCTCCTCAGCGCTTAGAAAAGTGCTTTGCACATAGTAAGCGCTTAATAAATCCCATTTAAAAAAAAAAAGGGGGGGAGGCAGATGGGTTGCCATTTTCCTAATTTAGGCTGCACAGACTGATTTTCAGCTGGGCTGTCCCCTGGGTAGCACGGGTATGGCATCTGGCACGTTTATGTATGGTATTTGTATTTTAAACACCCAGATTCCCCCCATGTTGTATCCTGCTGCTTAGTGCCATGGCCCAGAAGTGGTGCCTGGGTTTACAGGGAATTGGGAGGGAACGCAATTGGTGTGGAGCAAGGACAGGGGTCAGGGGTCACCCCAACCACCGCTGCTTCTCGGCCTCCTGCCCGAACCCCGGGAGTTGGAGGTCATGGGCTCTAATCTCTGCCCCACCCTTTGTCTGCTGTGTGGCCTTGGGAAAGTCACTTAACTTCTCTGTGCCTCCGTTTCTTCCTCTGTAAAGTGGGGATTGAGACTGTGAACCCCACGTGGGGCAGGGACTATGTCCAACTCGATTTACTATGTGTCAGGCACTGTGCTAAGCACTAGGGTGGATACAGGACACAGTCCCGGTCCCACGTGGGGCTCACAGCCTCAGTCACCATTTTACAGATGAGGGAACTGAGGTACATCCTGCAGGTTTCTGCAAAGAACCTCTTTATGTGACCACTCTAGGAGGCAGGGGCATGGAGACCTTGGAACAGTGGACCCAGGAGGCAGTCGGCAGTCCGGGGTCTTTGTTTTTCCCTACCAGGTGACTCTTTTTTTACGGTATTTCATTCATTCAGTTGTATTTATTGAGCGCTTACTGTGTGCAGAGCACTGTACTCTCTGACTTTCCCAAAAAGCGTGGCTCAGTGGAAAGAGCGCGGGCTTGGAAGTCAGAGGTCGTGGGTTCGAATCCCAGCTCCGCCTCTTGTCTGCTGTGTGACCTTGGGCAAACCACTGTTGGGTAGGGACTGTCTCTACATGTTGCCAACTTGTACTTCCCAAGCGCTTAGTCCAGTGCTCTGCACATAGTAAGCGCTCAATAAGTACGATTGATTGATTCTCTGTGCCTCAGTTCCCTCATCTGTAAAATGGGGATTAAGATTGTGAGCCCCATGTGGGACAATCTGATCACCTTGTATCCCCCCCAGCGCTTAGAACAGTGCTTTGCACATAGTAAGCACTTACCAAATACCATTATTACTATTATTACTAAGCGCTTGGGAAGTATTCGTTAAGTGTTCACTATGTGCCAGGCACTGTACTAAACGCTGCGGTAGATACAAGCCAGTCAGATCGAACACTGTCCAATCTGGACACAGCCCCTGTCCCACATGGGACTCACAGTCTTAATCCCCATTTTACAGATGAGGGAACTGAAGCCCAGAGAAGTGAGGTGACTTGCCCAAGGTCACACAGCAGACAAGTGGCGGAGCCGGGATTAGAACCCAGGCACTTCGGACTTCCAGGCCCGGGCTGTAGCCACTAGGCCATGCTGCTTCTCATCATCAATCGTATTTATTGAGCGCTTACTGTGGGCAGAGCACTGTGCTAAGTGCTTAGTGCTTCTCGTCACTGGGCACCAAGGGAGGAGGCAGACTCGCACTTGGGAAGAGCTTTCAATTTGCCGTGGACCAGCCGCACAATGAACACACAACTCATGCAGAATTGAAAGTTAAAAGTGTAGATATTTGACCGTCCTCTAACAAGCTTAAATGGCTGTAAGCAGGCTAGGGCGGAGTGATGGAAGAGCAAGCAACCTTGCTTTTCCCTTCAAAGCCCTCCTGAGAGCTCACCTCCTCCAGGAGGCCTTCCCAGACTGAGCCCCCTCCTTCCTCTCCCCATCCCCCCCACCTTACCTCCTTCCCCTCCCCACAGCACCTGTATATATGTATATATATATTTGTACATATTTATTACTCTATTTTACGTGTACATATTTATTCTATTTTATTTTGTTAATGTGTTTTGTTGTCCGTCTCTCCCTTCTAGACTGTGAGCCCGCTGTTGGTTAGGGACCGTCTCTAGATGTTGCCAACTTGGACTTCCCAAGCGCTTAGTACAGTGCTCTGCACACAGTAAGCACTCAATAAATACGATTGAATGAATGAATGAATGAGCCCACTGTTGGGTAGGGACCGTCTCTATATGTTGCCAACTTGTACTTCCCAAGCGCTTAGTCCAGTGCTCTGCATACAGTAAGCGCTCAATAAATATGACTGATGATGATGAATGAAGAAGGACTTGGGTTCTAATCTGGTTCTGTCATTTGCTGTCTGGCCTTGGACAGGTCACTTTACTTCTCTGTGTCTCAGTTCCCTCATCTGGAAAATGGGGATTAAGACTGTGATCCCCATGTGGGACAGGGACTGTGTCCAACCTGATTAGCCCGTAGCCACCCCAGCGCTTAGTACAGTGCCTGGAACATAGTAAGTACTTAGCTTACTTAGCTTTTTAGACTGTGAGCCCACTGTTGGGTAGGGACTGTCTCTATATGTTGCCAACTTGTACTTTCCAAGCGCTTAGTACAGTGCTCTGCACACAGTAAGCGCTCAATAAATACGATTGATTGATTAGCAAACACCATAAAAAACCCCCAAATTGTTGGATCTCTTGGAGGCCTGGGCCTCACGGGGCCACCTGCTTCGTGGCATGGCTGTTGCAGGAATTGGGCTGGGCAGAGGAATGGAGAGGACAGTCTCCCAGTGACCTAGAGGGAGAAGGAATTGGGAATGAGGGAGAGAGAAGGAAAGGAAAAGGAGTCGGGAGCACTGTGAGCCACGAAGGCAGAATCCTGGGGGGTGGGTAGGGAAATGTCGGGGGGATTGGCCATCTGGCAAGTTGGATAATTAATCATCATCATCATCATCAGTCGTATTTATTGAGCACTTACTATGTGCAGAGCACTGTACTAAGCGCTTGGGAAGTACAAATTGGCAACATATAGAGACAGTCCCTACCCAACAGTGGGCTCAATTGTTATTGTGATATCTCTGAAGCACTTACTATACGTTAAAGTTCTAGACTGGAAGCTCATCTCTAGACTGGAAGCTCATTGTGGGCAGGGAATATGTCTGTTTATTGTTACATTGTACCCTCTCAAGTGCTTAGTACAGTACTTTAACACAGTAAGTGCTCAATAAATACGATTGAATGAATGAATGAATGTTGTACTAAGTAGCGGGTGTAGATGTAAAATCAGCTCAGACACAGTCCCCGCGTGGCCCAGTGGAAAGAGCCCGGGCTTGGGAGCCAGAGATCATGGGTTCTAATCCTGGCTCCGCCACTTGTCAGCGACTTTGGGCAAGTCACTTCACTTCTGTGGGCCTCAGTTCCCTCATCTGTAAAATGGGGATGAAGACTGTGAGCCCCCCGTGGGACAACTTGATCACCTTGTATCCCCTCCAGCACTTAGAACAGTGGTTTGCACATAGTAAGCGCTTAACAAATACCATCATTATCATTATGAGGCTCACAATCTGAGTAGGAAGGAGATTAGGTATTTAAACCCCACGTTATAGATGATGTAACAGACACAGAGAAGTGCCCAACACCTTCCCCTCCCCACAGCACTTGTATATATCTGTATAGATTTATTACTCTATTTATTTACTTGTACATATTTACTATTCTATTTATTTTGTTAATGATGTGCATCTAGCTTTATTTCTATTTATTCTGACGACTTGACACCGGTCCACATGTTTTGTTTTGTTGTCTGTCTCCCTCTTCTAGACTGTGAGCCCGTCGTCGGGTAGGGACCGTCTCTAGATGTTGCCAACTTGGACTTCCCAAGCGCTTAGTCCAGTGCTGTGCACACAGTAAGCGCTCAATAAATCCGATGGAATGAATGAATGAATGAAATGCCGACTTGTACTTCCCAAGCGCGTAGTCCAGTGCTCCGCACACAGGAAGTGCTCAGTAAATACAGCTTGGCTCAGTGGAAAGAGCCCGGGCTTTGGAGTCAGAGGTCGTGGGTTCAAATCCCTGCTCCGCCACTTGTCAGCTGGGTAACTTTGGGCAAGTCACTTCACTTCTCTGGGCCGCAGTGACCTCATCTTTAAAATGGGGATGAAGACTGTGAGCCCCCCGTGGGACAACCTGATCACTTTGTATCCCCCCCAGCGCTTAGAACAGTGCTTGGCACATAGGAAGCGCTTAACAAATACCAACATTATTATTATTATTATTAATAAATACGATTGAATGAATGAATTAGAACCCAGGTGTGACTCCCAGGGGTGTGCCCTTTGCCCACTGAGGGGGCTCCTTGCTCTCAGCTTTGCTTCAGCCTCAGTTTCAGCCTTGTCACCCAAGCTGGGTGGGCAAGGGGACTCCTGAGTTTGGCCGTCCTGAGCGGCCCAGGGGCTTTCCAAGGAAGGACCGCAAGGTGGCGCTCCGGAACCACAGAGGCCCGCATTCATTCATTCATTCAATCGGATTTATTTTCAATTATTATAATGATTAATTATTATACACTATAATTATATAATATATAACATTATGCATTATAATATATCATATAATAACATCATGTAATCATATAAGATAATATACTATATCTTATCTTATTTTATATCATATTATTATATTGTATGGTATTATATTATATTACATTACATTATATTTATTATATTACATTATATTACATTATATTACATTACATTGCATTACATTATATTACATTATATTATATTACATTATATTACATTACATTGCATTACATTATATTACATTATATTATATTATATTATATTACATTTCATAGAATATCATATAAAAATATAAGATAATATAATAATATTATATCTTATCTTATTTTATATCATATTATTATATCATATTATATTATGCCATATTATTATATTAAATTAAATTATATTATATATTACATTACATTATATTATGTTATATTATATTACATCACATTATATTATTTTTATTATATTATATTATATTACATTACATTATATTATATTATATCATATTATATTATATATAAGACAACATAGCAATGCATTATTATTATAATATTACGACATAATATATTATTATATAATATATTATATGTTATAATACATAATATTATATATATAATATAATGATGATCATAATTGATAATAAATGTGATTGAATGAAGGAATGAACATCATTATATTATCTAATATAATGTAACATGATTATATTATAGTATATATTATATATTATATTACAGTATAACATAATATAATATATTACATATTATAATGTAGAATTATATAAAATAATATATTAAAATAATATATAAAACAATAATAATAATGACGGTATTTGTTAAGCGCTTACTATGTGCAAAGCACTGTTCTAAGCACCAGGGAGGTTACAAGGTGATCAACTTGTCCTACGGGGGGCTCACAGTTTTCATCCCCATTTTACAGATGAAGTCACTGAGGCCCAGAGAAGTGAACAGACTTGCCAGAAGTCACCCAGCCGACAGTTGGAGGCGCCAGGATTTGAACCCCTGACCTCTGACTCCAAAGCCCGGGCTCTTTCCACCGAGCCACACTGCTTCTCGAGCGCTTACTGTGTGCAGAGCACTGGACTAAGCGCTTGGGACGTACAAGTCGGCAACATCTAGAGACGGTCCGTACCCGACAACGGGCTCACAGGCTAGAAGGGGGAGACAGACAACAAGACAAAACATGGAGACAGGTGTCAAAATCGTCAGAATAAATGGGATTATAGCTCTATGCACATCATTAACAAAATAAATAGAATAGTAACTATGGAAAAGCAAAATAAATAGAGTGATAAATCTGTACATATATATACAAGTGATGTGGGGAGGGGAAGGAGGTGGGGCAGAGGGGTGGGATGGAGAGGAGGAGAGGGAAAAGGGGGGCTCAGCCTGGAGGAGAGGCTGCCAGATGCCTAAGACAATTCCCAGCCCATTGGCCAGAGCCAAAGGCACTTCCAGTCATCAGTTAATAATAATAATAATGATATTTGTTACAAGCTTACTATGTGCCAGGCACTGTTCTAAGTGCTGGGGTAGTTACAAGATAATTGAGCAGGGCACAGTCCCTGTCCCACGTGGGGATCCCAGTCTCCATCCCCATTTTCCAGATGAGGTAACGGAGGCCCAGAGAAGTGAAGTGACTTGCCCAAGGTCACACAGCAGACAAGTGGCCGAGCTGGGGTTAGAATCCATGACCACCTGACTCCCAAGCCTGGGCTCTATCCATTAGGCCATGCTGTTTATTGCTGCCCAGGAGAGAGTTGTAATAACTGTGGGATTTGGTAGGAGCTTACTATGTGCCAGGCACTGTGATCTTAATAATAATAATAATAATAATAATAATAATAGTATTTGTTAAGCACTTACTATGTGCAAAGCACTGTTCTAAGCGCTGGGGGGGATACAAGGTGATCAAGGTTGTTCCATGTGGGCCCACCGTCTTAATCCCCATTTTACAGATGCGGTATCTGAGGCACAGAGAAGTTAAATGGCTTGCCCAAGGTCACACGGCTGACAAGTGACGGAGGCGGGATTAGAACCCATGTCCTCTGACTTCAAAACCCGTGCTCTTTCCACTAAGCCACACTGCTTCTCAGGACTGGGGTACATACAAGCTAATATAAGCAAATAATTTGACGCAGTTGTGACTTTTTTCAATCTGAGAAAGCTAGAGACCAATCCTGAAGGAGAGAAGGGCTAGGCCATCCAGATATTTAAGCTCACTGTGGACAGGGAATGTGTCTGTTTATTGTTGTACTCGCCCAAGCACTTAGTTCATTCATTCAATCTTATCAATCGCTCAATAAATACGATTGATGATGATGATGATGATGATTTATTGAGCGCTTACTGTGTGCAGAGCACTGTACTAAGCGCTTGGGAAGTACAAGTTGGCCACATATAGAGACGGTCCCCACCCAACAGCGGGCTCACAGTCTAGAAGGGGGAGACAGACAACAAAACAAAACATATTAACAAAATAAAATGAATAGAATAAATATGTTCAAATAAAATAGAGTAATAAATACGTACAAACATATATACAGATATACAGGTGCTGTGGGGAGGGGAAGGAGATAAGTGGGGGGATTCATTCAATCGTGAGTGCTCAATAAATACGATTGAATGATGGACTGGCTGACTGTAAGCTCGTTATGGGCAGGGAGCGTGTCTGCTAATTCTGTTGTACTTTCCCAAGTGCTTAGTACAGTGCTGTGCACATAGTAAATGCTCAATAAACGCAATTGATTGATTGATTGCCACGTGGAAGAGCTTTCACCGTCTCAGTTTAGAATACCTTCACAGTCCCACAGCCCTCTGCTTCACTTTGACACAATTTGTATATTTTCCTCTTCCAGGGCTGCAGGGGCCCCTCCAACAGGATCCCGATCCCGGGAAGACTTCTGGTATTCGACCACCCTGAGCGGAAAAAAGCTGTGAGTACAACCCACTCACAATTTTGATCTTACTATTAGTGGATTTCCAAATCGCCCTGCTTTAAAACTTCCAAATAGAAAATCCTCCTAGAGTTGTGAAGCTGCCTGCTCTGACAGGGCCCTCTGAGGTAGCTTGCTCTCTCGCTAACCATTTGAGGCCATCCTTATCATCATCATCATCATCGATCGTATTTATTGAGCACTTACTATGTGCAGAGCACTGTACTAAGCGCTTGGGAAGTACAAATTGGCAACATATGGAGACAGTCCCTACCCAACAGTGGGCTCACAGTCTAAAAATCGTTGTTTTATGGCAGTTATTACCATATGCCAGGCACTGTACTAAGCGCTGGGGTAGATACAAGTTAATCATCATCATCAATCGTATTTATTGAGCGCTTACTGTGTGCAGAGCACTGTACTAGGCGCTTGGGAAGTACAAATTGGCAACATATAGAGACAGTCCCTACCCAACAGTGGGCTCACAGTCTAAAAGGGGGAGACAAAGATCCTTATCCCATCATGTCTCCGCTGCGTCTCAATCCCTTTTTGCTGGCAGGATGGTGTGGGCGTTGGGGTGAGGGGTCACCCTGAAACTGGACTGTGAGCCCACTGTTGGGTAGGGACCGTCTCTATATGTTGCCAGCTCGTACTTCCCAAGCGCTTAGTACAGTGCTCTGCACACAGTAAGTGCTCAATAAATACGATTGATTGATTGATTGATTGAGACAGGGAACCAGAAGGAAGGGAACATTGGTGTTTATCTTGTGCTGGTACTTCTGTCCATTCCAGCACTTAGAACAGTGCTCAGCGCTTAGAACAATGCTTTGCACATAGTAAACGCTTAAAAAATGCCATTATTATTATTATTCCCGGTGACATTCATAGATCTTGTTCGGGTGGGGGGGAAATAGATAAGAAGGCATCTGCTCCCTGTTTCATCGTGACTCACGCAATGTGAGCCCGCTGTTGGGTAGGGACCGTCTCTACATGTTGCCGACTTGTACTTCCCGAGCGCTTAGTCCAGTGCTCTGCACACAGTAAGTGCTCAATAAATACGATCGAAGGAAATGACGTCACTTACACTATGAAATGTAAGTTAGGGCTTCTTATGGACACACGTTTGAAGGGTCTTTGTGGATGCTTGAAGACGCCATATAATGGCTGAGTGTGTTTACGGGTGGACAGTAGCCCTCTCCATTGCTCCAGAGACGGGATATTCTTCACTGCAGGGAGTCAGGAGGTCCGGGATTCTAATTCCTGCTCCTCCACTGGTCCGTTGTGTGTCTTTAGGCAAGTCACTTAACTTCTCTGTGCTTCAGTTACCTCATCTGTAAAATGGAAATTAAGATTGGGAGCTCCATGTGGGACATGGACTATGTCTAACCTGATTAACTTGTACCTACCCCAGCTTAGTACAGTGCCTGGCGTATGGTAATAACTGCCATAAAAAAAGCGTGGCTCGCTCCAGCTGAACTGGTCCCAACACCTGGGTAGTAGTAGGGGACCTACTGGCTTGGTGAGTTGGCTGTCTCCCTTCTCCTTTCTCTGCCCTTTCTCTCATCCTTGCTCTCCTTTTCTCCCTCTTTCCTTCTCTCCCTCTCATTTGCCCTTTTGGTCTCTCCCTGAAGCTCTGCCCTCTGGAAGCCCCATCCTGTATTTTACTGGATGGACAGAAATCTGGTCCTCTTAATCCAGGTATTCCTGTTGTTTTGTTGGCCTGGCAAGTATAGGCCAGGAAAAAATGGTGGTCGAAGCTCTGGACTGGGCTTTCTCCATTCCACAGCAAGTTTTCAAGCCAGGTTTCCATCGCGCCACTTGGGCCTCCTCCCCTTTTTTTCAACCCCAACATTGTCTGTCACCAAATCCTGTTGGTTTTTCCTCCACAAGATTTCCAGGATCCTCCCCTTCCTCCCCATCCAAGCGGCCACCACACTGGTCCTGGTGGTTGTCACATTCCAGCTTAACGACTGTGTCGGTCTCCTTTGCCAATCTTCCCATCACCAGTCTCTCCCCTCTCGGTCCATACTTCACTCTGCTTGCCCGGATCATTTCTCTCAACTGATGTTCTGCACCGTTTTCTGAGTTACGGTTTTCTGACCATACGCTTCTAACCTGCCACCTCGCTCACATTCTTTTTTCCTCCCAAACTGTTCTCTGCTCCCACCTAGACGACCAGGGTCCAGATCCAAACTATTGATCCTTCTGACCTCACTGGCAACCCTCCCTAGACGCAAAGAGCCACGTCCTCAACACCTCCCCTTCAGTAAATCCTACCCTTGGCCCTCCATCACTCCCTTCCTGCCAATTCCGCAACCTTGGCTCACCCCGCAGTTCACTTCCTTGGCTCCTGCTCTCCCAAAACTGAATGGTCTTGGAAGAAAATCCAAGAAACATGGAGGTGTCTCTAAGTACACGTTTATCTCCTCAAGCTATAACTCTGCTCTTTTTCTGCACAACCCTGCTATTTTTTTGTAGGAAGCGCTGGGGTAGATATATGATAATTAGGTTGGAGTCCCTGACCCCCATGGGGCTCACAGTCTAACAGGAGGGAGTAGGAGTTTACCCCCATTTTACAGAGGAGGAGCCCGAGGCATGGACAAGTGGCAGAGGCAGGATTAGAACCTAGTTCGTCCGACTCCCAGGCCTGTGCTCTTTCCACTAGACCACACTGCTTCCTTCCAGGACCCTCATGCCCAAAACATCCCTCAGTGCTCCTTACCTTCAACTCCCTCTTGAAGCTCCCAATCTTCTGCCTCCTCCCTTTATTATCCCTGAGGACCTCTGTTTGGTTAACAAGACAAAGGCCATCAAATGAGAACAACTTTCCAAAGGGGTTCTCTCCTGCCCACTTGTCCCTGTCTTCCTCTTTCCCAGTCATTCCTGAGAGGAGGACTCTCACCTGGATTTACAATTTGACTCTTGGACCTTGGAACACATCCATGCTCACCTCTGAAAAATACTTACTTCCTCACTCTTCTCCCTCTTTTCCTCTCTCTCCATCCTCTCATTCTTCCTGGTTCCTTCCCCCCTTGCCTTCAAACAAGCCCAAGCCTTTCCCAGTCCTGGACCCTACAGTGTTCTCCGGCTATTTCCCATCTCTCTGCTTCTATTCCTGCCCCAATTCCTTTTTTTATGGCATTTAAGTGCTTGCTATGTGTCAATGTTCCAAGCACTGGGGAAGACACAAGTTAATTAGGGTGGACACAGCCCCTGTCCCACACGAGGCTCACAGTCTAAGGAGGAAGAGGGATTTAATCCCCATTTTACAGTTGAGAAAACTGAGGCACGGTTAAATTGAGTGATTTGCCCAAGGTCACCTCAAGTAGTTGGCAGAAGCAGGATTAGAACACAGGCCCTCTGACTCCTAGGCCTGTGCTCTTTCAAGCAGGCCATGCTGCTTCTCCTTGGATGGGCTCCATATCTTCTCACCTGCTCATCTTGAATTCATCCCTCTCTACTCTCCTAAGGCTGCCCGCCCAAGGGCTCAATGACCTCCTGCTGGTTAAATTTAAAGGGTTCATTCTGTAATAATAGTAATAATAATTGTGGTATTTAATAAGATCTTACTGTGTGCCAGGCACTCTACTAAGGGCTGGGGGAGATACAAGCAAATCGGTTGGACACAGTCCCTGTCCCACATCCCCATTTTACATTTGAGTTAACTGAGGCACTGAAAAGCACGTGTGCCCAAGGTCATGTGGCAGAGCTGAGATTAGATCCCATTAGACCTTCTGAATCCCAGGCCATGCTGCCTCTGTCCTCATTCCCCTTCAACCTCTTGACCACCTTTGACCTCACAGAGCCGTCCCTTCTCTGATAAAATCTCTCCTGCACTAGTTTTCCTGATACGTTTTTCTCCTCGTTCTCTTCCTACCTCTGATTCCTTTCTGACTGTTGGCCGTCCTCTTGTCCCGTAGTTGTGGATGGATGTCACCCCAGGCTCTGCCCCTGCGGGCCTCTCCTCAGCTCACTTTATCCACACTCCTTCCCTCAGGGAGCTCACTCACATGGCTCACATGGTTTCAGCTATCACCTCCATGCCATTCACTTCCAAATCGAGCTCACCAGCTCATTCGTCTCACCTGATTCCTCTCCTCCTGTTTCTAGGACATCTTCGCGTGGCTGACTCACTGACACCTCAAACTTGAAAATATCAAAAACTGAACTCATTTTCCCTGCTAAACTTCCTCCTCCTCCTGTCTTTTGCATCCCAGTTGACCATCCCTCCGTGCTCCCTCGTTTAGAAGCTTGGAACCTTGGTCTCTAAAGCTTACCAGTTTTTCCTCTGCAATATTTTCTGAATCCATCCCTCTGTCTCCACCCTGATTCAAGCCTTCAACTACTCCTGACTGAATAGCTAATAATAAATAATAATAATGATGGCACTTGTTAAGCACTTACTATGTGCACGACACTGTTCTAAGCGCTGGGGAAGATACAAGGTGATCAGGTTGTCCCACGTGGGGCTCACAGTCTTAATCCCAATTTTACTGATGACGTAACCGAGGCACAGAGAAGTTAAGTGATTTGCCCAAAGTCACACAGCTGACAATTGGCGGAGCTGGGATTTGAACCCATAACCTGTGACCCCTAAGCCCATGCTCTTTCCACTGAGCCACGCTGCTTCTCCTGCTAATCAGGAGAAGCTAATCTCCTTCTGCTAATCATAAATGTGGTATTTGTTAAGTAATTACTATGTGCCAGACACTGTACCCTGGGTACATACAAGCTCATCAGGTTGGACACAGTCCCTGTCCCACATAAGGCTCATAGTCTTAATCCCCGCTTTACAGATGAGGTCACTGAGGCCCAGAGAAGTGAAGTGACTTGCCTAGTACATATTTATTACTCTATTTATTTATTTATTTATTTATTTATTTTACTTGTACATTTCTATCCTACTTATTTTATTTTGTTGGTATGTTTGGTTCTGTTCTCTGTCTCCCCCTTTTAGACTGTGAGCCCACTGTTGGGTAGGGACTGTCTCTATGTGATGCCAATTTGTACTTCCCAAGCGCTTAGTACAGTGCTCTGCACATAGTAAGCGCTCAATAAATATGATTGATTGATTGATTGAAGTGACTTGCCTAAGTGACTTGATCAGGTCTAAGTCTGGTGCCAATTAGCAGAAGCCACCTTATCAGCTCAAAGGGCATTTTGCGCAGAGAGGAAAGGGGCAGGTTTGAGGGAATCAGAAGAGGGAGGCCGGGGCTTGGCAGTGTATCATTCTCTTAAAGCATTATAAACGGGGGAGACTTTGGTTCTGTGTATTCCGCCTCCTGGATCAGAGTCTGGATCAGAAATGGAGCCGTTGATTTGCACCTCTGTAGCTTCTCTGAGAACCATTTTCCAGGAAACCGATGTTTTAAACTTCTTCCTGGACTTTCCCAGAAGCTCCTTCTCCGGCTGCAGGAGCTCCTGTGGGCAGATGAAGGAGTCATTCAGCAAGAGAGGCCAGATCACAGAGTCTGCCTAGAGCCCCTTCATGGTGGGGTGTAAGCCCAGCTAGAGATTCAGAGCCGGCCGAAGGGAGCCCTGGGCTGAGCCTGGGAGAATGACAGAGGAGGAGGATGTGCCAGTGGGCTCTTCGGTGGGGGCAGGAGGAGGAGGAGGGCAGGGGCAGAGGGGGGTCTCCCGGAGCAGGTCTGGGGGCCTCGGTCCGGGGCTGGTCGGGGCCTGATTTCTTCAGGACCAGCCCCGGAGGCTCCCTCCCCAATGTGGGGGCGGAAGAAACTGACACTTTCTCCCCAGCTCTCTGGAGAGTCCCTGGAGCTTTCTGCAGCTCTCTGCGATGGGGGCCTTCCAGCGTCCTGAGGAGCGATCACCGTCGCCGAACGGCTGAGTTAACAGATGAGGGGAATGAGGTCTCCGAGGCGCACGACTCGTCCGGGAGACTACCGAATCCAAGGCCCAGTTTCTGCTGGGTTTTGTGGCCCCCGAGGGAGCCGTGCTGGAGAGAAGCCAAGCCTCGGTGGGAGCGGGGCAGAACGGGCAGGGCTCCCAGAGTGCCTCGGGTCCTGGGGTTCCCCAGCCGAGGCAGGGTTGAGTCCAAGCCCACCTCCCCTTAGCTGCCAAGGACCCTGCCGAAGCCATCCGGGTCCCACTGGCCTTCTGTGGTCAGACAGCATTGGGGGCTCCTTCCTTCCATACAAGGTCTCCTTAGCCACAAGAGACAAAGGTCCCAAGAAACAGGACTCCCCCCCTGCTGTGCCTCACACTTATTTATCTGGTCTCCAAACTGCAGTGTCACATTCCTGCTCCGTGACTCACCCCGGCGTGCCTGAAGCCAGAGCGGCCCAGCCAGAGAGGAAGGGAAAAGACTTTGGGTGGATCCCGCCTGGGGTTGCAGGGCCCGAGCGAATCCAGCAGCGCTGATCCTCCCCGGCTCACCCGGGGCCTTGGGCCATGGGGCCTGTTGCTCAGATCGGGTGCAGCTTCTCCGAGTGATGCAAGGGACCGGGGGGCACAAGCGGGAAGCGGGAAGAGCAGCCTTCTCCCTGACTGAGAGGAGGGACCGTAGCCTTCTCACTAGCTGGGAGTATGGGTCGCCATTATCCTTCTAGAACGTCATCTGCAAACGAAGGCGCTGGGCTTCACCTAAGCAACACATGGAGTGTGGTCTGCCCAGCCCAGAGGGGTCAACTCTCTTGCAGCAAGCAGTTTTCCATCGGTCAAGCCATCAAGTGTATTCATTGAGCGCTTACTGTGTGCAGAGCACACAGAACAGAGTTGGTAGACACAGAAGAGGTGATGGGACACCTATACGTACTGTCGGCTAAAATGAGTAAGAGCGTAGATACAGATGCTAAAGACAGTAATCAATCAATAGTATCTTTTGACCACTTATTGGGTTCAAAGAACTGTACTGAGCACGTGGGGAGAGTGCAACAGGGCTGGTAGACCTCAATCCTGCCCTCAAGGTGATTACAATCTAGTGGAAAAGTCAGCAAATAAATAAGCAGCTAGACATACAATGGAGTCGCACAACCATCACCATCAACTTCTAGACTATGAGCCTTCTAGACCGTGAGCCCACTGTTGGGTAGGGACTGTCTCTATATGTTGCCAACTTGTACTTCCCAAGCGCTTAGTACAGTGCTCTGCACACAGTAAGCGCTCAATAAATACGATTGATTATTATCATCATCAATCAATCAATCAGTGGTGTTTATTGAGCACTTACTGGATGCAGAGCACTGTATTAAGCCCTTGGGAGAGTACAATAGAATGGAATTGGTACAGTGGTACCTACTGAGGATTTACTGTGTGCAGAGCACTGTACTAAGTGCTTGGGAGAACACAGTTCAACAGAGTTGGTAGACATGTTCTCTGCTCACCACAGGCCTAAGGTCTAGAGGGGGAGATGCATTAATATAAATAAATGATCTATGGTATAGAACCACCACTGGGGAATGCATGTTGGAGGATGTGGCTTCTTAGGGGGTTTTGAAGATGGACAGGGATGTAATGTGGCAGTTTTGAGAGGGGAAGGAGTTCTTTTAAGGGGGAAAAACACGAACAATGGGTCCCAGCGTTAGCTAGGTACTTAGTGTCGAATGCCTAATTCATTCATTCATTCAATCGTACTTATTGAGCGCTTACTGTGTGCAGAGCACTGTACTAAGCGCTTGGGAAGTACGTCGGCAACATATAGAGTTGTTAGCCCAACAGTGGGCTCACAGTCTAATGTGGCCTGGTATCTAATATGGCGTTTTCTTTTGAAGCAAAAATAGCCTCATTGGATGTGCACTCCTTAGAACTAGGCGTCGTCATCACATTCATGATCATCATCCAATCATTATTTATTGAGTGATTACTCTGTGCAGAGCACTGCACGGTCATGGGTTTGAATCCCGGCTCTGCCACATGTCTGCTGTGTGACCTTGGGCAAGTCACTTAACTTCTCTGAGCCTCAGTTCCCTCATCTGTAAAATGGGGATTAAGAATGTGAGCCCCACGTGGGACAACCTGATCACCTTGTATCCCCCCCAGTGCTTAGAACAGTGCTTTGCACATAGTAAGTGCTTAACAAATGCCATCATTATTATTATTGAGAGTACAATATGACAATAAACAGACACATTCCTTGCCCACAATGAGCTTACAGTCTTACAATCATCATCGTCATTGGTATTATAGTGTCCATGTACTGTATTGGACTCCCCCCAAGTCCTCAGTACAGTGCTCTACTCAGAGTAAGCACTCAATAAATACCACGATGGATCGATTCATTGGTTGTATGGTTACTAGGTGCAGAGCTCTGTACTAGTAAAATAGAGTGTAAACTCATTGTGGATAGGGAACATGTCTACCAATTCCATGATACCGTACTCGCCCAAGTGCTTAGTACAGTGCTCTGTGCACAGAAAGCGCTCAATACATATGATTGATCGATTGAATACCTGGGGGTGGGGGGATGTCTTGACCCCTGACTCTTCAAGGCCTGGCAGAGGCGCAGGATGGAGAACAATGTCCAGATGAGGGCAGAGACCCGGGAGACATGAGGATGGAGAGAATTGTGTGGCCAGGACTCTGTTGCTGTGACTCCAGGGAGGGGGCTGGGGAGGCTGGGAGAGAATGATAATGATGATAATAGTTAGAAATAATAATTAAAAAAAACCCAGTGGTATTCAAGTATCATGTGCCAAGCACTGTACTAAGCGAAGTAGATTGGAAACACAACAAGGCCCAAGGATGCCAGAAGATAAAGGCCTGGAAACCCCCTTGAGCTTCGTGGCAGCCCCCAGCCTGCAATCACTTCTTTCTTTGTGTTGTCCCCCCTCCTCCTCCTCCTGACTCTGCTCCCAGAAACGAGTGGAACCACTTTCCCAAGGGCCTGCTTTGTTCCCAAACGTTTGCCGAGAGCGCCGTTCTGTCCCGCCCGGCTTTGGTCCAGTTCCAACCTCGGCCCCTCCCCCGTCCCTTTCCAACAGGGGTGGCCATCTGTCTGGTTTTCAGCCTGCCTGTCCTCTTGTCCAGCACCACTGTGGAGCTGGGTGCTTTTATGCTTTTTTAAAGTTATTTTCAGGGCTATGCCTCCCCCTCACAGTCCCAACTATGGCTCCTGCCTCTGAGTTCCATGTCCCGCTCCTTGGGCCCGTGGTCATCTGGTCATCTGGAAGGTTCACTGCTCCCATAAGAAGAAATGTAACAGGATTGTGCAAAATTGACCAATTTCTGCAAAATGGTGCGTGTGACGTCATCCCCCCAGCCTGCCTGGCGTGCCTGGTGCGAAGCGTGTGATGTTGCATGCGTCTCTCAGTCTGGTGAGGGCCTGCCAGGGGAAGTCCCCTCCATCCCAGTACTTCTCCTCCCAGGTGACAGATTGTCTCCGGCGACACCAAGCCCCCAAACGATTTTAAAAGCAACTTCCGGGTCACAAAAAGAAAGTGCTCAAGGAAAGCCAGGTGGAGGGTGGATTCTCCAGCAGCCGCTCTGCTGACACCGAAGACCGTGCAGGCGGCTGGATTAAACCGAACACGCGCCCGGCCCCTTTTCAGTCACGAGGAAAGAATGATATGTGCTGACAATAACACGGTGAACCATCGTTGCTTCTAAGAAAACCAAATCCAGGGCAGGGAGATTTACAACCCCGATTGGGAAATGCGTTTTCAACACCATCGTAGGCAGCCTGTGTTTTGAATGAAGACACTCTGTCCAGGACAGCAACAGATGAGCACACGAACTATTCCCCCGGCCGGGAGGGGTGGTGATGGTGGGGTGGGGGAAGGTGGTTGGGGGGCGGTTGTAGGAGAAAAACAGCCCCAGTGAGTCTAATACTCCAGGTTGAGCCAGGCTTTACCTTGCCCTTGAAATAAAGAGGAGGAAAGAGGGCCACTGGTTCATCTAGAACCGGTCAGATTCAGACTCCAATGCCCATTTTGGGCTCTCAGAAGAGCAGAGCTGCCCTAGGCCGGGGGGAATCCCTCCATGGTGCCCTGGCAGATATCCCTTTTTTTTTTTCAATGGTATCTGTTAAGCACTTACTATGCTAAGAGAAGCAGCGTGGCTCAGTGGAAAGATCCCGGGCTTTGGAGTCAGAGGTCATGGGTTCAAATCCAGGCTCCGCCACTTGTCAGCTGTGTGACTTTGGGCAAATCACTTCACTTCTCTGGACCTCAGTTATCTGTAAAATGGGGATCAAGACTGTGAGCCCCACATGGGACAAGCTGATCACCTTGTAACCTCCCCAGCGCTTAGAACAGTGCTTTGCACATTGTAAGCACTTAATAAATGCTGTTATTATTATTATGTGCCAAGAAATGTGCAAGCTAATCAGGTTTGGACACAGTCCGTATCCCACGTGGGGCTCACAGTCTTAATCCCCATTTTACAGATGAGGAAACCGAGACCCAGAGAAGTGGAGTGACTTGCCCAAGGTCACCCAGCAGACAAGTGGCAGAACTGGGATTAGAACCCAGGTCCCCTGAACCCTAGGCCCACACTCTTTCCACTAGGCCTCACTGCTTTGCCTCTTACACACTTTTGCGCTCATGTGCTTAGTGTACTTCATGAAAATATGCTCTACTCTTTAAATACTTATTATTTCTTCCCTTTACTCTTTTGCTTCTTCTCTGTACATCATTTTGTGCCTGACAGCTTTTGAATATTCCTTTTATTTCTATTAGACTTCCATAAGTACTTAGTAAAGTGCTCTGCATACAATAGTAGGCGCTCAGTATATGCCATTGATCGATTGGGGACTTCTTTGTAGCTAACATCAGTTTTCTTTACAACATACCGGGAGGCTATTGCATAGCAGTTGTGAAGGTTAGAAAATAACTTGCGTGGTATCCTCTTTACTAGCTTCCTCAGTGAAGCAGCAAGGCCTGGTGGAAAGAGCACAGGCCTGAGAGTCCGAGCACCTGGGTTCTAATCCTGCCTCTGCCACTTGTCAGCCGTGTGACCTTGGGCAGGCCACTCAGCTTCTCTGTGTCTCAGTTCCCTCATTTGCAAAATAGGATTCAATACCCGTTCTCCCTCTTCCTTAAACTGTGAATACCGTGTGGGACTTGATTATCTATCCACCCCAGCATTTAGTTCAGAGCTTGACACACAGTAAACACTGGTCAAATATGATTATAATTACAGTCCCAACCAAAAAAAAAAAATAATCGAGTCTCTTGGCTATCTTGGTCATCCCTTAGTGGATTTCAATCAAGTGGCTCTTAGCCAGCCCTAGCCTTTTGAAGAATCTTTTGATATTAACGTGGGCATCCTTAGTGCTCTTCAAACTCCTGTATTCTTTCTTTTTTCTGGCTTATTTTATATTCACCTTATTTCTTTCTGCCCAACTCCTATCGCTCTTGACGGATCTCACTGTTAGCCTCATTAGGATGGGCATCCCATTTCTGAAAAGAGATCCTTTCCCCAAAAAATCCTCTCATACCTCACCAGTGAGCCTTACTGACTTTATATTTGATACTATGGGCTCCTTGGTTTTGAAACAACTCTACCCGAGGCTCAGGACTCTTAGGAAGCTATCTATTTTTCCCGCTCCTTCCAGCTTTTTCCAACTATAGTCCACGTTTTTCCATAGTTCCCTTCTCTAAAGTTAAATATCCTCGTGTTGGGTTTTTTGGCACTCCTGTCCCCAAGCAAGTTGTGGTTGCTATTGCAGAGTTGCGGCTGCCGTTGCGGAGCTGCGGTTGCTATCGTGTTGCAGTTGCCGGTGCAGAGTTGCGGTGGCCGTCGAGTTGCGATGGCTTTCAAGTCCCGGTTGCTGTCGAGTTGCGGCGACTAGCGCAGATGTGGTCGCTATTGAGTTGTGATCGCTAGTGCAGAGCTGCGGTTGCTGTCGAGTTGCGGTTGCTAGCGCGGAGTTGTGGTTGCTAGTACAGAGTTCTGGTTGCTATTGCCGAGTTCTGGTTGCTAGAGAGTTGTGGTTATTAGTGCACAGTCATGGTTGCTATCGAGTTGTGGTTGTCATCGAGTTGTGGTTACCAGTGCAAAGCTGTGGTTGCTACTAGCTGTGGTTGCTAGTCCTCCCCATGACTCAGACCGAAATCCGGTTTATTAACTTTCTTCGTGGGCGCTAAGGAGCGAGTCGCTTATTTCCATCAAGACCCTTCCCTCCATTTCTTTCGTTCATTCATTCAGTCGTATTTATTGAGCGCTTGCTGTGGGCAGAGCACTGTACTAAGCGCTTGGGAGAGTACAACAACAAACAGATTCTTCCTGATTAGTTATTCAGGCAATCTCTGGGAGGATAATCAAAGTCTTCCCAACCTTCCCTCCCTGCTCCAGGTCTGCAGAACCTGTCCAATTCCTTCTCGTGGAGGTTGGGGACCAGGTGTCCTCAAAGGCCAGTGCTTCAGCACTCTTTTTCAGCAAAGGTTAGCTTCTTCTGCAGACCCGGACCAGAAGCCTCCATCCACACCCCATCTCAGCCGTGAGGGACCTTTGCAGTCCAGGCTGAGTACAATGGTTCTCGAGTCTTCCCTGAGGTCGAAGGTAATCCCTGGCACAGCCCAGAACTCTTCTTCTTGCCAAATACCAGCTACGTGTATGTATGGCATATTTGGAATTATTTGAAATTGCTGAGCAAAGGAATCACACTGCAGGAAACTTCAAATATGTCCAAAAAGAAATGGGCAATGGGGCACACATGGGAATTATGTATTTATTTGTCTTGATGGGTTACAAAGGTAGAAATGGGGCACATATGGGAATTATACATTTATTTGTCTTGATGGGTTACAAAGGTAGAGCAGGGATGTGGGCTTAGCATTTCGCTGGAGGAATTTGGTCTACTGATAAAATGGAGCTTAAGTAGTAGAATTGGGAGAAGATATAACCTTCCCTTTAGAAGTAAAACTTCTTCCTCTAAGATGGTCTAGGTGTAGTCCTGCCTCATCGCCAGGCAGCAATCCATCAATCGTATTTATTGAGCGCTTACTGTGTGCAGAGCACTGTACTAAGCGGTTGGGAAGTACAAGTTGGCAACATATAGAGATAGTCCCTACCCAACAGTGGGCTCACAGTCTAAAAGGGGGAGACAGAAGTGTTTTGCATGTCTACTTGTTTTATTTTGTTGTCTGTCTCCCCCTTCTAGACTGTGAGCGTTGTTGGGTAGGGGCTGTCTCTATCTGTTGCCGATTTGTACTTTCCAAGTGCTTAGTACAGTGCTGTGCCCACAGTAAGCGCTCAATAAATACGATTGAATGAATGAATGAATGGTGCCTCGATAAAGACTGAGGGGAAAATCCAGCTGATGCAGCCCTACAAGTTGAGTGTGTGTGTGAGTGGGTGTGCATGCACACACATGTGCGGGCATGTTCGTTCTCCCAAGGAAGAAACAGCGTGACCTGGTGGTTAGATCCCGGTCCTGGGAGTCTGAAGGACCTGGGTTCTAATCCCAGCTCCGCCACTTGTCCGCTGTGTGGCCTTGGGCAAGTTGTTCCACTTCTCTGTGCCTCAGTTATCTCATCTGTAAAATGGGGGTTGAGACTGTGAGCCCCCCATGGGACAGGGACTGTGTCTAACCGATTTGCTTGTCTCCACCCCAGCGCTTAGTACAGTCCTGGCACATAATAATCATAATAATGATGGCATTTATTAAGCACTTACTATGTGCAAAGCACTGTTCTAAGCGCTGGGGAGGTTACAAGGTGATCAGGTTGTCTCACAGGGGGCTCACAGTCTTAATCCCCATTTTACAGATGAGTGGACTGAGGCCCAGTGAAGTGACTTGCCCAAAGGCACACAGCTGACAATTGGCGAAGCCGGGATTTGAACCCATGACCTCTGACTCCAAAGCCCGTGCTCTTTCCACTGAGCCACGCTGCTTCTCTATAGCACATAGTAAGCACTGAGCAAATACTGCAGTTATTATGATTATTAGCTCCGCTATTGTCCGCTGTCTGACCTTGGGCAAGTTCTCTTCTCTGGGCTTCAGTTCCCTCACCTGTAAAATGGGGGTTAAGACTTGAGCCCCATGTGGGACTTGTACTTCCCAAGCACTTAGTACAGTGCTCTGCACACAGTAAGCGCTCAATAAATACGATTGATTGATTGATTGATTGATTGACATAGACTGTCTAACCTGATGAACTTGGATCAACCCTAGTGCTTCGTAAAATGCCTGGCACATAGTGAGTGCTTAAAAAAATGCCATCAAAATTTTTTTTAAAATATTGATCTTAAATCCCCACAAATGCCCATCAGGGGTCCAGCTTCTAGTGATGTGGCTTCTTTTCAACACGGTTAAGCGCTCAATAAGTACGATTGAATGATTGATCGGTTGACTGTTTGCTGCGCTCCGTTCAAGTCAGCAGAAGGTTGGCCAGTCTCTGCAGGCGATCTGCAGAGTCTCTGACTCTGGTGGAGTCAGAGGTCATGGGTTCGAATCCCGGCTCCACCACATGTCTGCTGTGTGACCTTGGGCAAGTCACTTAACTTCTCTGAGCCTCAGTTACCTCATCTGTAAAATGGGGATTGACCGTGAGCCCCACGTGGGACAACCTGATCACGCTGTATCCCCCCCAGCGCTTAGAACAGGGCTTTGCACATAGTAAGCGCTTAACAAATGCCATCATTATCATTATTATTATTATTATTATTACTCTCTTACTGCAACCCAGCCTGCACATTTCTTTTTCATAATGCTACCCTTCTCACTGTGCCTCCATCTCATCTATCTTATCTTATTATCTATCTTATCTATCTTATTAGTAACATTATTACTATTATTATTAGAGAAGCAGCGTGGCTCAGTGGCAAGAGCCCGGGCTTGGGGGTCGGAGGTCGTGGGTTCAAGTCCCGCCTCCTCCACTTGTCAGCTGGGTGACTTTGGGCTGGTCACTTCACTTTCCTGGGCCTCAGTTCCCTCATCTGTCAAATGGGAAGGAAGACTGTGGGCCCCACGGGGGGCAACCTGATCACCTGGTATCTCCCCTCAGCGCTTGGAACGGTGCTTGGTACATAGTAAGTGCTTAACAATTGCCATTATTATTATTAATAACCAATAACACAACACCAGTAGAGTAAGCAGAGACGATTCAGAGTAGTAATATTTATTGATGCCTCCTTCCTTGGGGTCTAGACACTTAACTGAACCATGGGCAAAGTAGACTGTGAGCCCACTGTTGGGTAGGGACCGTCTCTATATGTTGCCAACTTGTACTTCCCACTTAGTCCAGTGCTCTGCACACAGTAAGCGCTCAATAAATACGATTGAATGAATGAATGAATGAATCTATCTCGCCGCCGACCTCTCGCCCATGTCCCACCTCTGGTCTGGAACGCCCGCGCTTCTCCTATCTGACAGACAACTCCTCTCCCCCGCCTTTCAAAGCCTTATTGAAGACACATCCCCTCAAAGAGACCTTCCCTGACTAAGCCATCTTGTCCTTTTCTTCAACTCCCTTCTGCGTCGCCCTGACTTGCTCCCTTTACTCATCACCCGCTCCCAGCCCCACAGCCCGTATGCACATATCTGTAATTTATTGATTTCTATTAATGTCTGCCTCCCCCTTTAGACTGTCGGCTCGTCGTGGGCAAGGAACGCGTTTATGTTATGTTGTACTCTCCCAAGCGCTTAGTACAGTGTTCTGCATGTAGTAAATAGGGCAGGCTGGCCTTTTATTTATTTTATTTACTCTATTTTATTCGTACACATTTATTCTATTTTGTTAATATGTTTTGTTGTCTGTCTCCCCCTTCTAGACTGTGAGCCCACTGTTGGGTCGGGACCGTCTCTATATGTTGCCAACTTGTACTTCCCAAGCGCTTAGTCCAGTGCTCTGCACACAGTAAGCGCTCAATAAATACGACTGAATGAATGAATCTGAGCCGCATCCACGGCCGCCCCTCGGGCCCCTGGCTCCAGAGCCCGTTCAATGATCGAGTCGCCGTGTTTAAAGCCGTTTATTTAGACGACAGCCGTATTTACGGAACTGAGTAAATCCAGGTGAAGTTGTGAAGTGAAGCAGTGGTTAAAATACAGACGGCGGGGCTGGCTCCGGGGAGAGCCCCCCGGGCGGGAGCCGGCGGCTCAGAAACTACACTTTAGGATAAAGCGCGGCGCGCTCGAGCGCAAGGTCCCGGGTGAGAAATTGAACGTCGGTTTGCCAGCTAGCGTCCCGGTGGGGCACCCCCAGCCCTCCCCTCCCCACCCACCCCCGTGTCCCCCGGAAAACGCTTCCGGGTTCCCAGCTGCACCAGAGGCCAAAGCCCCGTGGAGGCCAACCCCAGCGTCGAGGCAGCAGAAAGGGCTCTGGAAGGCCATCCCAGGTCGTCGGGCCACCCGTCGCCCTCCCCACCCCATCAGCACCAGCAGAGTTAAATCTTCCGAGTGACCCCTACCAACCGCAGGGAGATTACGAGGAGGCCCAGGGCGACGCTCGTCACTGAAGCACGTGCGAGAGCGAGATTCCCCCCATCTCTCCCGGCCCCCGGGGGTCTGGAGAGCTCACCCCCCAACCCATCCTCCCACCCCCAGGCGGCCTGCGGCTCGCCGTCCTAATTTCCGCCCCTCTTCCTCGGTCCACGATCCCCCCGGCACCCTGCACGGGCCACAGCCCTCTCCAACGGTGAATGTTTTGGAATGTCCATAGCTAAGGAAATGGACGCCACTGACGAAAGGTTCACGGCGGAGGCGGGGTCGGGGCGCCCTTTCACCTCCGGATGTCGGAGTCCTCGCGCTCCTCCTGGCCCCTGGCGCCGGCTCGCCGGTGGGCACCGGGCCGGGGCCCGCTCCCGCTGTCGGCCCGGGCGCCGCGGCCCGGCTCCCCCTCCCCCGGCCCGGCGGGCGGGGGTCCCTTGGGTCCCGTGGCCTGCGGACGGCGCTCGGCGGCCGTGCAGAAGCTAAGAGCGTGGCACAGGCCGCCCCAGCTCTGCTGGCACTGGGCCTGGATGCTGCGGCTCACGGCCTCCTTCACTTCCTCCCCGCAGCTCAGCAGCAGGTTCACCAGGTCCACGTACGGTCTGCGGGGAGTTCGAAAGGGGAGAGGCTGAAAACGCAACCCGTCGCCGGGAAGATGATAACAATAATAATGGTGGTATTTGTGGAACTATGTGCAAAGCACTGTTCTAAGCGCTGGAGGGGTGTTCAAGGTTGTCCCACGGAGGGCTCACGGTCTTAGTCCCCACTTTACAGATAAGGGAACAAGGCCTAGAGAAGTCAGTGACTTGCCCAAGGTCACACCGCTGACAAGTGGCGGAGCCGGGATTCGAACCCATGACCTCTGACTCCAAAGCCCGCGTTCTTTCCACTGAGCCACGCCGATCCCCCGCCCTCTCACCTTCTCTGACTTCACACTCCAGTCCTTACCTCTAAGCACTTTGGTTACGGTCTTTGAGGCGCCAGACACTGTTATTAATCATAATAATAGAAATGATAATGGTATTTGCTAAGCTCTTACTATGTGCCTTCTTAGCCTGTGTGCCCATTCATTCATTCATTTATTCAGTCGTATTTGTTGAGCGCTTACTGTGTGCAGAGCACTGGACTAAGCGCTTGGGAAGTACAAGTTGGCAACATCTAGAGACGGTCCCTACCCAACAGCAGGCTCAAAGTCTAGAAGGGGGAGACAGACAACAAAACCAAACATATTAACAAAATAAAATAAATAGAATAAATATGTACAAGTAAAATAGAGTAATAAATATGTACAAACATATATACATATATACAGGCCCGTTGTTGGGTAGGGACTGTCTCTATATGTTGCCGACTTTTGTACTTCCCAAGCGCTTAGTACAGTGCTCTGTACACAGTAAGCGCTCAATAAATACGATTGATTGAATGAATGAATGTGCCAAGAATTGTTCTAAGCACTGGAGTAGATATGAGGTAATCAGGTCGGACAACAGTCCCTGTCATTCAGTCATTCAATCTTACTTATTGAGCGCTTACTTTGGGTACTAAGCACTTGGGAGAGTGCAATATAATTACAGACACTTTCCTGCCCACAACGAACTCACAGTCTTCAGATGAGCTGTGAATGTCCTACATTCATTCATTCAATCATGTTTATTGAGCACTTACTGTGTGCACAGCCTTAATGTGCATTTTACAGATGTGGGAACTGAGGCACAGTGAAGCGAAGTGACTTGCCCGAGGTCACACAGCAGACATGTGGCAGAGCCAGGATTAGAAGCCATGTCCTGTGATTCCCAGGTCTCTACTCTTTCCACTAGACCATGCTGCTGCCCTGTTCTAAATGCTGGGGTAGTTACAAGCTAACTAGGTTGGACACAGTCTACGTCCCACATGGGGCTCACAGTTTGATCCCCAATTTACAGATGAAGTTAACTGAGGCACAAGAAAGTACTAATAATAATAATTGTGGCATTTGGTAGGCAATTACTATGTGTCAGGCACTGTACTAAGCCCTGGGGTAGATTCAAGTAATCAGGTTGGATACAGTTCATGTCCCATATGGGGCTCACACTCTTAATCCCTGTGTTACAGATGAGGTAACTGAGGCCCAGAGAAGTGAAGAAACTTGCCCAAGGTCACACAGCAGAGAAGTGGCAGAGCTGGGATTAGAACCCAAGTCCTCTGATGCCCGGGCCCTATCCACTAAACTACACTGCTGCTTTAGGGCCTGGGGACCTAGGTTCATGTCTTTATACTCCGTTGCTTCCCCCTAATTCATTCAGTTGTATTTATTGAGCACTTACTGTGTGCAGAGCACTGTACTAAGTACTTGGAAAGTACAATTCGGCAACAAATGGAGACAGTCCCTACCCAACAATGGGCTTTGACAACACTCTCCCCAGTTAGATTAAAAGCTCCCTGAGGGCTGGGATCCTTGCTAATAATAATCACTGTGGTATTTGTTCAGTGCTTACTACATGCCACACGCTGCACTAAGCGCCAGGGTAGAGTCGAGATAATCGGGAGAGACACAGCCCTATGGGGGGCTCACAGTCTACTAACGCTATTATGTCATCCCGACCACTTACTATGGTGCCCTGAACCAAATCAGCACTCAATAAATAGCATCAAGTGATAGACTGATTTCAAATCTTTCAAACCGGTCTTTTGCATCATTCATTCATTCAGTTGTATTTATTGAGCGCTTACTGTGTGCAGAGCACTGTACTAAGTGCTTGGGAAGTACAGGCTGACCAATTTTACATTGGGACAGAGCCCACCCAGCATTCTATCCCCTTCCCGATGATGACAGGCACCTGGTTGTCCTTTTGGGTTTCTGCCATCCTTGGATATAATTTATTTTCAGTGGTATTTGTTAAGCGCTTACTAAGTTCCAGGCACCGTACTGGGCGCTGGGGGAGACACAAGCTAATCAGGTTGGACACGGTCCATGTCCCACGTGGCACTCCCAGTCTTAATCCCCATTTTATAGCTGAGGGAACTGAGGCACAGAGAAGTGAAGTGACTTGGCCAGGGTCACCCAGCAGACAAACGGCGGAGCCAGGGTTAGAACCCAGGTCCTCTGATTCCCAGGCCCGTGCTCTATCCACTAGGCCATGCTGCTGATTAATCAACAGCAACAAAAAATGGCCAACAGTGACACTGAGCTCCGTTTTTGCCTGACATCCTAGGCCCCCTCATCCTGAAACTGTGATTTGAGATTATTTTGATTTATTTCCTTGCACCTGCTCACAAGGAACCTCTTCTGCCATTTTTCAGGCTACCCACACTGGCTTTACAAGGTTTCCCAACCCCTGCTCACCTTCACCCCCCAACCCCAGAAGAGTATAGTGCCTGTAAACTGTGACGTCTCTCTACCCACTCCCTTCTTCAGATCATCTGAGGTCATTTTAGGACAGTGTTGAACAAAATTGGCGCCCGTAGAGATCCCAAGGGAAATGCACTATTTGCCCTTCTCTCTGCGAGTGCTTCTGGTATGCTTGCCAAGCCTTAGTGCAGAGCACTGCTCCCAGAAGTTGTTCAATAAATACCAGACTACAAGTCCAGTCTGAAAAGCGGCAGTCTACACCTACCCTGGGTTTCCAGTCTTTTCACCAGTTTTCTGCTCTCCAATCCAACTGACTACTCAGATTTAAAAAAAAAAAAAACGTTTGGGAGAAAGCCTTCTGAGAATCCAAATGAATTTCATGGAGAAGCAGTGTGGTCTAGTGGAAAGGACACGGGACTGGAAACCTTGTCTCCCCCTTTTAGACTGTGAGCCCACTGTTGGGTAGGGACTGTCTCTATATGTTGCCAATTTGTACTTCCCAAGCGCTTAGTACAGTGCTCTGCACACAGTAAGCGCTCAATAAATACGATTGATGATGATGATGATGATGGAAGTGAGAGGAACTGGGTTTTAATCTCTGCTCTGCCAGTTGACTGCTGTGCAACTTTACGAAAGTTACTTCATTTCTCTCTGCCTAAATTACCCCCCCCCCCCCCCCCGTAAAATGGGGATTAAGACTGTGAGCTCCACGCGGGATTGGGACTGTGTCCAACCTGACAGCCTTGCGCTTAGTATGGTGCCCGGCACATAGAAAGCACTTAACAAATGCCATTTAAAAAAAAAATGGGGGCTCAATGCCTGTTCTCCCTCTTAAGTAGCCTGTGAGTCCCATGTTGGGCAGGGGCTGTGACTGACCTGATTAACTTGTATCTACCCCAGCGTTTTAAACAATTGACACATCCGTCGTTGTCTTATGCTGTCGTGTCCGACCCATTGCGACGCCACAGACACATCTCTCCCGGACCGCCCCACTTCCATCTGCAGTCGTTCTGGCAGTGGATCCACAGAGTTTTCTTGGTAAAAATATGGAAGCGGTTTACCGTTGCCTCCTTCCACGCAGTAAACGAGTCTCTGCCCTTGACTCATCATCATCATCATCATCAATCGTATTTATTGAGCACTTACTATGTGCAGAGCACTGTACTAAGCGCTTGGGAAGTACAAATTGGCAACATATAGAGACAGTCCCTACCCAACAGTGGGCTCACAGTCTAAAAGGGGGAGACAGAGAACAAAACCAAACATACTAACAAAATAAAATAAATAGAATAGATATGTACAAATAAAATAAATAAATAAATAAATAGAGTAATAGAGTAATAGAGTAATAGACTCCCTCCCAGGCCGCTGCTGCCCAGCACGGGAGAGTTGTGACTTGTAGCAGATGGCCTTCCACTCGCTGCCCAAGCTAGGCATGGCATGGGTAGGCCTCTGCTTGACTCTCCCTCCTTCAGTCGAGACTGGTAGAGGACTGGAAACTCTCCAGGTGCAACCCCGAGAGGGTGCCTGACACATAGTAAGCGCTTAACAAATACAACAACAATAATAACCATAATTACATCTACTGGTTCCTCTTTCTCATCACGCTTGATCCTTTTCAAGAACTCCTGCAGACGAGTGAAACAATGCTATGTTTCCTCAACAGTCAATGTTGCCAACTTGTACTTCCCAAGCGCTTAGTACAGTGCTCTGCACACAGTAAGCGCTCAATAAATACGATTGATGATGATGATGATGAACAGTCTGTATTTTTTCGGCCTCCCTAAAAGTGATGATCAGTTCTACCAATTTGTCAGGCGCAGATGTGAGATGGCTCCAAACACAGTTCTCGGTATCACTTCTGGAGTCCTTTCAATCAATCAATCAGTCAATCGTATTTATTGAGCGCTTACTGTGTGCGCTCAATAAATACTTTCATAGAGTCCTTCATTGATAAGTTACCTAGGCAAGGTGCCAATCGTCTTGTACCAGTGGCTGCTTGGAGTGATAGGTTACACATCCCACCACTCTCCCTCCAATAATTATAAAATGGTATTTGTTCAGCACTTACTATATGCTAACCACTGTACTAAGCACTTGGGTAGATACAAGTTAATCGGATCAGACACGGTCCGTGTCCCACAGTCCAAGTCGGGGGTGTGGGGGAAGAACAGGTATTTTGTTCCCATTTTACACATCAAGAAATTGAGGCACAAAGTAGTAACTTGCGTAAGATCACACAGCAAGCAAGTGGCTGGGCAGAGCCCCTAGAACCCTCTGACTCTCAGGGCTGTGCTCTTTCCAGAGGCCATGCTGCTTCTCTTAACTCACAGGTGAATGCCGCCTGGTCTTGGTGGTTTGTTTATCTCTAGTTGATCATCCTAAAACACCCTGTGAGGTTACCACCACTGGATCCACCTCCTCTGCCCTGTCCACTCCAAAAAATTGGGAATTTTTCCAATGTTTTCTCCCGAAAAGACTGAAGTAAATAATTCACCGAGACCCCCTTCTCATCTCCAAGGTCACTTTTACCTCACAGTCATCGAGTGGTCACGTGGATTTGCTACCCAGCTTCTGGCCTTGTGTGATGGACCTAGAACAAGGGGTTGTAGCCTTGAAGAACATTGCATTAAGGCAAAATTGTGTTTAAGTACTTACACTTTGACCCCACCCTACGTGTGAGGCTTTCTACCGGACGCCACACAACGTTCCGTCCAGACAGACGTCAGTAGACCCGGGATAATGTTCCCTAACTCCTAAACAGCGTTCTGTCCAAAACACCGATGTCTTTAATCAGCTTTGGCATCCCTACCAAGGTGCTGTCAGCATGACGTGGTGGATAGAGCCCGGGCCTGCAAATCAGACGGACCTGGGTTCTAATCCCAGCTCCGCCGCTTGTCTGCAGCGTGACCTCGGGCAAGTCACTTCACTTCTCTGGCCCTCAGTTCCCTCATCTGTAAAATGGGGTTTGAGACTTGGAGCCCCAAGTGGGACAGGGACTGTTTCCAACCTGATTAGCTCGAATCTACCCCAGCGCTTAGAGGAGTGCTCGACGCAGAGTAGACACTTAAATACCATCATCATCATTATTAGTAGTATTACTTTCCGAATTCTTTTTCGGCCGACCTAATTTCCTGCCTGCCCCTGACGTATGGTTCTCCTGCCAGGCGATGAGTCCCGTGGCTAAAGGAGCTGGTACTAATGCCAGTTCCGATGCCACCGATGCCCGACGTGGAGGCGAGTGGGTGCTATGGGTGGGTGAATCCCGAGAGCATGTTTTTTGAAGAAAGAGGAAGCTATTGCTCAGGTCCAGGATGGCACGCTGTCCAGGGATGGCTGAGGAGGGGGAAAAAGACGGGGACAGCAAGCCTGCCCCTCCGTTCTTGCCAGTAAGGCTGGGATTTGGAGGGGGGAAAGGCAGAATGGGAGGGAGTGGGATGGATTGGGTCAGCAACTAGGGTAGGGGCATGACAAAGAAGAGCAAGACATTCGTCATCACTCGGAAGGGAGAGCGATGGGGGTTTAGAAGGAAAGGATTGAGATTTAACTGTTGACCGCTCCCTTCGCCTCGAGACATGGTCTGTCTTAGTTGTGTTGACCCTCCTCTCCCGGTTCCCTTTCCTTACTCTACACCCTATCCGGTTGCAGTGGAAGCGGTGTGGATGACTGGAAAGAGCACAGGTTTGGGAGTCAGAGGACTTGGGTTAGAAGTCTGGTTTCCTCTCTTGCCGGGGGACAACCTGATCACCTTGTAACCTCCCCAGCGCTTAGAACAGTGCTTGGCACATAGTAAGCGCTTAAATGCCATCATTATTATTATTATTATTGTTACTGTGTAACTTGGGCAAGTCACTTAATTTTTTCTGTGTCTCAGTTTCCTCATCTGTAAAATGGGGATTAAGTGCAAAAATATCTGTTCTCGCTCCTTCTTAGGCTGAAAGCCCCTGTGTGGGACAGGGATTTTCTATGGCTGATTACCTTGTATCTACCCCAGTACTTAGTACAGTGCTTGACACATAGTGAGGGCTTGACAAATACCATAGTTATTATTATTGTTTCATGTACAAGAGAAGCTGCATAGCTCAGTGGAAAGAGCCTGGGCTTTGGAGTCAGGGGTTCACATCCTCGCTCAGCCACTTGTCAGCTGTGTGACTTTCGGCAAGTCACTTAACTTCACTGTGCCTCAGTTACCTCATCTGTAAAATGGGGATTAAAACTGTGAGCCTGCTGTGGGGCAGCCTGATCACCTTGTAACCTCCCCAGCGCTTAGAACAGTGCTTTGTACATAGTAAGCGCTTAATAAATGCCCTTATTATTATTATTATTATCAACTCTATGCAGGAAACTCTCAAGTCTGCTTCACTAGCCTCAAATGCTCTCCTTCTGTATCATCTAAACTGTAAACTCATTGTAAACAGGGAATATGTCTGTTATATCATTGTGCTGTACTCTCCCATGCACTTAGTTCAGTGTCCTGCACATTGTAAGCGCTCAGTAAATACAGTTGATTGACTGATGGACTGTCAAATGGTTCCCCTCCTCTCCGGGACATCTCTATATGGACGTCCCACTAGGATCTATAAGTTAATACGCATCCAGTGCTCAGTACAGTACCTGGCCCATAGTAAGCGCGTAACCAATATGACGGTTAATAATAATAATAATAATAATAATAATAATGTTATTTATTAAGCGCTTACTATGTGCAAAGCACTGTTCTATGTGCTGGGGAGGTTACAAGGTGATCAGGTTGTCCCACGGGGGGGCTTACAGTTTTAATCCTCATTTTACAGATGAGGGAACTGAGGCCCAGAGAAGTGAAGTGACTTGCCCAAGGTCCCACAATAAAACTGAACTATTCATCTCCCCTGTTCTGACATTTGACATCTTCCATCACGAAATCCTGCCTCTCAATCCTCTCCAAACCCTAGTTCAAGACCTTGTTATTTCATGACTGGACAGCCTCCTCACTGGTCTCCCACCTCCAGCACCTTGCCCCTTCAGTCTTACACTACATGCCACTGTCTGGATCTTCTCTCCTATATTATCCGGCACACGTCTCTCCACTCCTCTAAAGCCTCAGTTCATATTAGCTATCTCTTTTGGTTTTTTTTTTTTTTAATGGTATTTGTTAAGTGCTAAGTGCTGGGGTAGATACAGATAATCTAGTTGGACACAGTCCACGTCCCACATGGGGCTCACTGTCTTAATCCGCATTTTACGGATGAGGTAACAGAGGCACAGAGAAGTGAAGCGACTTTGCCCAAGGTCACACAACAGACAGGTGGCAGAGCCGGGAGTCGAACCCAGGGCCTCTGACTCCCAACCCCGTGTTCACTCCACTAGGCCACGTTGCTTCACTCCTCCCCAGTTTAAACTCTTCATTCCTCTCCAGCTCCTCTTCTTACCGGACCTGGCTCCCTGCTCTCCTGCCTCCTCAACCTTGCTCGCAATGCTTCCCCGGATTAGAAAATCCCTCCCTCGTCAAATCTGCCCATCTTCAGCACGCTTCTGAAATCTCAAGTCGTCCAGGTAGGTTTCTCTGATTAATTCCCACCACCCGAGGTCAAATCCAGCCAGCCCCTCAGGACTTAAATTCTTACAGTACTTTGCCCATAGTAAGCGGTTAATAAATACTATTACTAGTACTCCTACTCCACCTCCGTATATCCATCCTCAGTTAAGTTCTTACAGTCCATTTTAAGTGCTTAATAAATACTATTACTTCTACTCCTTACACCCATCTTCAGTACTTTAGAGTATATTGATATACAGATCTATGGTGTATAATCGATCTGTGTATGCTACTTATTTATTCATTTATTTCATCCTCATATTCTTCAATTTCATCTTACCTATCTTCGGGTATGATCAGTTGTACCCTCTGTCATCCTCCTGCTGTCATTACTTGTAAATCATTTGTGTCTGTCTGCCTTCTGTGGGATGATAAATTCCTTGGGAGCAGGGAATGTTTCTTTTGCTACTGCTGAACTCTTCCAAGTGCTTAATACAGATTCTCTATACATGGTAGATGCTCAGTGAATGCCATGAATTATCATTATTACTGTTACTATAGTAATAACAATATAACAGACACATTCCCTGCCCCCAACGAGCTTACAATTTAGAGGGGGAGAGAGACGTGAATAGAAATCAGTAATTCACAGGTATGGACATGAGCGCCTGCTGGACACCCCAGGGGCCACTATAGTAACAGTAATAATAATAATAATGATGACAATAATCACAACAGTAATTGTCGTATTTGTTAAGTACTTACTATGTGCCAGTCACTGTACTAAGTGCTGGGGTAGATTCAGGATAATCAGGTCCCACTTGGGGCTTACAATCTAAGTAGGAGGGAGAACAGGGATTGACTGTAAACCCATTCTCTGACTGTAAGCTTGTTGTGGGCAGAAAATGTGTCTACCAACTCCGTTATACTGTACTCTCCGAAGTGCTCAGTGCAGTGTGGTTTAGTGGAAAGAGTCTGGGCTTGGAAGTCAGAGGTCGTGGGTTCTAATCCCGACTCCGCCACTTGTCAGCTGTGTGACTTTGGGCAAGTCACTTCACTTCTCTGGGCCTCAGTTACCTCATCTGGAAAATGGGGATTAAGACTGTGAGCCGCACGGGGGACAGCCTGATTACCTTGTATCTACCCCAGCGCTCAGAACAGTGCTTGGCATGTAGTAAGCGCTTAACAAATACCGTCATTATTCGGAGCTTAGAACAGCGCTTGGCACATAGTAAGCACTTAATAAATGCCATTATTATTATTATACTGTGATAGTGTCCTCTCCCAAGTGCATAGTACAGTGCTCTGCACACAGTAAGCGCGCAATAAATACGACTGACTGCCTGACTGTTCAGTCTGGTTGAGTCCTGGAGCTCGGCAGACGTGGGGCCCTGGCAGGATTTCCCGAGACCTCTCAGCTCAACCCCGGAGAGAAGTTTCTCCGTCTAGGAGGCCGAGTGGCCTCGGAGCAGATAGTGGGAGTCGGGAGGGGAATGGTGCCTCCCCTCAGCGCTCCCGCATTTCCCGGCAGACAGAAAAGCCAGCCTCCCCCTGAGCTCCGCAGTCACAGCCAGAGACCCCCCCCATCCCCAGGCAGGCCCGCAGCTAGGGACTCACTCGTGCAGCAAGAGGTCTTTGAAGTGAATCATCTCGACGATCACGTGGACGTTCTCCTTGGCCGCGGAGCAGAGGTCGTGCTTCAGGTAACACTCCCGCTGGAGCTGGAATACCATCTCCTTGATGGCCGGGCACTTCCGGCTGATGCAGCTGAATTTGTGCCGCAGCGCATGGGCCTTACACTTCAGGGTGTCTTTGATGAAGGATTTCCCCTGTGGGGAGGAAAAAGGAAGGCCCGTTAGCCAGTCGGTCGTCTGTCCTTTGTGGTATGTGTTAAGCACTTACTCTGTGCCGTGGTAAGCTGGGGGGTAGATACAAGTTTATGAGGTTGAACACAGCCCCTGTCCCACTTGGGGCTCGCAGCCTTAATCCTTATTTTGCAGATGAGGAAACCGAGGGCCAGAGAAGTGACTTGCCCAAGGTCACACAGCAGACAAGTGGTGGAGCTGGTTTTAGAACCCAGGTCCTTCTGACTCCTAGGCCTGGGCTCTATCCACTAGGCCACACTGCTTCCCAGCCGTATTTATCCGAGCGCTTACTGTGTGCAGAGTGCCGTGCTAAGCACCAGGGAGAGTACGATATAACAATATAACAGACACATTCCCTGCCCACGGTGAGTTTACGGTCTAGAGGGGGAGACAGACATTAGAAGAAATAAATAAAATCACTTATATGTATATAAATGCTGTGGGGCTGGGAGGAGGGGGATGAATAAAGGGAGCAAGTCAAGGCGATGCAGAGGGAGTGGAGAAGAGGAAAGGAAGGCTTAGTCAGGGAGGGCCTCTTTTAGGAGATGTGCCTTCAATATGACTTTGATGGGAGGTGGAGAGTAATTAATAATAATAATAATAATAATAATAATAATGATGATGATGGCATTTGTTAAGTGCTTACTATGTGTGAAGCACTGTTCTAAGCACTGGGGGGGATACAAGGTGATCAGGTCGTCCCACATGGGGCTGACAGTTTTAATCCCCATTTTACAGATGAGGTAACTGAGGCCCAGAGAAGTGAAGTGACTTGCCCAAAGTCACACAGCTGACAAGCGGCGGAGCCGGGCTTAGAACCCAAGACCGCTGGCTCCCAAGCCCGTGCTCTTTCCACTGAGCCACGCTGCTTCTCTAAATGTCCGTCGACTGTGAAGAGGGAGGGCGTTCCAGGCCAGCGGTAGGATGTGGACGAGAGGTCGGTGGCGAGAAAGATGAGGTCGAGGCACAGTGAGAAGGAGAGAATCAGAGGAGGGAAGTGCGCGGGCTGGGTTGTAGTGGGAACGGGGAGGTGAGTAGTGAGATTGAGAGTTTTAAAGCCGAGGATAAGGAGTTTCTGTTTGATGTGTAGGAGATCGGGCAACCACTGGAGGTTCTTGAGGAATGGGGAAAAGTGGCGTAAATGAGGCCTGGGGAACCACCTGTGTTTGGACGAACCCTTCCCCGAAGACAGGTTTTTTTTTAATCAAATAATTTCTGTTAAGTGTTTACTATGTGCCAGGCACTCTTCTAAGCGTTGAGTAGATGCACCGTAATGAGGATGGGCCCAGCCCATGTCCCACATGGGGCTCACAGTCTTCATCCTCCTTTTACAGACTGGGTAACCGAGGCACAGAGAAGTGAAGTGACTTCCCCAAGGTCACACAGCAGGCAAGTGATAGGGCTGGGATTAGAGACCCGGTCCTTCTGAGTCCCAGACCCATGCCCTAACCATTAGACCATGCTGCTTCTCTTCTAATGCCGTGTTTAACACATAATAATAAGTACTGTGAGCCCACTGTTGGGTAGGGACTGTCTCTATATGTTGCCAACTTGTACTTCCCAAGCTCTTAGTACAGTGCTCTGCACACAGTAAGCGCTCAATAAATACGATTGATGATGATGATGATACTAAACAAGTACCACAATTATTATTATTCAACCCCCTCCACAATGACCTTTCAGGTGCCCAACAGTGGATCCTACCTGGATGGATCTGCCCCTTTTTATCTAATCATGAGTTGAAGATCATGAGGTGACTATAGGGACCAAAGAGATTCATTCATTCAATTGTATTTATTGAGCGCTTACCGCGTGCAGAGCAGTGTACTAAGTGCTTGGAAAGTACGGTTCGGCAATAAATACAGACAATCCCTATGCAACAACGGGCTCACAGTCTAGAACTGGGGGGACAGACAACAAAACAAAACGAGGAGACAGGCGTCAATAGCATCAATATAAATAAATAGAATTATGGCAGGGGGACAGTCTCTAAGCCCAAAGGTAGGCCTCAGGTGTGTTAGGTAGAAGGGAGTGCACACAGGGTAGGCGTGGACCCCAGGAGATTTAAGACACCCCCTCCTGATTGCTGCTGCAAGCTCACCTGCCGTAAAATAACTATAGTACTTGTTAAGCGCTTACTATACGCCAAGCAGCGTTCTAATGGCTGGGCTAGATACAAGTTAATCAGACTGGACACGATCTCTGTCCCACATGGGGCTCCCACTCTTAATCCCCATTTTACAGATGAGGTAACTGAGGCCCAGAGAAGTGAAGTGACTCACCCAAGGTACCCAGCAAACATGTGGCGGGCCCGGGATTAGAACTCAGGTCCTTCTGACTCAAGTTTGGAGGGTGGCTGGGGGACAGCGAGGACATGTACACCAGCTCCACCTCGGGGGGGAGAAAAACTGCTCAGCCCAGTCCCAACTGTGCACGCGCATGCGTGTACACACACACCCTCACACCCCCTCCCCCTTGGCTATGGTTAAGAAGGGAAGAAAGAATGAGGAAGTGTAAGAATAATTCCCTGGGGAGAGTCACGGTCCCCACTGGCGGCGAGACAGTGGGGAGAACCAGTAGGGAATGGACAGAGCTGGGGTTAGCCTGAGGTGCCGAAAGAACTGTCTTCCCTTTGGTGTGAAGAAAGGAGATGAGGGGCGAGGGGCTCAGGGCTTGGATTTGAGCACGACAGCAGACATGGGCCAGGGGAGAGGAAGGTGAGCTGGTTGGAGGGATGGAAGGATGGACGGTCAGTTGGTGTGACCACCTGATATTGGTGTTTACTGGGAAATGGAGTTTTTTCCCAGGACGGGGGTGGGGGTGGCAGCTGGGTCTCCTTTGAGCCCCTGGCCCCTTCTGGAGTTGGGTCAGGCCGTGTGCAGCTGCATCCTCAGCGCTTAGAACAGTGCTTTGCCCGTAGTAAGCGCTTAATAAATGCCATCATTATTATCCTCTAAAGGCGCATCTTAGACTGGCTGCCAGCGGTCAGAGAGGCTCGTTATCCCGCTGCCCCAGTGAGGGCACAAGGAGGAAGGGAGCGAGGGGAGAGGGACCCCTCCCAAACCTTCCAGTCAGTCCCCAGGAAATAGAGGCAGCGGGACTTAGCGGATAGAGTTCGGGCCTGGGCGGCAGAAGGACCTGGGTTCCACCCTGCGCTGGGGTAGATACGAGTTAATCAGGTTGCCTCATGGAGCTCACAGTCTTCATCCCCATTTTACAGATGAGGGAACTGAGGCCCAGAGAAGTGAAGTGACTCGCCCGAGGTCACGCAGCTGACAGTTGGCAGAGCCGGGATTAGAACCCAGGTCCTTCCGATTCCCAGGCCCGCACTCTATCCTCTAGGTCACGCTGCTGCCATCTTCTCATCCAACTCTGCCACCCCACTCCCGTTCTTGGGAAGGGGAGCCCACTACCAGGAATTCTCATCTCTCCGCGTTGCCTCCAAAGCCCCAGGCCCAGCACGGGTGCAGAGACCTCGCTGGTCAGGGCCAGCAAGGGACAACCGTCTGCCAGCAGCTGGCTCATCCGTGTCTCCGCAGATTTCCCAGCCAAGCCTAACGCCCTTATCTACAAGTCCCGGCCAAGCCAAGCGTCCTTATCTCTCACTAGTCCAATGGAAGGGTGGGTTTGAAAGGCCTAATGATAGGACGCTTCCACAGTGCATAAATAGGCCCAGGAGAAAATGAAGGCGGTGAGCCCGATTCCCCCCACCGGCTTGCTAAGCAATTCAGGCTCATTGCCAGCTGGCAACTTGGGGCAGGGCTCGGGAGACTCCTCTCTTGGGCCTGGAGGGTTTACAATAATGCGCTGACCCCCGTGGCGCCCCAGCAGAGACCCCCAATTCCAGTTTCTTGAACAGAGCCCTGCTCCAGACTCCAAGTGGAAGACTGGTTTTGATGCCCACATCAGTGCTTAGTCCCAGGGGGCCGGTCGCCTCTCCGTGCATGAAGGCAGAGAAGGGGCACCCTTTCCACCCCTGAATAACAATAACAGTAATTAATAGTGATGGTATCTGTTAAGCGCTTACAACGTGCCGGGCATTGTTCTAAGCGCTGGGGTAGATACGAGCAAATCGGGGTAGACACAGTCCCTGTGGGCTCACAGTCTCAATCCCCCTTTTACAAATGAGGTAACTGAGGCACGGAGAAGTCAAGTGACTTGCCCAAGGTCACACAGCAGACAACGGCAGAGCGGAGATTAGAACCCATAACCTTCTAACTGCCAGGCCTGTGCTCTATCCACTAGGCCAGGTCGCTTCCAGGAGGCTGGCGACGGAGAAAGGAACAGAAAATTCCTCCTGGACAGTTTGGGCCTTTATGGTTGCCCTCAGCTCTGGCTCCTGATCCCCAATCCCATTAAATAATAACGATAATAACAGTAATGGTATTTGCTAAGCGCTTACTGTGTGCTAGGCATTGTTCTAAGCACTGAGGTAGATACAAGCAAATTGGAGTGGACACAGTCTCTGTCCCACATGGGGCTCACAGTCTTAATCCCAATTTCACAGATGGGGGAACTGAGGCCCAGGGAAGTGAAGCGACTTGCCCAAGGTCACACCGCAGACGAATGGTGGAGCCGGGATTAGAACCCAGCTCCTTTTGACTCCAGGCCCGTGCTCTATCCACTAGATACTGTCCCCTGTTTACTCCTCTCCGAGCTCCTTGTGGGCAGGGATTGCACCTTCCAACTCTGTTGTGTTGTAATCCCGGTTCCGCCAATTGTCAGCTCTGTGACTTTGGGCAAGTAACTTAACTTCTCTGTGCCTCAGTTACCTCATCTGTAAAATGGGAATTAAGCCTGTGAGCCCCCTGCGGGACAACCTGATCACCTTGTTACCTCCCCAGCGCTTAGAACAGTGCTTTGCACATAGTAAGCGCTTAACAAATGCCATCATTATTATTATTATTATTATTATTATTATTGTACTTTCCAAAATGCTTAGTACTGTGCTCTGCACATGCTAAGTGCTCAACAAATACCACTGATGAATAAGGTACTAGGTTGGGAAGCGTTTTACATCTGGAGAGCTGGGTTTCCAGAAGCGGTTGGAGAAACTCCAACCCACAAGAGTGGCTCTGTGTTAGTAATAATAAAATAATAATAATAATAATAATAAAACTGTCTCATTGATTAAATGCTTACTATGTGTCAAGCACAGGGGTAGATAGAAGATAAACAGCTTGGCCTGGTGGGTGAGAAATAGCACGCCTAGTGGATGGAGCACCGGCCCGGGAGTCAGAAGGACCTGGGTTCGAATCTTGGCTCTGACACTTGCCTGCTATGTGACCTTGGGTGAGTCATTTAGACTTCTAGACTGTGAGCCCACTGTTGGGTAGGGACTGTCTCTATACATTGCCAACTTGTACTTCCCAAGTGCTTAGTACAGTGCTCTGCACACAGTAAGTGCTCAATAAATATGATTGAAGTTTTCTGAGCCTCAGTTATTGCATCTGTAAAATGGGGATTGAAACTGTGAGTCCCCTGTGGGACACTGACCGTGTCCAACCTGACTAGCTAGCATCTACCCCAGCAGTTAATACAGTGCCTGGCAAATAGTGTTTTTTTCTTTAAAAAAAGGTCAAGTTGGACACAGTCCCTGTCTCACGTGGGGCTCACGGTCGAAGTGGGGGGGGGGAACACGTATTTCATCCCCAGTTTACAGAGGAGGAGAGGAGGAAACGGAGGCCTAGAGAAGTTAAGTGACTTGTTGGAGGTCACACAGCAATCAAGGAGCAGAGCTGGGAAGAGAACCCAAGCCCAGGGTCTTTCCCCTAGGTCTTGCTGCTTCTCCGAAAGGCAGAGCACATCAGTCCAGATTATTCAGGATTAAAAACCGGCTAGGATGGAGAAAGAGTTTCTGGGTTTTAATGATCTAAACTGATGGTCTACATGACCCTAATAAACAGATAACTCCCCAAGTAGGTCCAGATCAGGAGCCCATCACACTTTTAGTTTGCTACAGGTCCTGTCACCCAAGAATCCCGGGGGAATTCCTCCAGGGAGACGCTGGGATGAAATGACACCACTCATCTGCTAAAATCAGAGAGTCCCCCGCGGGCAGACTCTATCAAGCCTCGCGAAAGAGAGCGAACCCGCAGAGCTGATGTGAAAGCTCAATTTGCCCTGCCGGGCTCAGGGCCGAGGAGGTTACCTGGGCATCAAACTTTCCAGCGTTGTGCAGGAAAGTCATGCAGATCTCATGCAGCCCTCGAATCTCACAAGAGTTGTTTTCAAAGCATTCGAACACTCCGCATCCCACGTCGCCGGCATTCACCAGGCAGTGCTGAATTTCAGCTAAAATGAGGGTTGTATTCCAGTTAGTTTATACTCTGTGTTTCCTACACAGAATGGGGAGTGGGGTGGGGGTGGAGAGGCAAGAAATAAAAAAGGTTCATAAGGTACTGAACACGCTGGGGGAAACGCCGCTATCTGCAGAAGCCTGACCGAGTAGTATTTCTTAGATCCAAAGGTGTTTCCACCGGCACTGGGCTGTTTTCATGACAATGGGTGATTTTTTTTATGCTATATAATAATAATAATAATGATGGTATTTGTTAAGCGCTTACTATGTGCAAAGCACTGTTCTAAGCACTGGGGGGGATATGAGGTTATCAGGTTATCCCACATGGGGCTCACAGTCATAATCCCCCTTTTAATAATAGTAATAATGATGATGGCATTTGTTAAGCGCTTACTATGTGCAGAGCACTGTTCTAAGCGCTGGGGGGATACAAGGTGATCAAGTTGTCCGACATGGGGCTTACAGTCTTAATCCCCCTTTTACAGATGAGATAACTGAGGCTCAGAGAAGTTAAGTGACTTGCCCAAGGTCACACAGCTGACAATTGGCGGAGCCGGGATTTGAACCCATGACCTCTGACTCCAAAGCCCAGGCTCTTTCCAAAATGGTAAGCGCTTACTATGTGCCGGACACTGTTCTGAGCATCGGGGTAGATCCAAGATAACCAGGTTGGACACAGTCTGCGTCCCATCTGGGGCTCCCAGTCTTCATCCCCATTTGACAGATGAGGTGACGGAAGCCCAGAGAAGTGACGTGTCTTGCCCAAGGTCACACAGCAGACAAGCGGCAGAGAGCCAGATGAGAAACCAGGCGCTTCTGACTCCCGGGTCCCCGCTCTATCCATTAGGCCACGCTGCTTTTCGCTGCTTGAAGTAATTCGGGGTTCCCGGAGCCAATTTGATGTTGAAACCCTACCTGCGGAGGCCCCACGCGATAATCAATCAATCAATCGTATTTATTGAGTGCTTACTGTGTGCAGAGCACTGTGCTAAGCGCTTGGGAAGTACAAGTTGGCAACATATAGAGACGGTCCCTACCCAACAGTGGGCTCACAGTCTAGAAAGGCCGGTGCTGCCATGATTTTATGGTCAGGGGCCTGGACTGGAGCCGGGAAACAGGAGGGATTATCCCGGGTGAGCACATTTCTAGAAGCGTCACACTAAAAATGATAATTGTGGTATTTGGCAATAATAATAATGGCATTTATTAAGCGCTTACTATGTGCAAAAAGCACTGCTGGCCAGCAGTCTAAAAAGGCGCAGCCCGTCTCCTCGGCCCTCGAGTGAAGCACCCGGCTTCTCTGGTGCAGCAGCTGACGCCGGCCGAGGTGCGCAGACCGCAAGCCTGGTTCAAGCTTTCTTTCTTAAAAAATGGCATTTGTTAAGCGCTTACTCTCTGTCTGGGTCAGTACCATGCCCTGGGGTAGAGACAAGCTACAGGATAGGGTCCGTGTCTCACATGGGGGCTCCCAATCCGAATCAGGTGAGGTAAGTGAGGTGACTTGCCCAAGGTCATACAGCAGACAAGTGGCGGAGCTGAAATTAATAATAATAATAATAATAATAATGGCATTTTATTAAGCGTTTACTATGTGCAAAGCACTGTTCTGAGCGCTGGGGAGGATACAAGGTAATCAGGTTGTCCCACGTGGGGCTCACAGTCTTCACCCCCATTTTACAGATGAGGTCCCTGAGGCCCAGAGAACTGAAGTGCCTTGCCCAAAGTCACACAGCTGACAATTGGCGGAGCCAGGAGTTGAACCCGGGACCTCTGACTCCAAAGCCCGGGCTCTTTCCACTGGGCCACGCTGCCAATTCCCCAGAATTAGAACCCAGGACCTCGTGACTCCCAGGGCCCCGCTCAAAAACACTTAGACCCCGCTGCTTCTCTGCTTCGGCTTGACAACGGGAATCGGAAAAGTTAATTAAATCCCAAATCCCCCAGAGGCCAAACTCTCTCCCGCTTTGCAGCTTCTGGATTGGGACCGGACCGGTCCTGGGGCGGGTTTGCGAGAATTGGCCGGAGGCAGCTGGGCCCTGAGCGAAGGATGCCGAGGGGGCTTCTAGGCTCTAGTGAGGAGGATGATGATGATGATGATGATAATAATAATAATAATAATAATAATAATATTTGTTTTGGCTGCAGCCCCTTGGGCAGGGTGACAGGAGGAGGCTCCCGTCCTTCGTGCCCTCTGGACGCCCCCCGAGTCAGACCGTGACCCCCACAGGGGACAGGGACGGTGTCCAACCCAATTTGCCTGTGTCCACCCTGTGGCTCAGTGGCCGGAGCCCGGGCTTGGGACTCAGAGGACGTGGGTTCTAATCCCGGCTCTGCCACTTGTCCGCTGTGTGACCGCGGGCAAGCCACTGCACTTCTCGGTGCCTCAGTTCCCTCATCTGGAAAATGGGGATTAAGACTGTGGATCCCACATGAGACATCCTGATGACTTTGTATCACCTAGACTGTGATCCCTCTGTTGGGTAGGGACCGTCTCTATATGTTGCCAACTTGTACTTCCCAAGCGCTTAGTACAGTGCTCTGCACACAGTAAGCGCTCAGTAAAGACGATTGATCTACCCCAGCGATTAGAACAGTTCCTGGCACAGAATAAGCGCTTAACAAATACCAATATTATTAACGGTTAGTACAGTGCCCGGCCCAGAGTAAGCACTTAACAAATACCATTATTATTATTATTATTATTATTATCATCATTAGTACTTAGTACAGTGCCCGACACAGAGTAAGCGCTTAACAAATACCATTATTATTATTAGCGCTTAGTTGAAGTGCCGGGCACAGAGTAAGTGATTAACAAAAACCATTATTATTATTATTAGTGCTTAGTACAGTGCCCAGCCCTGAGTAAGTGCTTAACAAATACCATTATTATTATTATCATCATTAGTCCTTAGTAGAAGTGCTGGGCACAGAGTAAGTGATTAACAAATACCATTGTTATCATTAGCGCTTAGTCCAGTGCCCGGCCCAGCGTGAGCGCTTAACAAATACCATTATTATTATTATCATCATTAGTGCTTAGTACAGTGCCCGGCCCAGGATAAGCGCTTAACAAATACCAGTATTATTATTAGCGCTTAGTAAAAATGCCCAGCCCAGAGTAAGCACTTGACAATACCATTATTATTATTAGCACTGAGTACAGTGCCCGGCCCAGAGTAAGTGCTTAACAAATACTATTATTATTATTATTAGGGCTTAGTACAGTGCCTGGCACAGAGTAAACACTTGACAAATACCATCATTGTTATTAGCGCTTAGTACAGTGCCCGTCCCAGAGTAAGTGCATAACAAATACTATTATTATTATCATTAGGGCTTAGTACAGTGCCTGGCACAGAGTAAGCACTTGACAAATACCATTATTATTATTAGTGCTTAGTACAGTGCCCGGCCCAGAGTAAGCACTTAACAAATACTATTATTATTATCATCATTAGGGCTTAGTACAGTGCCTGGCACAGAGTAAGCACTTAACAAATACTATTGTTATTATCATTAGGGCTTAGTACAGTGCCTGGCACAGAGTAAACACTTGACAAATACCATCATTGTTATTAGCGCTTAGTACAGTGCCCATCCCAGAGTAAGTGCGTAACAAATACTATTATTATTATCATTAGGGCTTAGTACAGTGCCTGGCACAGAGTAAGCGCTTGACAAATACCATTATTATTATTAGCGCTTAGTACAGTGCCCGGCCCAGAGTAAGCACTTAACAAATACTATTATTATTATCATCATTAGGGCTTAGTACAGTGCCTGGCACAGAGTAAGCACTTGACAAATACCATTATTATTATTAGCGCTTAGTACAGTGCCCGGCCCAGAGTAAGCACTTAACAAATACTATTATTATTATCATCATTAGGGCTTAGTACAGTGCCTGGCACAGAGTAAGCACTTGACAAATACCATTATTATTATTAGCGCTTAGTACAGTGCCCGGCCCAGAGTAAGCGCTTAACAAATACTATTATTATTATCATCATTAGGGCTTAGTACAGTGCCTGGCACAGAGTAAGCACTTAACAAATACCATTGTTATTATTATCATTAGGGCTTAGTACAGTGCCTGGCACAGAGTAAGCGCTTGACAAATACCATTATTATTATTAGCGCTTAGTACAGTGCCCGGCCCAGAGTAAGCGCTTAACAAATACTATTATTATTATCATCATTAGGGCTTAATACAGTGCCCAGCACAGAGTAAGCGCTTAACAAATGCTATTATTATTATCATCATTAGGGCTTAGTACAGAGAAGCACTGGGGCTCAGTGGAAAGAGCCCGGGCTTTGGAGTCAGAAGTCATGGGTTCAAATTCCGGCTCCGCCAACTGTCAGCTGTGTGACTTTGGGCAAGTCACTTCACTTCTCTGTGCCTCAGTTCCCTCATCCTTAAAATGGGGATGAAGACTGTGAGCCCCACGCGGGACAACCTGATCACCTTTTTAACCTCCCCAGCGCTTAGAACATAGTAAGCGCTTAATAAATGCCATTACTATTATTATTACAGTGCCTGGCACAGAGTAAGCACTTAACAAATACCATTATTATTATTATTCATTCATTCAATCGCATTTATTGAGCGCTTACTGTGTGCGGAGCACTATACTGAGCGCTTGGGAAGTACAAGTTAGCAACATATAGAGACGGTCCCTACCCAACAGCAGGCTCACAGTCAAGAAGGGGGAGCAGTCTCATCATGGGTAGGGACCGTCTCTGTATATTGCCAACTTGTACTTCATTCAATCGCATTTATTGAGCGCTTACTGTGTACAGAGCACTATACTGAGCGCTCGGGAAGTACAAGTTAGCAACATATAGAGACGGTCCTTACCCAGCAGCAGGCTCACAGTCAAGAAGGGGGAGCAGTCTCATCATGGGTAGGGGCCGTCTCTATATATTGCCAACTTGTACTTCCCAAGTGCTTAGTACAGTGCTCTGCACACAGTAAGCGCTCAATAAATACGACTGAATGAATTAGGGCTTGGTACAGTGCCCGGCCCAGAGTGAGCGCTTAAGAAATGCCCTGATAATAATAATAAATAATAATGCTGATGCTCACGATTGAGGGCGGCCCCCCGGAGTCAGGGTTTTGGGCGAGTGGGAGGTCGTCGAGGTGGGCGGGTGGCACCGCCCCGTGCCCGGGCAGGGCTCTTCTGATAATAACAGTAATAGTAATAAAAAATGGCTCTTCCGATAATAATTAATAGTAATAATGCTGATGCTAATAATAGTAATAGTAATAAAAAATTGGCTCTTCTGATAATAATAGTAATAATGCTGATGCTCATGATTGAGGGAGGCCCCCTGGAGTCAGGGTTTTGGGTGAGTGGGGGGTCGTCGAGGCTGGTTGGGCATTGAGACCGGGCGGGTGGCACCGCCCCGTGCCCTGGCAGGGCTCTTCTGGTAATAATAGTAATAAAAAAATGGCTCTTCTGATAATAATAGTAATAATGCTGATGCTCATGATTGAGGGTGGCCCCCCGGAGTCAGGGTTTTGGGTGAGTGGGGGGCAGGGGGTCGTCGAGGCGGGTTGGGCATTGAGGCCGGGTGGGTGGCACCACCCCGTGCCCGGGCAGGGCTCTTCTGATAATAATAGTAATAGTAATAAAAAAATGGCTCTTCTGCTAATAATTAATAGTAGTAATGCTGATGCTGATGATTGAGGGCGGCCCTCCGGAGTCAGGGTTTTGGGTGAGTGGGGGGTCGTCGAGGCGGGTTGGGCATCGAGGCCGGGTGGGTGGCACCGCCTCGTGCCCGGGCAGGGCTCTTCTGATAATAATAGTAATAGTAATAAAAAAATGGCTCTTCTGCTAATAATTAATAGTAGTAATGCTGATGCTGATGATTGAGGGCGGCCCCCCGGAGTCAGGGCTTTGGGTGAGTGGGGGGTCGTCGAGGCGGGTTGGGCATCGAGGCCGGGAGGGTGGCACCGCCTCGTGCCCGGGCAGGGCTCTTCTGATAATAATAGTAATAGTAATAAAAAATGGCTCTTCTGCTAAAAATTAATAGTAGTAATGCTGATGCTGATGATTGAGGGCGGCCCCCCGGAGTCAGGGCTTTGGGTGAGTGGGGGGTCGTCGAGGCGGGTTGGGCATCGAGGCCGGGTGGGTGGCACCGCCTCGTGCCCGGGCAGGGCTCTTCTGATAATAATAGTAATAGTAATAAAAAATGGCTCTTCTGCTAAAAATTAATAGTAGTAATGCTGATGCTGATAATTGAGGGCGGCCCCCCGGCGTCAGGGTTTTGGGTGAGTGGGGGGACCGGGGGTCGTCGAGGCGGGTTGGGCATTGAGGCCGGGTGGGTGGCACCGCCTCGTGCCCGGGCAGGGCTTTTCTGATAATAACAGTAATAAAAAATGACTCTTCTGCTAATGATGAATAGTAATAATGCCGATGCTGATGACTGAGGGCGGCCCCCCGGAGTCAGGGTTTGGGGGGAGTGGGGGGAGCGGGTTGGGCATCGAGGCCGGCCGGGCGGCGGGGCTGTCTGTGAGGGCCCGGGGGCAGAGGCAGGCCGAGGGTGGGGGGCGCCAAGCAGCCGAGCCCGGGCCCCCCGTGCCCCCCCCCGCCCCCCGCCCCCCGGTGCCCCGGCCCCCTGACCTGTGTTGTGCAGGGAGAGGCGGCCCTTCAGCTGCGAGGCGCGGTCCTGCGGGCCCTCCGGGGGCCGGGTGGCCTCGGTGCCCAGCGCGGGGGCGGGGGCGGGGGCGGGGGCCGGGGCCGGGCCCGGCAGCAGCAGCAGCAGCAGCAGCGGCAGCACCGGGGGCAGCACGGGGGGCACCGGGGGCGGCACCGGGGGCGGCAGCGGCAGTGCCAGGGCGCCGGCCCGGCCCCACCGCCCTGGCCGCATGGTGCCCGGGGGCCGCCCGCGGGACCGGCTGGCCGGCTGGCTGGCGGCTGGACCGGACTGTGCCCGGCCCCGGGGGGCCCCGAGGCTGAAATAGGCCGGGGGGGGGGGGGCGGGCACGGGGGCCCCGCTGCCGGCGGGGGCGGGGGGGGGCGGGGGACGGAAGGAGCCGAGCAGGTGGCGCCCGGGGGCGCGGCCAATCGCAGCCGCTGCCCACGCTGACACCCGGGGGCCCGAGGCGGGGCCTGGGCCCCAACGACCCGCCCCCCGGGGCCTGGGCACGGGCCACCGACCCCGGCCACCCGGCCTGGGCCAGGACGGCTGAGGACGGGGGGCGCGGGGACGGGCCCTGCCGGGCTGGGCAGGGGCAGGGGCACGCGGAGACAAGATTTCTCCGGATGGGGGCAGGGATGGGGGCATGGAGAGGGCTGGGCTGGGCTGGGCTGGGGGCACGGACAGGGCTGGGGCAGGGGCGTGGAGAGGACTCTGCTGGGTTGTGGGGCAGGGGCATGGAAAGGGCTGGACTGGGGCAGGGGCATGGAGAGGGCTGGGCCAGGGACATGGAGAGGGCTGGGCTGGGGCAGGGGCATGGACTGGGCTGGGGCAGGGGCATGGACTGGGCTGGGGCAGGGGCATGGACTGGGTTGGGGCAGGGGCATGGACTGGAGCAGGGGCATGGAGAGGGCTGGGCTGGAGCAGGGGCATGGAGAGGGCTGGGCTGGAGCAGGGGAATGGACTGGGCTGGGGCAGGGGCATGGAGAGGGCTGGGCTGGAGCAGGGGAATGGACTGGGCTGGGGCAGGGGCATGGAGAGGGCTGGGCTGGAGCAGGGGAATGGACTGGGCTGGGGCAGGGGCATGGAGAGGGCTGGGCTGGGGCAGGGGAATGGACTGGGCTGGGGCAGGGGCATGGAGAGGGCTGGGCTGGAGCAGGGGAATGGACTGGGCTGGGGCAGGGGCATGGAGAGGGCTGGGCTGGGGCAGGGGCATGGACTGGGCTGGGGCAGGGGCATGGAGAGGGCTGGGCTGGAGCAGGGGAATGGAGAGGGCTGGGCTGGAGCAGGGGAATGGACTGGGCTGGGGCAGGGGCATGGACTGGGCTGGGGCAGGGGCGTGGAGAGGACTCTGCTGAGCTGTGGGGCAGGGGCATGGAGAGGACTCTGCTGGGCTGTGGGGCAGGGGCATGGAGAGGACTCTGCTGGGCTGTGGGGCAGGGGCATGGAGAGGACTCTGCTGGGCTGTGGGGCAGGGGCATGGAGAGGACTCTGCTGGGCTGTGGGGCAGGGGCATGGAGAGGACTCTGCTGGGCTGTGGGGCAGGGGCATGGAGAGGACTCTGCTGGGCTGTGGGGCAGGGGCATGGAGAGGACTCTGCTGGGCTGTGGGGCAGGGGCATGGAGAGGACTCTGCTGGGCTGTGGGGCAGGGGCATGGACTGGGCTGGGGCAGGGGCATGGACTGGGCTGGGGCAGGGGCATGGACTGGGCTGGGGCAGAGGCATGGAGAGGACTCTGCTGGGCTGTGGGGCAGGGGCATGCAGAGGACTCTGCTGGGCAGGGACAGGGGCAGGGACAGGGCCGGGCTGGGGCAGGGGGCAGAGGCAAGATTTCTCCGGATCGGGGCAGGGATGGGGGCATGGAGAGGACTGGGCTGGGCAGGGACATGAAGAGGACTCTCCTGGGCAGGGACAGGGGTTAGGGCCAGGGCCAGGCTGGGGCAGGGGGCAAGATTGCTCCGGACATGGAGAGGACTCTGCTGGGCAGGGGCAGGGACAAGATTGGGGCAGGGATGGGGGCATGGAGAGGACTGGGCTGGGGCAGGGGCATGGACTGGGCAGGGGCATGGAGAGGACTCTGCTGGGCAAGGGCGGGGACAGGGTGGGGCTGAGGCAGGGGGCAGAGACAAGATTGCCCAGGATGGGCAGAGACAGGGCCGGGCTAGGGCAGGGGTATGCAGAGGACTCTGCGGGGCAGGGACAGAGCTGGGCTGGGGCAGGGGCATGGAGAGGACTCTGCTGGGCTGGAGCAGGGGCATGGACTGGGCAGGGGCAGGGGCATGGAGAGGACTCTGCTGGGCTGGAGCAGGGGCATGGACTGGGCAGGGGCATGGAGAGGACTCTGCTGGGCAAGGGCGGGGACAGGGTGGGGCTGAGGCAGGGGGCAGAGACAAGATTGCCCAGGATGGGCAGGGACAGGGCCGGGCTAGGGCAGGGGTATGCAGAGGACTCTGCGGGGCAGGGACAGAGCTGGGCTGGGGCAGGGGCATGGAGAGGACTCTGCTGGGCTGGAGCAGGGGCATGGAGAGGACTCTGCTGGGCTGGAGCAGGGGCATGGACTGGGCAGGGGCAGGGGCATGGAGAGGACTCTGCTGGGCTGGAGCAGGGGCATGGAGAGGACAGTCCTGGACTGGGACAGGGGCACGGACTGGGCAGGGGCATGGACTGGGCAGGGGCATGGAGAGGACAGTCATGGACTGGGCAGGGGCATGGACTGGGCAGGGGCAGGGGCATGGAGAGGACTCTGCTGGGCTGGGGCAGGGGCATGGACTGGGCAGGGGCATGGAGAGGACAGTCCTGGACTGGGGCAGGGCTGGGTTGGAGCAGGCGGCAGAGACAAGATTGTCCCAGCCCGGACAGGGCCATGAGGAGTGGGCAGTGCTGGGCTGGGGGGCAGGGGAAGGGGCACGGACAGGGCTGGCCCGGAGCAGGGGGCACGGAGAGGAGGACAAGGCTGGGCAGGACCACAGGGTGAGGCAGGGGGCATGGCGAGGCCAAGGACAGGGCTGAAGCTGGGCCCGACTGGGGAGGGAGAAGGCTGGCATCAGCACTTGGGGAAAGTTTGCCTTCTTGTTTCTGCTCCACAAAGAGGGGGCAGGTCAGGGCTCCGACCGGGAGGAGGAAGCCGGGGGCGGAAACCGGAGCGTGGGGAACGCCTCCGGAGCGCGGGAAACGCCCCCGGAGCGCGGGAAACGCCCCCGGAGCGCGGGGAACGCCGACGCGCAAAAAACGCAGGCCCGCAGGGCCGTCTTCTCCCTCTGGAGAGAGGGAGACCCCCCGACCCCCCTCTCGGAGCATCGGCGCTCAGAGCAGTGCTTGGCACAGAGTAAACGCTTAACAAATACCATCATTATTTATAATTGCCCATTCATTCAAAAGTATTTATTGAGCGCTTACTGTGCGCAGAGCACTGGACGAAGTGCTCGGAAAGTACAGTTCGGCAACAGATAGAGACAATCCCTACCCCACAACGGGCTGACAGCCTAAAAGGGGGCAAACAGACAACAAAACAAGTAGACGGGTGTCAATCCCATCGAAATAGATACCACGTGGCTCAGTGGAAAGAGCACGGGCCCTGGAGTCAGAGGTCATGAGTTCAAATCCTGCTTCCATCAATTGCCAGCTGTGTGCCTTTGGGCAAGCCACTTAACTTCTCTGTCCCTCAGTTCTCTCATCTGTAAAATGGGGATTAAGACTGTGAGCCCCCCGAGGGACAATCTGATCACCCTCCCCAGCGCTTAGAACAGTGCTTTGCACATAGTAAGTGCTTAATAAGTGCTTAATAAGTGCCATTATTATTATTATTGTTATTATGTATATATGTCTGTATGTATTTATTTATTACTCTATTTTACTTGTACATATTTATTCTACTTATTTTATTTTGTTAATATGTTTTGTTTTGTTCTCTGTCTCCCCCTTCTAGACTGTGAGCCCACTGTTGGGTAGGGACCGTCTCTACATGTTGCCAACTTGTACTTCCCAAGCGCTTAGTACAGTGCTCTGCACACAGTAAGCGCTCAATAAATACGATTGAATGAATGAATGAATGAATACATAGAATTATAGATCTATACACATGATTAATACAATAAATAGAGTAATAAATATGTACAAATATATACAAGTGCTGTGGGGAGGGGAAGAAGGGGGTAGGGCAGAGGGAGGGAGTGGTGGTGATGGGGAGGGGAGGAGGAGCAGAGGAAAAGGGGGGGCTCAGTCTGGGAAGGCCTCCTGGAGGAGGTCAAGAGTGGGGCGGGCTGGGGGGACCCAATTATAATAATGATGATGGTATTTGTTAAGTGTTTCCTATATGCAAAGTACTGTTCTAAGCGCTGAGGAGTTTACAAGGTGATCAGGTTGTCCCACGGGGGGGGGGGGGGGGGGGGGGGGCTCACAGTTTTAATCCCCATTTTACAGATGAGGTAACTGAGGCCCAGAGAAGTGAAGTGACTTGCCCAAAGTCACACAGCTGACAGTTGGTGGTGTCGGGATTTGAACCCATGACATCTGACTCCAAAGCCCATGCTGTTTCCACTGAGCTACGGGAGGGGAAGGGAGTAGGGCAGAGGGAGGGAGTGGGGGCGACGGGGGAGGAGGAGCGGAGGAAAAGGGGGGGCGCAGTCTGGGAAGGCCTCCTGGAGGAGGTCAAGAGCGGGGCGGAGTGGTCCGGGGGGGACCCAATAATAATAATGATGGTATTTGTTAAGCGCTTACTATGTGCCGAGCACTGTTCTAAGCGCTGGGGGAGCTACAAGGTGATGAGGTGGTCCCAAGTGGGGCTCATAATCTTAATCCCCATTTTACAGATGAGGGAATTGAGGCACAGAGAAGTTAAGCGATTTGCCCAAGGTCACACAGCTGACTCCGATGGCACACAAACTCCCACTCGGGGCCTTTCCCGCAGCCTCGCTGGCTCAGCGTGTCCCATGCCCCATGTCCCTTCCCTCCCCCGTCTGCCCATGGCCACGAGGTGCCCATTGTGGGCAGGGATGGGCCCTCTTTATTGCTGCAACTTTCCAAGCGCTTAGGACAGTGCTTAATAAATGCTATTTTATTATTATTATTATTATTATTATTATTATTATCCAAGCAAATCGGGCTGGACACAGTCCCTGTCCCACGTGGGGCTCCCAGGCCCCGTCCCCATTTTCCAGAGGAGGTGACTGAGGCCCGGAGAAGTGGAGTGACTCACCCGAAGTCACCCAGCAGATACGTGGCGGAGGCGGGATTGGAACCCACGACCTTCTGACTCCCAAGCCACTAGGCCACAGGCTCCCGGAGAGTTTGGGCCCCTCCCCGCCCTTCCTATGTCTAGCGCTTAGAACAGTGCTTGGCACATGGTAAGCGCCTAACAGATAGCGGCATTATTCTAGCCTCCCCCCGGGCCGAGGGCGCGGGCGCAGCAGGTGAGGCTGGGGTCTCCCAGCCCCGTCCCGGCCCAGCTCTGCGGTAATCCGCTTCGGAGGTTTCATCACACACCGCCGGGGGCCGGGCCCGCCCTCCTCCCCTTCTCCTCCTCCTGCCCTTCTCCTCTTCCTCCTCCTCCTCCTCCTCCCCTTCTCCTCCCCTCTCTCCTCCTCTTTCTTCTCTCCGTCCTTCTCCAACTCCTTCTCCTTGTCTTCCTCTTCTTCCTCCTCCCACCCTTCTCCTCCTCCTCCTCCCTTTCTTCCCCTCCTCTTCTCCTCTTCCTCCCCTTCTCCTCCTCCTCTTCTCCTCTTCTTCCCCTTCTCCTCCCCTCTCCTCCTATTTCTCCTCTCTGTCCTTCTCCAACTCCTTCTCCTTCTCTTCCTCTTCTTCATCCTCCTGACCTCCTCCTCCTCTTCTTCCTCCCCTCCTCCTCTCCTCCTTATCCTCCTGCTCCACTTCCTCCTCCTCCTCTTCCTCCTCCTTTTCCTCCTGTCTTTCTCCAACTCCTTCTCCTCCCCTTCTCCTCCTCTTCCTCCCCTTCTTCTCCCCTCCTCTTCCTTCCCCTGTTCCTCCTTCTCCTCCTCCTCCTCTTTTTTCTCCCCTGTCCTCTTTCTCCTCTCCATCTGTCTCCAACTTTTTCTCCTCCTTCTCTTCCTCTTCTTCCTCCTCCTTCTCTTCCTCCTTCTCCTCCTCCTCTTCCTCCATCCTTCAACTCCCTCTCCTCCTTCTCCTCTTTCTTTTCTTCTTCCTCCTCCTCTTCTCCTGCTCCTCTTCCTCCACCCTTTCCCCCCCTCCTCTTCTTTCTCCTCTCCGTCCTTCTCCTTCTCTTCTTCCTTTTACTCCCCCCCTTTCTCCTCCCCATCCTGCTCCAACCCCTTCTCCTCTTCCTCTTCCTCCTCCTCCTCCTCCTCCTCCTCATTCAATCGTGTTTATGATGATGATGATGGTATTTGTTAAGCACTTACTATGTGCCAAGCACTGTTCTAAGCACTGGAACAACTACAGGGTAATCAGGTTGTCCCACGTGGGCTCACAGTCTTAATCCCCATTTTACAGATGAGGGAACTGAAGCACAGAGAAGTTAAGTGACTTGCCCAAGGCCACCCAGCAGGCAAGTGGCGAAACGGGATTAGAACCCACGTCCTCTTACTCCCAAGCCTTACCCCCTCCACTTCCTTTCCCTTCCACTCCCTTCCTCTTCCACTCCCCTCATTTCCAACCCCTTCCTTTTCTTCCTCCTCTGACCCCTCACCCCCCCACCCCGCTCCCTCCTGGAACTGCTCCTTCCATGTGGCATTGAAGAGATTGCTCTTGAAATGGGGTGGAGAAGAGGGTCTGAAGCCACTGTCGGAATGTCCCACTCAGCCCGTCTGTCGAACGGATGGACAGACAGACCCTCTGACCCCCATTTATAACCGCAGTAAGTTGTGATTTTGAGAAGCCGTCTACTAGGGACCCCTCTGCTGCCCCCCAGCCTCGACCTCCCCCCCCCCCCCGCCCAAAGCCCCCCAATGTCTTGGCTGGGACCCTCCTGTCTCGTCCATCCTATGCAGAAACACACTTGACCGGGCAGGCCCTCAGGGCAGGGCAGGGGCGGGGCAGGTAGGGTAGGGCTGGGCTCCTGGAAAGAACAGGAAAGTCCAGTCTGGGAAGGTGGGTCACAAGCTGCAAGAAGCCATATTCTCACCCCAGGGCTCAGGGCAGGGTCCCAGCACGGGGAGAAGACGCCCAGGGTTTAGTGCTGTCTAGGAACAGCTGCTGGGTGTGGACTCAGGCAAGAAAGAGAGTGTTTAGCCCGATCCTGGGTCATTATTCATCTCCGGGAAGGCGGGATTCTCTGAGTGCCACTGGATTTGGGACTGTCTTTGCTCAGGGTCTGAGACCTGATGCATCTGTGAAGGAACTGCTGACCGCTACCTGTCCTTGCCCTCTCTGCTTTCTCTGGGTCCTAAAGTCTCTCACGCCTCTCTCACCTGCCTGCACACCCCCTCAAACCATCCTGGACCACGGTGGGGCCCATTCTGTGACCCCTTCAGGTCCCTCTCAATTCCCAGGACTTGGTTGTCCCTGGGGGTGTGGCCAGTCTGGGCCATCCTCAAACCAGAAGCCCCACAGAGGGGTCACATCTAGTCTTCCTTGAGCTGGACCCCTCTCTTCTTCAGTGCTGCCCAAGGCTGGCCCCCAGTAAAGTTGGAAGGTGGATGGAGGAGGAGTGTGGCTGAGACCCCCCCTTCCCTCTGGGCTATGTTAGTTTACCCTGGAACTGGCCTGCATCAAGCATAACCTCCCGAACATCGACCTCAAGGCCGTCCACCTACTTGTTTCATCTTCCGTTCCAGAAGCAGCTGGTCCTAGTGGGAAGAGCATCGGCTTGGGAATCAGAGGACCAAGGTCCACCCCTTGTCCGCTGCGTGGCCTTGGATGAGTCACTTAAACCTCTCTTCTGTAAAGTGGGGATTCAGTAATAATAACAATACTAATGACATTTATTAAGCGTTTACTATGTGCAAAGCACTGTTCTAAGTGCTGGGGAGGTTGTCCCTTGGGGGGGCTCACAGTCTTAATCCTCATTTTACAGATGAGGTAACTGAGGCACAGAGAAGTTAAGTGACTTGCCCAAAGTCACACAGCTGACAATTGGCAGAGCTGGGATTTGAACCCATGACCTCTGACTCCAAAGCCCATGCTCTTTCCACTGAGCCACGCTGGCTAAGAGTTCCCATTATTCCAAGCACCTATAGGTCAGGAATTCCCACTGAGCAATGATTCACATTAGACAGTGACTTCTATGAGGAAGTGATTCTCATTCAATATTAGATTCCTTTAGCAAAGTATTTCCATTGGGTAGGGGTTTCCACAGGACAGGAGTGCCCAGTAGGGAAGAGTTAGCATCGCTTGGGGCTCCCGTTAGATATTCTGGACACTGCCATTTTGAGTGGAAATTAACATTGATGTGTCTGCCAACTCTGTTGTACTCTCCCAAGTGCTTAGTACAGTGCTCCGCACACAGTAAGTACTTAATAAATATGATTGATTGATTAAGGGTTTTATTATAAAGTGAATCCCATTGCACGGTGACTCAAGTTTAAAGCCAGGGAGCTTTTATTGGTCAAAGGCTCCCACTGGGAAGTGATTCCCAGTGGATAGGGGTCTCTAAAGGTTAGGGACTCCCAGGGGGCAATGATCCCCTTTGAATAATCATTCCTTTCCTGTGGGATCCCACTGAACCAAGGGAATCCCCTTTGTCAGTGACCCCAGTTGGTTGAGGACCTGCATTTCCTATTGGATTATTTTCCTATTGGGCAGAGATTCTCCCTAGGAAGGGGTTTCCACTGGAAAGGGACTTTGAATGGGTGTGGGCACCTATTGGGTGAGACATGCATTGAGTAAGGGGTTCCATATGGTTGGGGTTTTCCATGCATTCATTCATTCTTTCAGTCGTATTTGTTGAGAGCTTAGTGTATGTGGAGCACCGAGCCACGCTGGCTAAGAGTTCCCATTATTCCAAGCACCTATAGGTCAGGATTTCAGGAATACAAAGTACAATACAAAAATAAATACAGACAGTACAGACAGCGCTCAATACAGACACATTCCCTGCCCACAATGAGCTTGCAGTCTAGAGGCCTCCCCTGACTAATGGAGAAGCAGAGAGAAGCAGCGTGGCTTAGCGGGAAGAGCAAGGGCTCGGGAGCCAGAGGTCGTGGGTTCTGATCCTGGCTCTGTCACTTATCAGCTGTGTGACTTTGCACAAATCATTTCACTTCTCTGTGCCTCAGTTACCTCATCTGTAAAATGGGGATTAAGACTGTGATCCCCACATGGGACAACCTGATTACCTTGCATCTCCCCCAGCACTTAGAACAGCACTTGGCACATTGAAGTACTTAACAAATACCATTATCATTATAATAGAGAAGCAGCATGGCTCAGTAGGAGGAGCACGGTCTTGGGAGTCAGAGGTCATGCGTTCTAATCTCAGCTCCACCACTTGTCAGCTGTGTGACTTTGGGCAAGGCAGTTAACTTCTCTGTGCCTCAGTTACCTCATCTGTAAAATGGGGATTAAGACCGTGAGCCCCACGTGGGACTACCTGATTACCTTGTATCCCCCTTCTTGTGCTTAGAACGGTGCTTGACACATAGTAAGCACTTAACAAATACCATCATTACTATTCTTATTGTTAATGACTCCAATTGAGTGTATCCTGCTATTGGGTAGGGGTTCCCATTGGGGAGGTGTTTGCTTTCATGGGTGTAGGCTCCCAGTGGGTAGAGGTGAACCCTGGAAGGAGCTTGCATTGTGTAGTGTACTCCCATTAGTACCAACGGGATGGCTGAGGTTGGTCAAGGGCTCTCATCAATCTGCAACATCCATGGGGTAGTAACTCTCACTTGGCAGTGATTCCCATTCAGCGACTCCTATTCCGTCAACTTTCCATTATCAAGCCCATTCCCGAGGACGAGGGGTCACTCGTTTGACTCACCGTCACTATCTGCTCCCAAATAGTTCCAGCTGTTGAGCCTCAGATTTCCACAGTTGATTTGCTGCCACCATCCCACAGTTTGTTGGGGTTTTTTTTGTATTTGTTAAGCGCTTACTATGTGCAAAGCACTGTTCTAAGCGCTGGGCACTATTCTAAGCGCTGTTCTAAACTTCTAAGTTGAGAAGCAGCACGGCGTAGTGGATAGAGTCAGAAGGCCTGCGAGGCAGAAGGTCATGGATTCTAATCCAGCTCGGCCAGTTGTCTGCTGTGTCGTTGATGGCTTCATGCCATCATTCATTCATTCAGTCGTATTTATTGAGCGCTTACCGTGTGCAGAGCACTGGACTAAGCGCTTGGGAAGTACAAGTTGGCAACATCTAGAGACGGGCCCTACCCAACAGTGGGCTCACAGTCTAGAAGGGGGACACAGAGAACAAAACCAAACATATTAACCAAATAAAATAAATAGAATAAATATGTACAAATAAAATAGAGTAATAAATCCGTACAAACATATATACATATATACAGGTGCTGTGGGGAGGGGAAGGAGGTAAGGCGGGGGGGATGGGGAGGAGGGGGAGAGGAAGGAGGGGGCTCACCCCCGCCTTACCTCCTTCCCTTCCCCACAGCACCTGTATATATGTATATATGTTTGTACCTATTTATTACTCTATTTATTTTACTTGTGCATATCTATTCTATTTATTTTATTTTGTTAATATGTTTTGTTTTGTTCTCTGTCTCCCCCTTCTAGAGTGTGAGCCCACTGTTGGGTAGGGACCGTCTCTATATGTTGCCAACTTGTACTTCCCAAGCGCTTAGTCCAGTGCTGTGCACACAGTAAGCACTCAATAAATATGATTGATTGATTGATTGATTGATTGATTGGGAAGGCCTCGAAGCACTCAGGTGAGCCAGTCCCTCCCAGGGTGACCTTGGGCAAGTCACTTCATTTCTCTGGGCCTCAGTTACCTCCTCTGTAAAATGGGGATTGAGACCGTGAGTCCCATGTGGGACACGGACTGTGTCCAACATGAGTATTCATTCAGTCGTATTTATCGAGCGCTTACTGTGTGCAGAGCACTATACTAAGCGCTTGGGAAGTACAAGTCGGCAACATATAGAGACGGTCCCTACCCAACAGTGGGCTCGCAGTCCAATATCTACCCTTGCGCTAGTCACGGTGCTTAGCAAATACCGTTAAAAACAGTACACAGGATTCACTCACTAGTATTTCTTGAGCACTTACTGTGTGCAGAGCACTGTACTAAGCAGTTTCAGTGCAGGCAGAGCAGAGTGAGGCAGAGGTCAAAAGCACCTGTGTTAAATTCCTTCTGCCCCACCCTTTTCCAAATCCTCTCTGGAATTGATCTGGGTCCAGGTGATGCCATCATGAAGCACTCAGGTGAGCCAGTCCCTCCCAGAGCGACTGACAGGGCATGCAAGGGAACCTCCTGAATGCAGTCCACCCCTTGGCAGAAAACTGCCATGTTGTCCGCTGCCTTGGGCAGACTCTGACCAATGCAAGGTCTCCCACTCATCAACGTTTCTCACTGGGTGAAACTCCCACAGGGCAGAGACACTCATATGTTTAGAGCTGTAATTTATTTATATAAATGCCTGCCTCCCTCCAGACTATAAGCTCACTGTGGGCTGAGCACATGTCTACCAATGCTGTTACATTGTATTCTGACAAGCATTTAGTACGGTGCTCTGCGCACAGTAAGCCCCCCTCTAGACTGTAAGCTCATTGTGGGCGGGAAATGTGTCTGTTTATTGTTCATTCGCTCATTCATTCATTCAATCGTATGTATCGAGCGCTTACTGTGTGCAGAGCACTGTACTAAGCGCTTGGGAAGTACAAGTTGGCAACATCTGGAGACGGTCCCTACGCAACAGCAGGCTCACAGTCTAGAAGGGGGAGACGGACAGCAAAACAAAACATGTTAACAAAATAAAATAAATAGACTAAGTATGTACAAGTAAAATAAATAGAGTAATAAATATGTACAAACATACATACATGTATACAGGTGCTGTGGGGAGGGGAAGGAGGTAAAGCGGGGGATGGGGAGGGGGAGGAGGGGGAGAGGAAGGAGGGGGCCCAGTTGTATCGTACTCTTCCAAGCGCTTAGTACAATACTCTGCACACAGTAAGCACTCAATAAATGTGATCAAGTTGATTTGGAAATAGCTAGTTAACAGAAACCCTCTTTGGGTGGAGACTCCCTTTTGAGTGACGATTATGATTATTATTAGTAGTAATAATATTGATAAAAAATTGTGTTAGGCACTGACTGTGTGACAAACACTGTACTAAGCACTGGAATAGATATATGATAATCAGGCCAGACACTGTCCTGTCCCACATGGGGCTCATCGTAAGCACTCAATCAATATCACCGATGGATTGATTGATGGGACTCACAGTGGCTCAGAATCGACAGGTATTCAATCAATCAATCGTATTTATTGAGCACTGGGTGCTCACTGGGTGCAGCGCTGACTCCCACTGGGTGGAACCTTGCCCTGATTGGCCAAGTCAAGTCAGCCAATTGTATTTATTGAGCGCTTACTGTGCGCAGAGCACTGTACTAAGCACTTGGGAGAGTACGATATAACAATAAACGGACACATTCCCTGCCCACTGTGAGCGTGCAGTCTAGAGGGACTAAGTGTCTATTAGGTAAGTGAGTTACCCTCTTGGTAAGTGACTATTGTCTGTAGTCATGACTATTGTCTGTCTCATCAGCTCTCCCCATCTTACATATCAATTCTCGTTACCCACTAGGACCTCCTCATTCCCCCCATGCTCAACTTCTAATTGTACTTTTTGACTATCCTGGCTCTTCCCTCACTGCAGCTGTTCCCCCAGCTGGAAATCCTCACCTCCTCCTTTTCTCCTCTCTCAAATGAATCAGATCACAGCTTTCCCCTTCTTAAGGTCCTCCAAAACCTTACTTTCTTCACAAAGCCTTCCCCAATAGTTCACAATATCCTAGTCACCTTTGATCAAGCCTTTGATCAATCAGTCAGTCCATCAGTGGTATTTATTGAGCACTGACTGTGGGCAGAGTACTGTACTAAGCACTTGGGAGAGCACAATATCCTGCAGTTGGTAGGCCCATTCCCTGCCCATGATGAGCTTATAGTGTAGAGTGGGAGAGAGACATTAATATAAATAAACAGGTTAAGGATATGTACGTGAGTGCTGTGGGGCTGATGGAGGGATGAATAAAAGGTGCAAATCCAAGTTCAAGGGCAGCACAGAAGAGAGTGGGAGAATAGCAGTTTTGTATTTTATTCCTATTCTCAGCACTTTGTGTATATATATATATATATTTTAATTCATTTATATGTATATGTGTACATTTTTATTTATATACTCAATTACCAGTTATTTCATCCTGTTATAGCCAATCTACTTCTTGTTATACCCTTATTCTTCCTCCGGCTCAAATTCTGGGTAAGTAAATTTTGTCTCTCTTCCCTCATTGGATTGTGAGTTTCCCAAGGGCATGATTTTTGGTTCTGTGGAACTCTTCCAAATGCTTAATGCAGTGCTTCACTGATGGATTAATTTGAAAATCAGTGGCCAAGGATCCTACCTGGGCAGCAAATCCAGGTGGGCAAAGACCTCCAGTGGGTGGGTGGGAATTTACATTGTCAGGTGCTTTCCTTTAGGCATGGGGCCCAGGAATATGATAACTCCACTGGGTATCTCATTGAGCAAAAATTCCTGATGGGTGGGTTCTTCCATTTGGCATGTACTCTGTCTCTTTCTCTCTGCCTCTGTCTCTCTCTTGTGACGTCCATTGGTCAAGGACTTCTATTAGGAAGCGATTATCATTAACTAGATTTATTTTAATGTCTGCCTCTTGCTCTAGACTGCAAGCTTCTGTGGGCAGGGGACATGTCTACCAACTCCATTATATGATACTCTCCCAAGTGCTTTTACAGTGCTCTGCATACAAATAAATACCATTGACTGATCAATCCTCAGACAGGTGCTTACCAGGGGCAGAATCATATGTGGGCTAAAGGGCCAATCGCTCTCACTGGGCAAGCACAGCCATTGAACGGTGATTCCTACTGGGTAGTGACAACCATTGTATAGAAACGTCCTTTTGGTGGCTTTTTTGCATAGGGCAGTGCCAGTAGACTGTAAGTTCCTCTGTAGACTGTAAGCTTCTTGTGGGCAGGGATCATGTCTACAAACTCTGTTGTATGGTACTCTTCCATGTGCTTAGGACAGTGCTCTGCACACAGTGAGCGCTCAATAAATACGATTGAATGAATGAATTGTATAGAAACTCCCTTCTGGTGGCTTTTTTTTGCATAGGGCAGTGCCAGTAGACTGTAAGTTCCCCTGTAGACTGTAAGCTTCTTGTGGGCAGGGATCATGTCTACAAACTCTGTTGTATGGTACTCTTCCAAATGCTTAGGACCGTGCTGTGCACCCAGTAAGCCCTCAATAAATAATATTGATTAATCGACTGATTGATACGTACTTGTCCTTCATTCTCAAAGAAGATGAACCTAAAGGTAAATTTTCCGAGCGTATGAGTGACTCAGATGGTCAGTGTAGGATCTACTGTCCCTTCCATTCTGAATATTCGTAAAGACTAATTTTTGATGTCCTGATCTATTAGTTGTATGCAGTGCCTGGCACTATTTTTGCTCCTGCCTTCCTGATTCACGATCCTTATGAAGCTTCGGCTCAAACGGTGAACCTCCTTTCTCAACTGCAGTTCACCAGGCTAGTATATCTGCAGCAGTTGATTTACAGTTTTCAAGGGCAACGTACATCATATTGGGTTTTGCTTAACTAAGTCAGTAGGTTTTAGTTTCCCAATTTAGGTTTGATGTACAGCAGCTATTTTGAATGTGAATGTAGCCCATAAATGATGCTGGTAATAATAATAATAAAATAATGGCTTTAATAAATAATGGCATTTATTAAGCGCTTACTATGTGCAAAGCACTGTTCTAAGAGCTGGATAATGATGGTATGTGTTAAGCGCTTACTATGTGCCAAGCACTGTTCTAATAATAATGATGGCATTTTTTAAGCGCTTACTGTGTGCAAAGCATTCATTCATTCAGTCGTATTGAGCGCTTACTGTGTGCAGAGCACTGTACTAAGCGCTTGGGAAGTACAAGTTGGCAACATATAGAGACGATCCCTACCCAACAGTGGGCTCACAGTGCACTGTTCTAAGCACTGGGAAGGTTACAGGGTGATCAGGTTGTCCCACGTGGGGCTCACAGTCTTCATCCCTGTTTTCCAGATGAGGTAACTGAGGCACAGAGAAGTTAAGTGACTTGCCCAAAGTCACACAGCTGACAAGTGGCAGAGCTGGGATTTGAAACCATGACCTCTGACCTGTGTTCTTTCCACTGAGCCACACTGCTTCTTGCTCAAATCAAGTAATCAGTGGCTATTTATTGAGTGCTTACTATGTGTACAGCACTGTACTCCCAAAGAGTAGAATGTAGCATCTGTGAGGCATCCCACTAGATTGTAAGCTTCTTGAGGGGAGCGGTCATGTTTACTAACTGTATTGCAACCTCCCAAGTATTTCCCAAGTGCTCTGTACACAAGATACGTTCAGTAAATACTATTGTTTAACTGAGTCATTCATTCATTCAATCAATTGTATTTATTGAGCGCTTACTCTGTGCAGAGCACTGTACTAAGGGCCAAGTCTCCCAGCCAAAGAGAAGGTTGGACACAGCACTGCAGCTCTTACAGCACTAGGACACTAGAAGTGCAAACCAAAAGTAAGCAAATAAATAAATAGATGGTTAAATGGATGAATGAAACAAGCATAAATATGCATATTGAGTAGCACTAGGATACTAGAGATGCAAACCAGAGGTAAGCAAATAAATTAATAGATGGTTAAATGGATGAATGAAACAAGCATAAATATGCATATATACACATGTGTCTGATGGGATAGCATGAAGAGGGTGTAATCTAGGCCACACTGAAGAAGCAGGGAGGCCTAATGGCTAGAGCACAGGGCTCCTCCACTTGTCTGTTGTGCGACCTTGGGCAAATCACTTAACTTCTCTGTGCCTCAGTTACCTCATCTCTAAAATGGGAATTAAAACTATGAGTCCCATGTGGTACATGGACTGTGTCCAGTCTGATTAGCTTGTGTCTACCCCAGCGCTTGGTACAGTATCTGGCCCATAGTAAGCACTAAGCAAATACCAAAAAAAAAAAGCCAACCCCAGGAGCTTGACCGCACGGCACCTGAGAGATGATTCCATCCTAAAAGACTCCTGGAGCTCAAGAAGCAAAGCCCCAGGCTCCGTGGGGTGGTGTGGCTGGCACTGCCAAAGAGCCTCCTTGCTGGCTTGCTTCGCTTCCAAAGCCTGTTTCCTCATCCCATATGCATGGTGGGGCTTCGGCAAACTGGCTCCATGCAGAATGGATGGAAAACACATGTTTTGGAGAACGTTTTGGTTCCAGCGAGAAATGCGGTGGTGCTGGGCCCGTGATTTCTAGAGAATATCAGAACCAGATGCTGCTAACCCGCAATTCCAAGTAATTTGCCAGCCTTATGTACTTACTTTAATCTCACGCTGGCAGTGAAAACACGCCTGGTTTCTATCATTTGCGATCCACGCTAAAGTACGATGTGATTACCAGATTCTGGAGGGGTTATGCCTAGCCCCCTGGAGAGGTGATGAGCTCCAAGGTCAGTGACCCTTGTGTGTGTCAAGAATAGTCACTGCAGGCAGGGCTCCTGGCATCCATGTCAGCATCCGGGGAACAATCTTTCCTGCTCTTCCCTCCTCACCCACCTGCCTCGGTGCCCGGGGGTCTGTGGGACGTGGGTGGTTGAGGGGCCATAGACGCCACAGGGTCTGGAGATGCAATGGAGGAAGTAGAGGCTGGAGAGACAGGACAGTTGCAGCATAAAGATGGTCTGTGACCCTTGGGCTCACAGATTGTTCTGCCCGATCCCCGCCGGACTTGCCACGGAAACCTTTCTCCTGCAGGCACAGCTGGGCCTTGTGCCCAGCGGCCAAGGTACATTAACTTCGCAGATCAAGAATAGTCACTGCAGGCAGGGCTCCTAGCATCCATGTTAACATCCGGGGAAGAATCTTTCCTACTCTTCCCTCCTCACCCACCTGCCTCGGTGCCCAGGGTGTCTGTGGGATGTGGGTGGATCAGAGGCCGTAGACGCCACAGGGTCTGGAGATACAATGGAGGAAGTAGAGGCTGAAGAGACAGGACAGTTGCAGCATAAAGATGGTAGGCACAGTGTAGATCTATCCCCTCCTCGCCCCCTCCTGCCTCACCTCGCTACTCTCCCATTACGACCCAGACCCCACACTTCACTCCTCTAATGCCAAACTTCTCACTTTGCCTCCATCTCATCTATCTTGCCACCAACCTCTCGTCCATGTCCTGCCTCTGGCCTGGAATGCCCTCCCTCCTCAAATCCGACAGACGATAACGCTCCCCTACTTCAAAGCCTTATTGAAGGCACATCTCCTCCAAGACGCCTTCTCTGACTAAGCCCCCCCTTTTCCTCTTCTCCCACTCCCTTCTGTGTCACCCTGACTTCCTTCCTTTATTCCTCCCCTCTCCCAGCCCCACAGCACTTATGTACACATCCATAATTTATTTATTTATATTGTCTGTTTCCCCCTCTAGGTGGTAAGCTAGTCATGGGCCGGGAATGTGTCTGTTTTGTCTGTTTAGTGTTATACTCTCCCGAGTGCTTAGTAAAGTGCTTTGCACTCAGTAAGTGCTCAATAAATATTGAATGAGTGAATGAATGGGCGGAAGAGGCTGAAAATGGGCCCCTTTATCCTCACATAAGAGGATACTGCTGACTGTGGGCTACCAGGACAATTGTGGCTTGTAAGACTGAATCCCCCAAAGCCTGTCTTGGGGTTTGCTGATCTGCCAGTGGCCACGCCTTGTCCCTCATTCCTGCCAACTGTGCAGCGTTGCTCTCGGCCTGCACTGGCACCGTCCTCAGCATTTCTTCGCTCTATGCTCACCCCAAACTGTCAATGAACCAATCGATCAATAGTTTTTATTCAGCTCCTACTGTGGGCTGAGTATTGTTAGAGCACTTGGTTGGCTACAATCAAATAAGGAGACCTAGCCCCCTGCTCTCTGAGACTCTGAAGCGTAGGCTTGGATGTTGGAAAGTTTATTAGCGGGATCGGGTAGTAGAGAGCTGGTCAGTGGAAAAGCCAGAAGAGAGGGTCAGAAAGATTTATCCATTGCAGCCATTGGCACCAGTCACCCTCTGTTCTCCAAGACAGAGAAGCAGCTAGAGCATAGGACTAGTAGCTAGAGCATAGGACTGGGAATCAGAAGGTCATGAATTCATTTGTCTGCTCTGTGACCTGGGACAAATCACTTCACTTCTCTGGGTCTCAGTTCCCTCATTTGTAAACTGGGGATCAAGACCGTGAGCCCCACGTGGGTCAGGAACTGCGTCCAACCCGATTTGCTTGTATCCACCATAGTGCTTAGTATTCGTTCATTCATTCAATAGTATTTATTGAGCGCCTACTGTGTGCGGAGCACTGTACTAAGCAGTTGGGAAGTACAAGTCGGCATCATATAGAGACGGTCCCTACCCCACAACGGGCTCACAGTCTAGAAGGGGGAGACAGACAACAAAATGTCTCGCATATAGTAATAATAATAATAATAATGGTATTTGTTAAGCACTTGTTAAGTGCCAAGCACTGTTTTAATCGCTGGGGTAGATACAAGGTAATCAGGTTGTCCCGCGTGGGGCTCACAGTCTTAATCCCCATTTTACAGATGAGAGAACTGAGGCCCAGAGAAGTGAAGTGACTGGCCCAAAGTCACACAGCTGACAAGTGGCAGAGCCGAGATTAGAACCCATGACCTCTGACTCCCAAGCCTGTGCTCTTTCCACTGAGCCATGCTGCTTCTCAGCACTTAATAGTGAGCACTTAATACCATTATTTATTATTCTTAATAAGACCTCCCAGACCCTTAGGACATTTCAAGAGGCTGAAGGAGAAGAACTTAATCAGTGGGATTCGTTGAATGCTTACTTTGGCAGAGCAGTGCTAAGCGCTTGGGAGGGTACAGCACAACAGAGTTGGTGGACACGTTCCCTGCCTTTGACAAGCTTATTCTCTAGAAAATTGGGTTAATTCTTTCTCCTTCAAGGATGTCAGAGAGGTGGGGGCAGTCCTGGCTCTTTCTGGCTGGGGGCACCCATTCCTCGATGCAGCCAGACAAGTCACTGCAATTCCCTTGCTGACTCCCCAGTATTCACAAATCAAATATCCAGTCCTGGCAGTAAAGGTTGCCGAGAGGAAAAGTTTAGGTTGGAGATAGGGTGGGGGTGACGGTTAGGTCAGGGTCAGCCTGGTGTTGAAGTTAAGTAAAGGTGCAAATTAAGGTTAAGAATCACAGCGGGATCTGGACCAAGGATTAGGGTTCGGGTGAGTCTCTGGCTGGAATTGAGGTTAGGGTTGAAGTTAGGGATAGGTTAGGGTGCATTTGGGGTAGGGGTTTGGTTAATGTTAGTTTTAGGGTTAGGGTTTATTAGGGGCTAGGAATTGATTACTATCAGGGGTTAGGATTAAGTTTAGATTTGGAATTTAGTTTATAGCAGGTTAGAATTAAAGCTGTGACACCTACAAGCTAGGGTTAGAATTAGAGTTACTGTCAGTGTTAAATTTGGGTGAGGTTAAATTTATGATCTAGAGAACAGCAGTATTTTTAATCTTTTGTGCAAACCTTAGAGCCAGAATCAGCATTTCACTACAATCTAGAATTAAGGTTAGAGTCAAAAATTACCTATGTCATAGATCTAATCCTACCTCTAACCCTAACCCAGCCCTAATCCAATTCTAACCGAGATATAACTCTGAAACCCTCACCCTCATCAGCGGTTTTCCCCTAATCATTATTTGTTTTAGGGCTCTCTAATGGAAGTCATTCTGGACTCAAGTGCCCTAAAACAATTTGGGATTAGGGAACATTTGTTGCTAGGGCTATGGTTAAATTTTCCTAGGGTTAAAACAAGGTTAATGTTTGGTTAGAATTCGATTAAAGTTAGCAGTAAAATAATACTTGGAATTTTAGGTTTAGGATTAGAGTTATAATTTGAGGTTTGAATAGGGTTAAAGTTAGGCCTCAGTTAAATAATAATAATAATGGCATTTATTAAGTGCTTACTATGTGCAGAGCACTGTTCTAAGCGCTGGGGAGGCTACAAGGTGATCAGGGGTCCCACGTGGGGCTCACAGTCTTAATCCCCATTTTACAGATGAGGTAACTGAGGCACAGAGAAGTTAAGTGACTTGCCCAAAGTCACACAGCTGACAATTAGCGGAGCCGGGATTTGAACCCATGAACTGTGACTCCAAAGCCCGTGCTCTTTTCCACTGAGCCAAAGGGAACTTAATGACAAATTAGGGCTATGGTTAAGGTTATGACAGTTTTTGATCATTCTTAATCCTTTATTCAAATCTCAATATTAGCCCCATTGTCAAACTACATAAGTATCTTTGAATTGACCTGTATGTAATAATCATAATGATAGTAATAATAATAATAATAATATTTGTTAAATATGTCTGTGGTAGCGGAAAGTCCATCTGTGGGAGTGAAAAGTCCATTCAAAAACCAAGAAAAGTCAAACCCCTTTCTACAGAGGTTGAAATCAGTTACAATGCTTTGTTTGTCAATGATATTGCACTTGGCCTGTTGAGGTTCCTGGGGACTCTGGCCGAAAGATGTTAAAATGTGGCAGGTAACCGAAGAAGTTAATTCTGCGGTTAAATGTTCTAGGGAACTGGAGCAATAGCTGATGCTCTTGTTCCATGTGTGTTGAATCCCCTTTGGAATTGACTCTCAAAGCTTGTATTTTCTTAAACTGTGACCTGGAAATCAGAGGACGTGGGTTCTAATCCCGACTCCGCCGCTTATCATCTACTGTAGGCTTTGGACAGGTCACAACTTCTGGACCTCAGTTTCCTCCCCTCTAAAATGGACTTTAAATCCTACTCTCTTCTACTTAGACTGTGAGCCCCCATGTGGGACCAGGAAATGGGTTCAACCCAGTTACCTTGTATCTACCCCAGCTGTTAATACAGTGAGTTCTTGGGAAATAATAGGCTATTAACAAGTACCATGATTATTAGTAGTAGCAATAGCAATCCAAGGTCTTTTTCACATCAGTGGTGAAATATGCTTGGAAACCAATTGATCTTGCTAACATGCCCTTATCTGAAGTAAATTGTACTTTTGAACGGTAGGCCAAATATAAACAGTGCTCAGCACTTAGAAGAGTGCTTAGCATGCTGTAAGTGCTTAACAAATACCATAATTATTGTTATTATATCTTGCACTGCTTAAAACAAATGACGAGGCCCTATGGATAATGTTAGTTACCATAAAATATAATATGAAGAAGTCCACTCTCTACTACTAATAAGCCAAGTCATTTTGCTTCCCAAGTTCCACTGTGACCTCTGGTGTGTTGTGATAGATAACTCAAATTAACTCAACCACTTCTGGGCATTAGCTTTTAGGCTAGGTCTGCAATTCAGGCAGAGAAAACATCTGTGTGTTTTTGTGTTGTTGTTTTTTGTTTGGATTAGTGTCAAGTTGTGTACACTAGTCATAATGACTGTTGATGTTTGTCAGAATCAATACTTTATTGGCTGCCAGAGTAAATTGCACTTTGGGAGAAATTTTTTAGGTCAGGTTTATGCTCCTTTCAACCCCTTTGTCAAGAGGTGTAGAGCCTTGCCAACTCCCCAGGGCCATCACTTGGCTGCATCAGATCAGCAGCCTGGACCACTCACAAAGTGACCGAGAACAGGTTCCAGACAATGGTGTTCCTCGTTTCACTGGAACTTGGGAAGGAGAGGTTTTCTGGAGCCAACTCATTTCTCCCCAGGTGTCCTCCAAATGAAGGAAGATGGTAGAAAGGTTGGCCAGTGGCTGATTTGGTTTCATCTGCCAGGGATCTTTCCCCCCAGAACAGTTGTTTGCCATCTAAGCAGGTCATCATGTTCCCAATAAAAGGCGGTGGAATTTGCCTAGCCATAATGGAAGGCTGTTTCTGGCAATCAAATAAGGCTCCCGTCATCAGAGGCTGTGTCTTGGTCCTTTAAAGCAAGAAGATGCTTATTGCAGCAGACAGCTGGAGTTTGGGTCAGGTCTGAGACTCCATAATACTACCTGCATCATCATCATCAATCGTATTTATTGAGCGCTTACTATGTGCAGAGCGCTGTACTAAGTACTTGGGAAGTACAAATTGGCAACATATAGAGACAGTCCCTACCCAACAGTGGGCTCACAGTCTAAAATGGGGAGACAGAGAACAAAACCAAACATACTAACAAAATAAAATAGAATAGATATGTACAATTAAAATAAATAAATAAATAAATAGGGTAATAAATATATACAAACATATATACATATATACAGGTGCTGTGGGGAAGGGAAGGAGGTAAGATGGGGGGGATGGAGAGGGGGACGAGGAGGAGAGCATGAAACCCAAGAGCTGAACATAGTGGGTTTCCTAGATGGGAGGACTAGGTCTCCTCTTGAGATTCCAGTTTTCATTAGGTGGATCACTTATTTATTATCACTGCTGCAAAGCAGCAGTGTGGCTCAGTGGAAAGAGCCCGGGCTTGGGAGTCAGAGGTCATGGGTTCTAATCCTGGCCCCGCCACTTGTCAGCTGTGTGACTTTGGGCAAGTCACTTAACTTCTCGGTGCCTCAGTTACCTTATCTGTGAAATGTATATATGTATATATGTACATATATCCTGTATATATGTCTGTACATATTTATTACTCCATTTATTTATTTATTTATTTTACTTGTACATATCTATTCTATTTATTTTATTTTGTTAGTATGTTTGGTTTTGTTCTCTGTCTCCCCCTTTTAGACTGTGAGCCCACTGTTGGATAGGGACTGTCCCTATGTGTTCCCAACTTGTACTTCCCAAGCGCTTAGTACAGTGCTGTGCACTCAATAAGCGCTCAATAAATACGTTTGATTGATTGATTGATTGAAATGGGGATGAAGCCTGTGAGTCCCACGTGGGACAACTTGATCACCTTGTATCCTCCCCAGCACTTAGAACAGTGCTTTGCACATAGTAAGTGCTTAACAAATGCCATTATTATTATTATTATTTTGACTAATATTTAACATATTTGACTAATATTTTGACTAATATTTTGACTATTATTATTTTGAACCTGGACTCATTCAAAACTTTTATTGAACTACAATATTAGATGACGAGAAAAGTAGGGATTCAGTGCCAAGAAATGACCTCTTTGTTCAAGAGAAAAACAGCTATGGCTATAAATAATGCTACAGTGTTATCTAGGACACGCTTCTTAAAGATTAGGTTCATAAGCAAAGTTCTAACCAGGCAGAAACTCCTGGCTGCACTGGTCTGTACTGAGTTTAATTGTCAGTCAAATTGGTCGATGGTATTTTAGTGTTTACTGTTCTGGTCAGCACAACCATGTGCCCAAACCATGATCCCTGCAGTGGGCATAGCGGGGCAGCAGATGTCGATTTTTTACTCTATTTATTTATTTATTTTATTTGTACATATCTATTCTATTTATTTTATTTTGTTAGTATGTTTGGTTTTGTTCTCTGTCTCCCCCTTTTAGACTGTGAGCCCACTGTTGGGTAGGGACTGTCTCTATATGTTGCCAATTTGTACTTCCCAAGCGCTTAGTACAGTGCTCTGCACATAGTAAGCGCTCAATAAATACGATTGATGATGATGATGATGATCAGAGAAGCAGCGTGGCTCAGTGGAAAGAGCCCGAGCTTTAGAGTCAGAGGTCATGGGTTCAAATCCCGGCTCTGCCACTGGTTAGCTGTGTGACTTCAGGCAAGTCACTTCACTTCTCTGGGCCTCAGTTCCCTCATCTGGAAAATGGGGATTAAGACTGTGAGCCCCCCGTGGGACAACCTGATCATCTTGTAACCTCCCTAGCTCTTAGAACAGTGCTTTGCACATAGTAAGCGCTTAATAAATGCCATTATTGTTATTTATTATTATGTAGGTGTAGTAGGAGCAAGAACAAGGATGTAGTGGGCAGTAACATCAGCATATTGGGATGAAGTGACCAAATGAATAATTGAATATGTGTATACTTTAATGCTAAAGGTGGATGGCAAGAGAATGGGCTCAGGAGTCAGAGGATGTGGGTTCTAATCCCGACTCCACTACTTGGCGTGCTGCGCGACCTTGGGAAAGTCATTTAACTTTCATGCCTCAGTTACCTCATCTGTAAAATGGGGATTAAGACTGTGAGCCTCATGTGGGACAGGTATGTCCAACCTGATTACATTGTATCTACCCCAGCTCTTAGAAGAGTGCTTGGCACATAGTAAGCTCTTAACAAATACCATTATTATTATTATTATTATTATTACTATGTGGCAAGCACGATACTAAACATTGGAGTATATATTGCCAATTTGTACTTCCCAAGCGCTTAGTACAGTGCTCTGCACATAGCGCTCAATAAATATGATTGATTGATTGATTGATTGGGGTACATATGAGATAATTCAAGTTGGACTCTGTCCCTTTCCCACATGAGACTCACAATAGGTAGAACAGGTATTGAATCTCTATTTTAAAGATTTTAGAGAAATCAAGGCCCAGAAAAGATAAGTGACTTGCCAAGGTCACACAGCACACAAGTAATAATAATAATAATAATAATGGCATTTATTAAGCACTTACTACGTGCAAAGCACTGTTCTAAGTGCTGGGGAGGTTACAGGGTGATCAGGTTGTCCCACGTGGGGCTCGCAGTCTTAATCCCCGTTTTACAGATGAGGTAACTGAGGCACAGAGAAGTTAAGTGACTTGCCCAAAATCACACAGCTGACAGTTGGCAGAGCTGGGATTTGAGCCCATGACCTCTGACTCCAAATCAATCAATCAATCGTATTTATTGAGTGCTTACTGTGTGCAGAGCACTGTACTAAAGCCCGTGCTCTTTCCACTGAGCCACGCTGCTTCTCACAGTAGTGGAGCCGGGATTAGAACCCAGGTCTCCTATAGAGTTAGGAGCCCAGGTTGGATGAAGACATGATCTGGTGAAGGGGCGGTGAATAAATTTAAATAAAACAGATGTATCTCTAATCCTTAGGCCATGATAATTCCCTTCACAGAATCCTGATTGACTTGCTGGTCTCCTTGGGGCAATCCTTCCTGTTACTTTTCCAAGCCTGAAAAAGGGCCAGGGAAGCTTCCATATTTCAGAGAGGCAGCGTGGGTTAGTGGATAAAGCACAGACCTGGGAGCCAGAAGGACCTGAGTTCTAATTACGGCTCCTCCACTTGTGTGCTGTGTGACTTTGGGCTAGTCACTTCACTGCTCTGTGCCTCAGTTCCCTCATCTGTAAAATGAGATTGTGATCCCCATGTGGTACAAGGACTCTGTCCAACCCAATTTGCTTCTATCCACCCCAGTGCTTAGTACAGTGCCTGGAATATCGTAAGCACTTAACAAATGTCAGAATTATTATTAGGAGGATGAAATATGGCTTTGGGTATCCCAGGCATATGATTGGCGCCTCTCTGTCAGAGAACTTGGTGAAGACATTTCCAGTTTGAAACTCAATAAGGCAAAGCCCCTCGTCCCTTCAGTCCCATCTAATCTCCCTCTGCAGAATGAACTTGGTTCTCCTCTCCCTGCTGAGAAATGGGGTGTCCCTGGGGATGAAAGTGAGGGAGGCTTTCTCTGTCTCTGGGGAGAATGAGCTGCTTCATTCCTGGTATCTGCTCTCCCCGCTCCCGCGGTGCCCAAACTTGGTCCTCTGGCTCCCTCACCTCCATTTCTAGCTAACCCTGAGTGCTGAGAATCACTTTGCTCGTTTGGGCAAGGAACTTCGGCTCCTCCCAAATCCTTCTCCTGACTCACCTGCCTTGGCGAGTGCCTTAGGGGCTGGGTCATGGAAGCCTAGATTCCTCACAATGTCTCTTCTGGGCACAGGAATCTCTAAAGGGCTTAAGACGTCCTCTCACCTCCCTCCCCTTCTCATTGTATCCCCTCTCTCTTCCCTCCTCCTCCCCTTTCCCATACCTCTCTCCCCTTTTCCGCTTCCCCTCCCCTACGAATCACATTTCCTCCCCTTTCCCCCTCTACATCTCCCGTCTCTCCCGCTCTCCACCTCCCTTCTCCTTTGCTGTAAAAAAGTGACTGGAAATTCATGATTCCGTGGTCATGGCTGTGGAGCAGGGAAGTGTTTTGGCCTCCTCAGGGAAGAAAGGATGGATAAAGGCTCCAGGAAGGGAAAGAGACTCTCACCAACTAAACTGGCAGCCAGATTAGCCTGGCTGTGGTTTTGGAGTCTTTTGCAGGGGGGAAGGAGGAAGGAGAAGCATCCTTGGGTCCCACCCCTGACTCAGGTGGGACGTCTCCCGGAAAGGACAACAGAGTCAGGGAGCAAGTGAAAAGTCCTTGGTCACCTGCTAGAAGGCTGCCATTACTGACATGGAGCTGGCTCAGTTTGGAGGCTCTTTGCAGCCAGCAGTGAGGTTTGGTGGCTTTGTTTATTGTGGGGGTTGAATTTTCCCAATTTTCTTTTCCAGGGTATTCTTCTCTGGTTTGGGTAGGGACTGTCTCTATATGTTGCTAACTTATACTTCCCAAGCACTTAGTACAGTGCTCTGCACACAGTAAGCCCTCAATAAATACAATTGATTGATTGATTGGGAGCTTCCTGCGGGCAGGAAGTGTGTTTGAATCAGTGGCCATGGATATCACAGAAGCCGCAGGGCCTAGTAGAAAAAGCAAGGGCCCGGGAGTCAGAGGACCTGGGTTCTAATCCTGGTTCCACCATTTGCCTGCTGAGTGATGCTGGGCAAGTCACTTAACTTCTCTGTGGCTCAGGTTCCTCAAGTGTTAAATGAGAATCGGGCAAATCACTTAACTTCTCTATGGCTCAGGTTCCTCAAGTGTTAAATGAGAATTCAATACCTGTCTTCTTTTTCCCGCTATATTATGAGCCCTGTAGGGGACAGGGACTGTGTCTCACTTGATTAACTTGTATCTGCCCCAGTTCTTAGAACTGTGTGTGACACCTGGTAAGCACTTAACAAATATTTATTATTATTATTATTATTATTATTATTATTATTATAACCTCTAGTGCTTATGCTTCAGGGCTTCACAAAGAGTAAGTGCCTAACAAGTAGAGAAGCAGCGTGGCTCAGTGGAAAGAGCCCGGGCTTTGGAGTCAGAGGTCATGGGTTCAAATCTCGGCTCTGCCAATTGTCAGCTGTGTGACTTTGGGCAAGTCACTTCACTTCTCTGGGCCTCAGTTACCTCAACTGTAAAATGGGGATTAATACTGTGAGCCCCCGTGGGACAACCTGATCACCTTGTAACCTCCCCAGCGCTTAGAACAGTGCTTTGCACATAGTAAGCGCTTAATAAATGCCATAAAAAAGTGTCATTGTGACTGCTACTACCTGCTCTCCTCTATCCTGCAATTAACCTAGAAGAAGCAGCATAGCCTAGTGGAAAGAGCTCAGGCCTGAGAGTCAGAAGGCCTGGATTCAAATTCCAGCTCTGCTTCATACTGCTGTGTGGCCTTGGGCAAGTCATTTAACTTTTTCATGCCTCAGTTCCCTCACCTGCAAAATGAGGATCCAATACCTGTTCCTCCTACTCAAACTGTAAATCCCATGTGGGAGCTGATTATCTTGTATCTCATAAATACCACAATTACTGTTATCATATTACAATAATATAATAATAATAACCTGTGAGGGAGCCCAACCCTACATGCCCCTCCCATAACCACAGCAGGAGACAATACCAGGAGAGAGGGAGCAAAGAAAGAAGGTAGGAGCAGCAGGAGAAATGTAAGAGACAAAAGAGCCATAGGGGACAAAAGGCAAGTAAGGAGCAAGAAAATGGAAACTCCTTGAAGGCAGGAGTGCGTCTACCAATTTTTGTGGTCAAGCACTGTTCTAAGCAATGGGGAAGATACAAGTTTAGCAGACTGGATACAGTCCCTGCCCCTTAATGGGCACAGAGTCAAGTAGGAAGAAAAACAGGTCAATAAATCCCCATTTTGCAGCTGGGTTTGCTGAAGTACAGAGAAGTTACATGACCTGCCCAAGGTCACATAGCAGGCGAGCAGCAGAGCCAGGATTAGAACCCTGGTCCTCTGGCTTCTGGGCCCGTGCTTTATCCACTAGGCCAAGCTGCTTCCCAACTCCATTTAATTGTTCCATCCCAACTCTTTGGTACAGTTCTCTGCATCTAATAAACAATCAGTAAACACTATCCACTAAAAATAGGGAGGGAAACAAGCAGAAAGTGGTAAGGATCACCTGGGAAATATAAAGCCTTTCTTGATTCCCACAGCAGCTTCAGATCAGACAGGTGAGAAAGAGCTCCAAGTGGTCTGAGCCCTCAGTTATCTGGCCTAATACTTCCTCTGTAATAATAATAATTGTGGTATTTATTAAGTGCTTATTATGTGTCCCCTCCTCCCCCTCCCCATCCCCCCCACCCTACCTCCTTCCCCTCCCCACAGCACCTGTATATATGTTTGTACATATTTATTACTCTATTTATTTTACTTGTACATATTTACTATTCTATTTATTTTATTTTGTTAATATGTTTTGCTTTGTTGTCTGTCTCCCCCTTCTAGACTGTGAGCCCGCTTTTGGGTAGGGACCGTCTCTATATGTTGCCAACTTGTACTTCCCAAGCGCTTAGTACAGTGCTCTGCACACGGTAAGCACTCAATAAATACGATTGAATGAATGAATGAATGAATGAATGTGCCAGGCACTGTACTAAGCGCTGGAGTAGATACAAGACAATCAAGTTGAACGCAGTTCCTGCTCCACACAGGGCTAAGTCTTAATCCCCATTTTACAGATGAGGTAACTGAGGCACAGAGAAGTGAAGTGATTTGCCCAAGGCCACACAGCAGACAAGTGCCATCAGACCAAGAGCCGTGTCACAAAATGCAGGACCCATGGTCCATAAAAATAACAATAATAATTGTAGTATTTGTTAAGTGCTTACTATTTGGAAAGCACAGTACTAAACACTGGGGTGGATACAAGGAAATTGGGTTGGACACAGTCCCTGTCCATGAGGCTCAGTCTCAAACCCCATTTTACAGATGAGGGAACCGAGGCACAGAGAAGCCAAGTGACTTGCTCAAGGTCACACAGCCAACAAGTGGTGGAACCGGGCCCGTGCTCTATCCACTTGGCCAAATTGCTTTTCATCCCACCCAGCGGTCTGTCTCAACCCAAGATATGTGGAGGGAACAATGTGATGGTTGCCCTCCTCAAGGTTAGGGGTAGACCACCCAACATCCCTAACTTTCCTCTCTATATCTTTAGCTTTTCCTTCAGTATCCCATTATGGACCACAATTTTTTCTACAGGCATCCAAACCTCGCGTGCACACGCTGTGTTTTGAGCCTCCAGGTAAATACCTGGGCCCTTGGAAACGCTGAACCTGAGGAGACACAGCTCCAGGCCTCCTGCAGAAATCGTGTCATGCATCCACTTACCGCCCCAGAATTAAAAGTGTTTGAAATGTTTTGAATGGTATTCAAATAGAAATTCACCCTGCCTGCAGAAATCGTGTCACGCATCCACTTACCGCCCCAGAATTAAATTGTTTGAAATGTTTTGAATGGCATTCAAATATAAATTCAGCGATATATTCTGGTGTCAATCCATCAATCGGTGGCGTTTATGGAGCGCTGATTGAGTGGGAGAGTGTAATACGGTTGAGTCAGTAGTCATGTTCAGATATGTGTCAAATGTATTAAATGTGTCAGATGTGAGTGGCTTTGGATTATTTGCTGTTTCCAGTGATCTGTGCCACCCCTCCCCACCAACGATATGGAAATTTAAGAATGAGCTGGATTCAGTCTCACTTACTTGCTCATTACCGCGATGAGCTGGATTTTTGAACAATGAATGGGCAGAAAAACTCCCGCCCTCATCTCACCCATTCTGAGAGCAGCTGCCGCCTGATCCTGACTCAGTCATCATCACCCTTGATATTTATCCAGACATTTGTTTTATGGTATTTGTTAAGCACTTACTATGTTCCAGGCACCGTTCTAAGAGCCGGGGTAGGTACAAGTTAGTCAGGTTGGACCCAATCCATGTCCCACATGGGGCTCACAGTCTTAATCCCCCTTTTACAGGCGAGGTAACTAAGGCACAGAGAAATGAAGTGACTTGCCCAAGGTCACACAGCAGACAAGTGATAGAACCCGGACTAGAACTCGGGTCCTTTTGACTTGCAGGCGTGTGCTGTGTCCACAAGGCCATGCTGCTTCTCCAACCTGTTATTTCCTGCATCTCCCTCCTGCTCACGCTATCTGCAAATAATTTACGTCTACCGTCTTCCCACTAGATTGTAAAATCCGCTAAGCCGGCCAGCCAAGCCAGGAATCTGAGTCTTGCTGCTGCCGTTGTCTCCCAAATCAATAGCAACGTATTTCATACTCAGAAGCATCCAATAAGTACCACCGGTTGACTGATTGAGTGCTCCGTCCCACTCAGGAACAGGAATGAGCAAATAGATCAGTCAATCAGTGGTATTTATTGAGCGCTTATTGTGTGCAGAGCACTATACTAAATGCTTGGGTGAGTACAAAGCAACAGAGTTGGTAGACACGTTCCCCGCTTGCTGTAAGCTTATAGTCTAGAGATCTGGGGGCCTGTGACTTGGTCTCACTGGATCTTGATTTTTCCATCAGTATAATGGGCAGAGGGGGACTCCCTTCTGCTCTGCCTCATTCCAGGGGTGCAGACAGGAGGGAAAGGCTGGCTTGCCCCAATCTAGGCCCGGGAAATGGGGAACGGGTGGGAGGAGGCCAGAACGCCCACCCCGGGAAGGCTCCAGTAGGCTTTGAATGCCGATGAAATAACCTTCTTTGAAGAGATGGGTAATTGTGGAAGGTTTTGTCTAATGTTACGGCAGGATGGATGGGCCGTTTGAACTGGTTTAGGGTTCGTGGTAATATATGGCTCAGGACAGAGTATAAGGCTGTAATTCTATTGAGAGCTTCTGCTGAGCTCAGAAACCACGAGAGCACGACTTGTCAGCAGATTGCAGCTGGGGTTACGGGACAGCTCGGCAGCGAGGGCCCTCGGGTGTGACCATCACCGCAGGGTTCCCCGGCCTTTGGGCCAAACTAGCCAGTTGCTGCGGCCTCCGAGCCTCTCTTCCGAGTGCGGATTCTCATGGAACAGTGTGGTCGCGACACGGGAAGCGGCGTGGCCTAATGGGAAGAGCCTGGGCCTGGGTGTTCGAGGACCTGAGTTCTAATCCCAGATCTGCTCTTTATCTGCTGTGTGACCTTGGGCAAAACGCTTAACGTCTCTAAGCCCCGGTTTCCTCCCCTGTTAAATGGGCGTTGAATACCTGTTCTCCCTCCTACTTCGACTGGGAACACCAGGTGGGGCAGGAACTGTGTTAGAAAGGTGCTTGGAACGGCGCTTGACACATTGTTAGTGCTTAACAAGTAAACACGGAAAAAAAACACTGGCTTGGGTAGAGGCCTGCAGGCCATCAAACCCAATTCCATCCCTCCCCTCCCGCCAAACGGGATAAAAATCCACCTCCTGCAGGCCTTCCCTAACTAACTCCTAGTCTCCTGGAACTAAAACAGCCAGCCTTCCTAGCATGATGGGCAGCACTGCGAGTTAGGGTGCCTATATAGTGGACCTTTGGAGACTGCTAAACAGAGGGTGGTGGCAGCATGGAAATCGGACTCCAGGACAAACTAAAGGTCAACAGAGCTGTAGCATTGTCCATCCAGCTCTAGACTATAAGCTCATTATGGGCAGGGAATATGCCTGTCATATTATTCCGTTGTACTCTCCCAAGTGCTTAGTACAGTGCTCTGCGCACAATAAGCGCTCAGTAAATCCGATTGACTGACTGTAGTTGTGTCTTCTAGACTGTGAGCCCGTTGTTGGGTAGGGATTGTCTTAATTGTTGCTGAATTGTTATTTCCAAGCGCTTAGTACAGTGCTTTGCACACCGTAAGCGCTCAATAAATGCGATTGATTGAATGAATGAATGTGAGACCAGAATCCACAGAGGTGTCACATCTGGCTCCTAGAGCAGTTCCAGCAGAAGCATTTGGAGGCCAGGATCGAAATAATAATAATAATAATAATAATAATAATAGTATTTGTTAAGCACTTGCTATATGCCAAGCACTGTACTAAATTCTGGGGTAGATGCAAGATAATCAGTTTGGACACAGTCCCTGTTCCACATAGGGCTCACAGTCTTAATCCCCATTTTACAGATGAGGGAATAATAATAATAATGATGGCATTTGTTAAGCACTTACTATGTGCAAAGCACTGTTCTAAGCACTGGGGTAGATACAAGGTGATCAGGTTAACCCACGTGGGGCTCACCGTCTTCATCCCCATTTTACAGATGAGGGACCTGAGGCCCGGAGAAGTGAAGTGACTTGCCCAAAGTCACACAGCTGACAAGTGGTGGAGCCGGGATTAGAACCCACGACCTCTGACTCCCAAGCCCGGGCTCTTGCCACAGAGCCACGCTGCACCCAGAAGTTAAGTGACTTGCCCAAGGTCACACACATACAAGTGGCGGAGCCGGGATTAACAAGACAAGTTCTTGCTCGGGGAAGTACTGGAACAAAATCAGTCTCCTACCCAGCCAAGCTGTGTTTGCCTCAAACACAGCTCCGCCAGGTGAAACGGGTGAAAGAAATGAGCAACAGCTGCCCTATGGAGCTTTGGAATGGGGAAACGGAAAGCCAGGAGGGCAGAGAAAATGTTTTAAGGATCCAGTAAAGCAACGCTTCAGACAATATTGTATCCCGGTCAAAAACTGGGAGTCAGTAGTTGAGGAGAGGACCAGCATGGTGTCTTGCTATTGAGGAAGAAGTGGCTCTTTTTGAGCAAAAGCTCTATAAGGAACAATCAATCAATCAATCATATTTATTGAGCACTTACTGTGTGCAGAGCACTGTACTAAGCGCTTGGGAAGTACAAGTCGGCAACATACAGAGACAGTCCCTACCCAACAGCGGGCTCACATTCTAGAAGGGGGAGACAGAGAACAAAACCAAACATACTAACAAAATAAAATAGAATAGATATGTACAAGTAAGATAAATAAATAGAGTAATAAATATGTACAAACATACATACATACAGGTGCTGTGACTTTTAGACTGTGAGCCCACTGTTGGGTAGGGACTGTCTCTATATGTTGCCAATTTGTACTTCCCAAGCGCTTTGTACAGTGCTCTGCGCATAGTAAGCGCTCAATAAATACGATTGATGATGATGATGATGCTGTGGGGAAGGGAAGGAGGTAAGATGGGGGGATGGAGAGGAGGATGGGGGGAGAGGAAGGAAGGGGCTCAGTCTGGGAAGGCCTCCTGGAGGAGGTGAGCTCTCAGTACAGAACAAGAGACACAAAGCAGAAAAAGACAAAACAGGGCCAAGTACTACAAAGTATAAAAATAATAACAACAAGAGACAGCCTCTTATGGGCAGGGAACATGTCTGCTAATTCCATTGCCTTATACTCTCCCAAGCGCTTAGTAAATGCTCAATAAATGCCAGTGAATTGAACCAATTGACAGCCTGTTTGTTTGCACAATGTGGCTGAAACTGTGAATCCTGCATTGGCTAGATTGTTAGCTCCCTTAGGACAGGGATTGTGTCTACCTACTCTGGTATCTCTGTCAAATGTTTGGTACAGTGTTCCACTCCCTGTAAGCACTCAAGAAATACCACTGATTGACTAATTGGTCCTTTCGGCCCCACACATACTCATCAATGAATGTCACCGTCGTGGGACCATCAGATATGAAGGACAACTCTAAAGCACGCTTGTCTCCCCTATTAAACTGGAAGCTTCCCGAGGGCCGGGGCCCCTTCTTCCATTTTCTTATAATAATAATAATTATGGTATTTGTTAAGCACTTATTATGTGCCGAAAACTGTTCTAAGTGCTGGGGTAGATGTAAGTTAGGTTGGACCCAGTCCTTGTCCTTATAAAGCCTCTCAGTGCCCAGAACAAATTTTTTATGGTATTTGTTAAACTATGCGACAAACACTGCTCTAAGCGCAGGGGAGATAATAATAATAATAATGATGATGGTGCTTGTTGCGCTTACTATGTGCAAAGCACTGTTCTAAGCGCTGGGGAGGTTACAAGGTGATCAGGTTGTCCCACGGGGGGGCTCACAGTTTTAATCCCCATTTGACAGATGAGGGAACTGAGGCCCAGAGAAGTGAAGTGACTTGCCCAAAGTCACACAGCTGACGGTTGGCGGAGCCGGGATTTGAACCCATGACCTCTGACTCCACAGCCGGGGCTCTTTCCACTGAGCCATGCTGCTTCTCCAGGTACAAGTTAACTAGATCAGGTTTAATTAGTTTAGTTTAGTTTAATTAGTACAAGTTAATTAGGTACAAGTTAATTAGATCAGGCTGAGTGGAAGAAAAGGATGGACAGCGAGTCGGCCTGGTCCCCTGGAGACTGTGATTATTATTACTATTAATAATAATATTTGTTAAGTGCATACTGTGTGCCAGTCACTGTACTAAGCTCTGGGGGCAATACAAGCAAATCGAGTTGAACACAGTCCCTGGTCCCACAGTCTTAGTCCCCCTTTTACGGATTATTCATTCATTAATTCATTCAATCATATTTACTAAGCGCTTGCTGTGTGCAGAGCACTGTACTAAGCGCTTGGGAAGTCCAAGTTGGCAACATATAGAGACGATCCCTACCCAACAGCGGGCTCACAGTCTAGAAGGGGGAGACAGACAACAAAACAGACCATATTAACAAAATAAAATAAATAGAATAGTAAATATGTACAGGTAAAATAAATAGAGTAATAAACCTGTACAAACATATATACAGGTGCTGTGGGGAGGGGAAGGAGGTAAGGCGGGGGGATGGGGAGGGGGGGAGGAAGGAGGGGGCTCAGTCTGGGATTAGGTAACTGAGGCCCAGAGAAGTGAAGTGACTTGCCTAGAGTCACACAGCAGATATGTACATATTTATTACTCTATTTATTTTACTTGTAGATATTTATTCCATTCATTTTATTTTGTTAATATTTTTTGTTTTGTTGTCTGTCTCCCCCTTCTAGACTGTGAGCCCGCTGTTGGGTAGGGGCCGTTTCTATATGTTGCCAACTTGTACTTCCCAAGCGCTTAGTCCAGTGCTCTGCACACAGTAAGCGCTCAATAAATACAATTGATTGAATGAATACGTGGCAGAGCCGGGATTAGAACCTTCTGATTCTCAGGACTGGGCTCTATCCACCACGCCATGCTGTTTCCCTGTAGTTCTCCCTCTCCTCCTGAGAGTATTGTCCAGGAAAAACTGAAGGCAAAGGGCATTATTCGGCCATCGAGGCTCTGAAGGCACTCACTTGGGGAGAGAGACTTGGCCTTCACCGCCCTCCATCTCTGCAACCTAATTAAAAACTTGCTCCCTAATTAGTTCCCCGCTGAGGTAGGGCCCTCCTTCCCGTGGGTCACAGAAATGGTCAGGGGCCCTGGGCCCAGCGGGGACCGGATCGAACCAGAACTTCTGGGAAGGTCTGTTGGGAAGCAACATGGCACAGTGGATAGAGCAGGCGCCCGGGAGTCAGAGGGCCATGGGTTCTAATCCCGGCTCTGCCACATGCCACAGTCCCTTCTAGACTGTGAGCCCGCTGTGGGGTAGGGACCATCTCTATATATGTTGCCAACTTGTACTTCCCAAGCGCTTAGTACAGTGCTCTGCACACAGTAAGCGCTCAATAAATACGATTGCATGAATGTCTGCTGTGTGACCTTGGGCAAGCCACTTAACTTCTCTGTGCCTCAGTTACCTCATCTGTAAAAAATGGGGATTAAGAGTGTGAGTCCAACGTGGGACAGGGACTGTGTCCAACCTGATTAACTTGTGCTACCCCAAAGCTTAGAACAGTGTGTGACACATAGTAAGCACTTAACAATTACTGTTATTATTATTATTATTATTATTATTACCTTTGGGCCTTTAACTTGTACTACCCCAGAGCTTAGAACAGTGTGTGACATATAGTAAACACTTAACAATTACTATTATTATTATTACCTTTGGGCCTTTAACTTGTACTACCCCAGAGCTTAGAACAGTGTGTGACACATAGTAAGCACTTAACAGTTACTGTAATTATTATTATTACCTTTGGGCCTTTAACTTGTACTACCCCAGAGCTTAGAACAGTGTGTGACACATAGTAAGCACTTAACAGTTACTGTAATTATTATTATTACCTTTGGGCCTTTAACTTGTACTACCCAGAGCTTAGAACAGTGTGTGACACATAGTAAGCACTTAACAGTTACTGTAATTATTATTATTACCTTTGGGCCTTTAACTTGTACTACCCCAGAGCTTAGAACAGTGTGTGACACATAGTAAGCACTTAACAATTACTATTATTATTATTATTACCTTTGGGCCTTTAACTTGTACTACCCCAGAGCTTAGAACAGTGTGTGACACATAGTAAGCACTTAACAATTACTATTATCATTATTATTAACTTTGGGCCTTTAACTTGTACTATCCCAGAGCTTAGAACAGTGTGTGACACATAGTAAGCACTTAACAATTACTATTATTATTATTATTATTACCTTTGGGCCTTTAACTTGTACTATCCCAGAGCTTAGAACAGTGTGTGACACATAGTAAGCACTTAAGAATTACTATTATTATTATTATTACCTTTGGGCCTTTAACTTGTACTACCCCAGAGCTTAGAACAGTGTGTGACACATAGTAAGCACTTAACAATTACTATTATTATTATTAGTATTATTATTACCTTTGGGCCTTTAACTTGTACTATCCCAGAGCTTAGAACAGTGTGTGACACATAGTAAGCACTTAACAATTACTATTATTATTATTATTATTACCTTTGGGCCTTTAACTTGTACTATCCCAGAGCTTAGAACAGTGTGTGACACATAGTAAGCACTTAACAATTACTATTATTATTATTATTACCTTTGGGCCTTTAACTTGTACTACCCCAGAGCTTAGAACAGTGTGTGACACATAGTAAGCACTTAACAATTACTATTATTATTATTAGTATTATTATTACCTTTGGGCCTTTAACTTGTACTATCCCAGAGCTTAGAACAGTGTGTGACACATAGTAAGCACTTAACAATTACTATTATTATTATTATTACCTTTGGGCCTTTAACTTGTACTACCCCAGAGCTTAGAACAGTGTGTGACACATAGTAAGCACTTAAGAATTACTATTATTATTATTATTACCTTTGGGCCTTTAACTTGTACTACCCCAGAGCTTAGAACAGTGTGTGACACATAGTAAGCACTTAAGAATTACTATTATTATTATTATTACCTTTGGGCCTTTAACTTGTACTACCCCGGAGCTTAGAACAGTGTGTGACACATAGTAAGCACTTAACAATTACTATTATTATTATTAGTATTACCTTTGGGCCTTTAACTTGTACTATCCCAGAGCTTAGAACAGTGTGTGACACATAGTAAGCACTTAACAATTACTATTATTATTATTATTACCTTTGGGCCTTTAACTTGTACTACCCCAGAGCTTAGAACAGTGTGTGACACATAGTAAGCACTTAACATTACTGTTATTATTATTATTACCTTTGGACCTTTAACTTGTACTACCCCAGAGCTTAGAACAGTGTGTGACACATAGTAAGCACTTAACAATTACTATTAGTATTATTATTATTACCTTTGGGCCTCCAGAATAGAATCCAGACCTCTGAGGGGAGAGGGAAAGGCTGACTCTCCATGGGGGTGAAGACACTGCCCTCGGGGAGGTCATGCAGACCAAGACTCCGAGGGCAGGACCGGACCAGGCCCAAAGCTCTGGGAGGCATATGGCCAGGGGATGGTTTTGGTCTGTGAAGGTATAATGAAGCCTGGGAGTTGCTTGGGCTTTTCCAGGCCAACCATGAGCACGGGGGTTGGAGATCAGTGGGGAGCACTAACTGGGGTAGGAATGACAAGGACCCAGAAAGTTTCCTGGCCCAAGCAGAACAGGAGAAGAAGCAGTTAAAAGAAATAAAAAAACAATGTGTGTACCCATAGACTGTTAGCCCCATATGGGACAGGGTCTTTGACATGATTGTCCTCTAGACTATAAGTTCCCTGTGGGCAGGGATCGTATTGTATTCTCTCAAGTGCCTAGAACAGTGAATACCACTGATAAATTGACCATATTGATTACGAGTATGATTATGTGATTATGATTGATTGACTCTCCTGGATCTACCCCACTGGGTGCTATAGGCTTGGCATATTGTACGTGCTAGACAAATACCCTCTCCTATGCATCAGTGCCTTTTTATGGCAGGAGAGTTTTCATACACTGATGAAGCGTAGAGCTTAGAGTTTAGAAGCTTAGAGCTATGCCTTAGAGGGCTACGCATAATGGAAGGTCTAAGCCGAAGTATCAGACAAAATTGATTCACCTGTGCTGCGCAGCAACAGTATGAGAAAGAGTCAGTGGGGGAGGATCAAGTGATCAAAACATTGACCAAAGACAACGGCAGAGACTCGAGTTTGTACTGTGCCGAGGATAATAATAATAATGATGATGGTATTTGTTAAGCGCTTACTATGTGCAAAGCACTGTTCTAAGCGCTGGAGGATGGCAGTGGTAAACCACTTCTGTATCTTTAACAAGAAAACTCTATGGATACACGTACCAGAATGACCTTATGACAGAAGATAGAACATTCTGAAGAGGCTACGTTCATGGAGTTGCTTTGGATCAGAAATGATTCGACAGCATTTGAAGAAGAAGAAACAAATACCACAATTCTTTTTATTAGCATTACTATTATTATTACCCAGAGGCCTGGAGTACTACCTATGAGAGCCCTGAAGGGATTGGCAAATCCTATTGCTTTTCTATTTTGTGAAGCTGTCTAGAAGTCCCTGAGGACTGAGAAAGGGCGAAGGCCGTGCCCACTGTGAAAAGGAAAAAAGGAAGATCCAGGGAATCAACACCAGTCCGGTTAACATCGACTTGTGGGACGATACAGGAACAAAGCCAACAAGCAATTGGTAATCATCTATAGGAGCATAATATGCCAGGAATCCATCCTTCCACGGCCCTGCTGCAGGGAGCCCGTGGAAGATTGAGATTACAACCAAACTACCTTCAGGTGGAGTACAGCTGGCCCAACAACCCCGCCCACAGGCACGCAATCAATTAATGGTATTTAATGAGCACTCAGGATAGTCAGAGTCCTGTAGTAAGTGGTTGGGAAAGTGTGATCCAAAGTGAGGTGTGCTTGGAGGGTGTGGGGGCTGTGCTTAGGAGGTGTACCTTTATAGACCAGTCTTGGATTAGTTCTGGCATCTATAAAGGTAGGTGCTTGTTATTTACATCTGCTGCCTGCTTATCTAATAAATAAAAACTTAAAGGAAGTAATGTTGTTCCTGGATTAGATCTGTCATTTCTCTGGCCCAGGGTTCTTTCTCCAATTGAGCCACCAGGACTAAAGTATGTTGCTGACTTGTGCTTAGTACAATGTTCTGCACACAGTAAGTGCTCAATAAATGCAATTGAAAGAGTAAAGTGACTTGCTTTCAGGGGGGTAGCCTTGAAATCCTGTTTCACATTTCTTTAGACACTCTGATTCTGTGCAAAAACAGACCAAAAGAGTCAGTTGACTTGTGTCCACCCCTCACTTAACAGGAGACTGGAGGTTCTAGACTGTAAATTCACTGGGGGCTGGGAAAATGTTGACCAATGCTGTTGTATTGTACTCTTTCAAGTGCTTAGTAAAATGCTCCATATACAGTAGACACTAACATACCACTGATTAACTGAGAGACCTACAGCAGTGGGTCTTTGATCAAACATCCTAACTATGGGTCATCTTACTTCACTTTCCATACTTGCTGGTCCTATTCTTGTTTTTCATGCCAGTTTATTCCCTGCCTCCCTATTAGATTGTAAAGTCCTTCTAATTTTAGGGTACTCTCTCACAAACTTAAGACTATGCTCTGCACGCAGGGGGCTCTCAGGAAATACTCTTGATTGACTAATTGTGGAGTGGCAATGATGGCAGGAGTGACCTTTTCCTTTCTCACCTTCTTTGCCCCTCTCCCCACTTCTTTTCCCTTTGGTCACTTCTGCTTTTAGGCTTCTTAAAGCAATTGGATGCTTGGAAGACTCACGTGAGTATCATCCTGCAGGACATCCATGCTTATGGTTGGGGACAGACCATCCAACAACCCGTAACTTTCTCTTTTCCATCCCTAACCTTTCCTCTAGTAGCCCAAGGGGAGCTGCTCATCCTGAATTGATGCAGACCCCTCATGAACCTGCTGATTACTTGTTTAACTTGTTAAACTTTTGTGGAACAACTGTCATGTATACCCCCTGTTGGGTGAAGATATATTTTGGGGTGTTAATAGGTTATGCTGTTTTAATCAAGAGTATGAATTGAGCACTGTATTAAACCCTTGGGAGTATACACTGTAACAAGGAGCTTAAAGTTTCGAGGGACTGTTTCAGTGTTTTATTGTTTTATTACTCTAGACTGTAAGCTTGTTGTGGGCAGGGAATGTGCCTACCAACCCTGTTATATTGTGCTCTCCCAAGCACTTACTACATGCAGAGCACTGTACTAAGTGCTCAATAAATACCATTGATTACTTCTGATGTGTCTGTCTCAAGGCCTCTCCCCTACTTTTCTTCCTAGATTATGAGCCCCTTGAGGGACAGGGTCTGTGTCTAATCCTCACTTGCATACTCTTTCCCAGTGCTTAGTACAGTGCTCTGCATACAGTAAGCACTTAATAAATACTGTTATTACTAATACTGAGGAAGAGGAAAGGTGTGGCTTCACCAGCCTAAACAGCACTTGCTGTCTGTTTTGGATGGGTTAGGTATATATCTCTTCAGCAAAACAGAATTTGATTAAGTGCCCTATGACCTTAATAATGATAATGGCATTTATTAAGCACTTAAATATGTCCAAAGCACTGTTCTAAGCACTGGGAGGTTACAGGGTGATCAGGTTGTCCCATGGAGGGCTCACAGTCTTCATCCCCATTTTACAGATGAGGTAACTGAGGCCAAGAGAAGTTAAGTGACTTGCCCAAAGTCACACAGCTGACAAGCGGTGGAGCTGGGATTAGAACCCATAACCTCTGACTCCCAAGCCCGTGCTTTTTCCACTGAGCTATTCTGCTTCAGACCTATATAATCTGTCTTCTGCCTTTGTGTCCTCAGTTCTTAGCATTCAGGTCTCTCAGTGGCTCTGGACCCATTATGGGATGTAACTTTTTTGAAATCTTTCATCCATGAGATTTGTTCATTCTATCATATTTATTGAACGCTTACTGTTTGCCAAGCATTGTACTAAGCACTTGGAAGAACACAATACTACAACAACGAACAGACATTCCCTGCCCACAATGAGCTCCCAGTCTAGAGAGGATGGACAGTAATATAAATAAATTATAGATATAGGCATATGTGCTCTGGGGGATGGGAGGGAGAATGAATAAAGACAGCAAGGCAGGGCAATGCAGAAGGAAGTAGGAGGAGAGGACTGCTTAGGGAAGGCTTCTGGGAAGAGATCAATCAAAAGTATTTATTGAGCGCTTACTGTGTGCAGAGCACTGTACTAAGTGCTTGGGAAGTACAAGTTGGCAACATATTGTGATTGGTTGAGAGGAGGCTGGGTTCCTCACTAATTTCTTCCTTCACTTTTTCAGGACACCCTGAATTTCTCCACCCATCAGAAGCTAAGTTGCCAACAGGATGAGAAGCAGTTTTTTGAAAATCTTTTGCTGGTGTCCCGATTCAGGACAAAAACGGCAACGAGCCTGCTAGACCTTTGTCTGCTGGGATGGAGGTGAAGCTGAGAGAACAGCCTGTGGACTTCCTCAGGTAAGCTTCTCTTTCATGATTTCTTAAGGTATAAGTTCCAGCAGAGTTTTTATAAGTACGGCAACGAATTTCTCGGAAAAAATTAATCACGAAAGCTTTAAAAATAGTCATTGTGGTGGGATCGTGGTATGACCAACCTGACCTATTTTAAGTATGGCCAGCCTGAAGTGTTTCTGGGTTATCAGAAGATCCAAAGAGTGGCCCAGCAGGATGAGGAAGAGAAGGGTGGTAAGCCTCACCACTCCCTGCTGCTGTTTGCACCATGGCTTTTGGGTTCTCTGTAACCCCCTCATCCCGGCCCCAGAGTGAGGCCAGGATGAGGCCTCTGGAAGAGGCCTCTTCTAGACTGTGAGCCTGTTGTTGGGTAGGGACCATCTCTGTATGTCGCCAACTTGTACTTCCCAAGTGCTTAGTACAGTGCTCCGCACACAGTAAGCGCTCAATAAATACGATTGAATGAATGAGGCACTAACGAGTCCTTCAGGGTGACGGGCCAGAATCTTAACAAGGATGACAACACCATGGTCATATTATAGTAACCAGAACCGTACCAGGCTGGATGATGGGAATCATACTAGGTTGACTGCATCGAAACTATGCCAGGCTGGTTGGCCAGAAACCGTGCCAGAGCCAGGCTGACTGTGCTGTGAACTCCAAGGGAAGGTTGGGAAGGGGCTGTTCATCCATGATGACATGCAGTAGCAGGTGCCACAGTCAGGCTTGAGTGGCAGTGGATGAGCTGCCCTCTCTGCCTGTGTCTGACCAATCCTTTCTGTTGCATGCAAACCTTTCCTGCCTCTTCCAGACTAGCTCTGGAGGTGCCACCACCCCCTTTGCCCTGGGTCCCCAGGATCCAGTGAGACCTGACCTGCCTAACTAGCATGGCCCTGGAACTAGAGGTGGGCTAAAAGCGGAAACCCAAAATGGACAATCCTGGAATCTCAGGAACTTCATCTTGTCCCTGCTGTGCAAGCATCTTCGTTCATTCGTTTAATCGTATTGATTGAGCACTTACTGTGTGCAGAACACTGTACTAAGCTCTTGGGGGAGAATACAATACAACAAAGACACCTTGCCTACTCACAGAGAACTTATAGTCTAGGTTGGGGGAGACAGACAATAATATAGATAAATTACGGATATATACAGAAGTGCTTTGGGGCTGGGTGGGGGGAATAACAAAGGGAGCAAGTCAGTGTGATGCAGAAGGGTGTGGGAGAAAAGGAAGAGGGGAGGCTTAGTTTGGGACGGCCTCTTGGAGATGTGCCTTCAGTAAGGTTTTGAAAGCAGGAGAGTGATTGTTTGTGAGATTTGAGAAGTGCTTAGTACAGTGCTTTGCACACAGTAAGCACTCAAATACGATTGAATGGATGTATTTGAGAAGGGACCGCGTTCCAGGTCAGGGGCAAGATGTAGACTAGAGGTTGTCCACGTATTTCTACAGTCACCTTGACTTCCTACCCCCACTTCAACCAATCAGTGGTATTCGTTGAGTACTTACTCTAGGCAGAGTACTGTACTAAGCACCCCCTTGATGCATCCCCCCAACATGGGTCTGGTGGGATTCTCCTTGGGAAGACAGGTTTCCAAGTTCTTAGTTCTGAGCTCAGGAACATGCTGCAGAAGCAGCATGGCTCAGTGGAAAGAGCCCGGGCTTTGGAGTCAGAGGTCAGGGGTTCAAATCCCAGCTCCGCCAATTGTCAGCTGCGTGACTTTGGGCAAGTCACTTCTCTGTGCCTCAGTTACCTCAACTGTAAAATGGGGATTAAGACTGTGAGCCCCCCATGGGACAACCTGATCACCTTGTAACCTCCCCAGTGCTTAGAACAGTGCCTTGCACACAGTAAGCGCTTAGTAAATGCCATCATAAAAAGCGCCTCTTAGCTTCTGGCTCTGACCCCTGCTTTCTGCTTTGATGACAGGGAACATGTCTACCAAGCTGTTGGTCCAGTGCTCTGCACATAGCAAGCCCTAAATTAATGCCACTGATTATTCCCAGGTTCCCTGACGACCCCCCCCCCGCCAGGATCTAGCACAAGAATAGGAAGGAATGAAGTCTCCTTGAAGGCTCACCCAGTTGATCCATTAATAGTATTTATTGAGCGCTTACTGTGTGCAGACCACTGAACTAAGCTCTTGGGAGAGTACAGTATAATAGAGTTGGTAGTCATGGTCTCTGATCTCAGTGAGGGAAGGGGGAGGGAAAGACACCCAAAGAGACTTCCAACTGGAAGCCGGGATCCTGTGGATTGCACCTGGAGGGTGGGGAGGGAAAGGAAGAGCACGGAGGCAAGATGTCAGCAGGGGCCCTGGGGACAAGGAGGAACAGAGGCACTAGCCTTAAGGAGGGGAGAGGAGAGGCCCTGGGTTAGGGCAGGTATATACCACCTCTGCAGGGGCCATGGAGGAGACAGGGGTCACCTAGCCCAATGCATAAGCAGGGTTAAAAATTACTCATTCCTCTGAGATCATACCCAAACGGCAATGACCAAAGCTGCCTGGACTATGAAAAGAGTGTGTAATTCCATCTTGGGGATTCTGGTGGCTTCAGCTTGTGGCTTGTGTGGTTTCTGATGTCACCAGGAAACCCAGTGTAGAATTACAGCCTTTTCCTTCCCAGGGAGGGGAAAGGAGAGAGGGGAGAGTTAGGGCTGTTTCTGGGACCGGGGGCCGGAACATGGCTTGCTTCCTGGCTTTGCACGCTGACTCTCTCTCCTCCGACCCTCCCGAGGTCCCAGTTCCTCCACCTGCTTCTGACCCACCTTCAATCTGGAGGCCAGAGCCATTCTCCACCAACTTCCTGTCCATCAAGAGGCCTTCCCCAATTAAGTCCTCTTATCCCCATCCCTTCTGCATCTATGCATTTGGAGCTGTAACCTTTAGACATTTGGTATTCACCCCCACAGTCCTTATGTACATATCTTTAAATTATATATTATAAATTACCTATTAATGTCTGTCTCTAGACCATAAGCTTATCATGGGCAGGGAATGTGTCTGCTCATTCTGTTGTATTCGCCTAAGTGCTCGGTACAGTGCTTTGCACATTGTAAGTGCTCAGTAAATACCAATGATTGAGATGTCCTTTAGTAAATGACCATTCCATTGTCATCTGAGGAGCCAGAGAGAGTTGCCGAGAAGACAGAAAAAGGTTTTCTTGGGGACTGCCACCAAAGTCAGAGATGGTAAACTAGACGGTAAGGTACCAGTGGGCAGGGATCATACGGTCGTCTTCCATTGCACTCTCCCAAGTGTCTGGTACATTGTCCTGTACCCGCTGTACAATGTAGTACTTTTAATGTCCGTCTTCCCTTCTAGACTGTAAACTCGTTATGGATGGGGAACGTGCCTGCTAATTCTAATTCCCAAGCGCTTAGTACAGTGCTTTACATATAGTAAGCACCCAAATACCACTGATTGATCAAGGGCACACAGATCCCCTCTTTGGGGAGAGACTTCTTTCAAAGAGAGGCAGGATCTCGAGGCCCGGCCTCTGTGCCATCTGGTCTGACTCCAGCCTAGCTGCCCACGGGAGGCTGTTGAGCCTCCCAGCCTCCACCTGCTCCCCAGGCCCCCTCAAGATCCTCTCCCCAGAGGAGGGGAGTGCAGTGATCACAGGCTTCTCAGGGAAAGACCGGCAGGACCAACAGTCCCCCTGTGACTCAGTGAGCTCCAGCTGCTGGACTCTTCCAGCCTAGGAAAGAGGTGAGATGCTAGAAAGTTCGGCCTCTCAGGGCCGAGGAGATGGCTGCTGCCCAGCGCCAAATACAATGGTGCTTTATTCCTCTGGCTGCCCTGGGAGGGACGGACGGAGGGAGGGGAAAGGGCAGGGGAGAGGAGGTGGGGCTGAGTGCTGCTTTGTGGAGGAGGTAGTGGCCAGAAGACAAGCTGGACCTGCCCTAGCTGCCTGTCTTCCTCCTGTGGGGCCAAAGACTCCTGGCCGCATCTCAGGAGAAACCTCACCCTCCAGGGTCATGTGGCCTGGCTTTGGAAAATCTCAAAGAATCTACCTGTGTCTTAACGGCCCTGAAGGAGGAAACCAGATGCAGCAGCCTGCTGACTAAAGGAGGAGCAAAACTGTTTTTTTTTTGTGTGTCTTGTTTGTTTTTTAAATCGTATTTAAGTGCTCAGTCTGTGCCAGGCACCGTACTAAGCACCGGGGTAGATGCTAGCCGATCAGGTTGGACAGAGTCCGTGTCCAACGTGGGGCTCACGAGTCTTTAATTCCCATTTTACAGATGAGCTAACTGAGACTCAGAGAAATAAGGTGACTTGCTCAAGACCCCACAGCAGACAAGCGGCGGAGCTGGGATTAGAGTTCAGGTCCTCCTGACTCTCAGGCCCGTGGCTGCTCTGTCTCCCCTTTTAGACTGTGAGCCCACTGTTGGGTAGGGACTGTCTCTATATGTTGCCAACTTGTACTTCCCAAGCGCTTAGTACAGTGCTCTGCACACAGTAAGTGCTCAATAAATACGATTGATGATGATGTAGCCACTAGGCAACACAGCTTCTCTATTCAGGAAGGCTTAACTGCCTTCACTTTGGCTGGCCCCCGTGTAATCATCCATTCATTCATTCAATCGTATTTATTGAGCACTTACTGTGTGCAGAGCACTGTACTAAGCGCTTGGGAAGTATCCAGGCCTCCTGCAGCCTCCCGATGGGCCAGTAGCCTGCCGGCCCAGGTAACTGCTGTCCCCGATGGGGCTGAGGACGCCTTTTCACCCCATCACCTTCTTTGTGGCCAGCCTGGACTGTGGACGCCGGCCTGAGCGGGGCTGGCTTCAGACACTTTGCCTCCTCGGAGGTAGGGAAAGAGTAGAGAAGCAGCGTGGCTCAGTGAAAAGAGCATGGGCTTTGGAGTCAGAGGTCATGGGTTCAAATCCCGGCTCCGCCAATTGTCAGCTATGTGACTTTGGGCAAGTCACTTCTCCGTGCCTCAGTTACCTCATCTGTAAAATGAGGATGAAGACTGTGAGCCCCCCGTGGGACAACCTCATCGCCTTGTAACGTCCCCAGTGCTTAGAACAGTGCTTTGCACATAGTAAGTGCTCAATAAATGCCATCATTATTATTATCTGCTGCCTCCACCTGATCTGTACGATATCATTTTGTCTCACTGTGGGGGCATGCAGTGCACCATGATGACATCAGGTGGAACCCCTAAAGCTAGAGTATTTCCCCACAGGGGACCCCTGAATGCCAGCCTTGCTATTGAGCCATTCGTGTTCCCTCGGACGCCACTTCCAAAGGTGGATGCTATAAATCTTTGACGGGCCGTGCCCCCTTCCCCTTCCTCTCCCGCCGTGCCCCACCAGAGCCCCTCACCCCAGTGGTACCCCCTGAGGCCTCACTCACATACTGTCTGAAATGGCCCTGGTCCTCGGGGGCCTCCAGGTTGGCAGAGGGGTCAAGGACGGAGCACCAAGCCCCAATCCAGTCTGTCAATCAGTTGGCTGAGCCAGCTCCTGGCCTTCGGGGGAGGGCTCGGAGGCAGGGAGGATGCGGGACTCCCGAATCATGGATCCTGCCTGCACGGGGTGGTCCTTGCTGGCCTCTGGGAGCTCTGGACAAAAAGTGGAATTTTCTCCAGGAAAATTCCTGTCCAGAGCAAGCGCCTGCCCCAAGCTGACCTAGGGAGGACCCGATTTGCATCTGAAACATGGTTTCTCTGTTCCCCCACCTCAGGAGCTGTGCCCTGAGCTGGCAGCATCTGGCTGGGGCTCTGAAGGCTGGGCCTTTCCAGGATTAACCCAGATCACCACTCTGGCTTGTTGAGCAAACCTGCCCCTCCCCTAGGCCCCAGTGAACCCAGTGAGGGAAGGTGCCCGGTTTCAACTAAGAATGCACCTGTCCAGAATCCCCTTGTCCTTAATAATAGTGGGATTGATTGATTAATTGAGAAGCAGCATGGCTCGGTGGAAAAAGTGCGGGCTTGGGAGTCAGAGGTCATGGGTTCAAATCCTGACTCTGCTGGTTCATTCATTCTTTCAATTCATTCAATCGTATTTATTGAGCGCTTACTGTGTGCAGAGCACTGTACTAAGCGCTTGGGAAGTACAAGTCAGCAATGTATAGAGACGGTCCCTACCCAACAGCGGGCTCACAGTCTAGAAATTCAAATCCTGACTCTGCCACTTGTCAGCTGTGTGACTTTGGGCAAGTCACTTCACTCCTCTGGGCCTCAGTTACCTCATCTGGAAAATGGGGATTAAGACTGTAAGCCCCCGCCGTGGGACAACCTGATCACCTTGTAACCTCCCCAGTGCTTAGAACAGTGCTTGGCACATAGTAAGTGCTTAACAAATACCTACATTATTATTATTTCTATGTGTCAGACATTGTTCTAAGAGCTGGGGTGGATATACAGTAACTGGGTCGGACACAGTCCCTGTCCCACATAAGGCTCACAGTCCTAATCCTACTTTTCAGATGTGGTAACTGAGGCACAGAGAAGTGAAGTGACTTGTCCAAGGCCACACAGCTAACAGGTGGGGGAGCTGGGATTAAAACCCAGGCCCATGGGTCATCCACTAGGCCCGGTGCTTCCTTCTTCGATCAGCAGCCTATCTCTGATCCATCTAACCTGCCCAAAGTGCTGCCAAGTTCTGGGGTGGGGACTGTGTTGGGGTGTATCTCCCCAAGGATGGGGTTCAGCTGTAAAGGTCTTGGTTCTGATAACTCTCTGGCTAGACCCAAGAGCTCCTGGATGTGGACAAATAATAATAATATGAATGAGTGGTGGTATTAAACACTTACTATGTGCCAAGCACTGTACTAGGTGCTGGGGCACAAATCAGGTAATAATAATGATTGTGCTATTTGTTAAACACTTATGTTGTAGCAATAATAATAATAATAATGGCATTTATCAATTGCTAACTGTGTGCAGAGCACTGTTCTAAGCGCTGGGGAGGTTACAAGGTGATCAGGCTGTCCCACGGGAGGCTCACAGGCTTCCTCCCCATTTTACAGATGAGGGAACTGAGGCCCAGAGAAGGTAAGTGACTTGCCCAAAGTCACACAGCTGACAATTGGCGGAGCCGGGATTTGAACTCACGCCCTCTGACTCCAAAGCCCGGGCTCTTTCCACTGAGCCACGCTGCTTCTCTGAGGCAAGCACTAGAGGAGACACAATGCAATCGGATCAGGTGCAGTTCATGTCCCACATGGGGCTCACATCCTAAGGGAGAGGGAGAACAGGTATCCAGTCCCTATTTTGCGGATGAGGAAGTTGAGGCTCAGAGACGTGAAGTGACTTGCCTAAGGTCACACAGCAGACAAGTGGTGGAGCCGGGATTAGAACCCAAGTCTCCTGATTCCCAGGCCTGTGCTCTTTCTGCGAGGCCACTCTACTTCTCTTTCTTTCTAGAATGTTAGCTTTTTGAAGTCGTTCTACATCCCCCAGTCCTATTCCTGCACGGTCCCCTCCCTTCAGCCCTTCCTCAAAATGGAAAATTGGCCCCTCTGTGAGCCCTTTTAGACTGTGAGCCCACTGTTGGGTAGGGACTGTCTCTAGATGTTGCCAACTTGTACTTCCCAAGCGCTTAGTACAGTGCTTTGCACACAGTAAGCGCTCAATAAATACGATTGATGATGATAATGAAGTTCCCCCTTGCCTCCCGATAGCACCTGGATTTCTCACTCTCTGGGTTTACCGACAAAATTGCCCTTCCCCTAGACCGTAAGCTCACTGTTGGGGGGGAAATGTGTCTGTTATAGTGTAGTCTACCAAGCGCTAAGTAGGCACTCAATAAATACGAATGACCAACCACAAACTCTGTTACCTTGCACTCTCCCAAGTGCTTAGCACAGGGCTCTGCCCACAGTCAGCCCTCAATAAATACCGTTGGTTGATTGATCGATCGATTCCTGGCTCCTGGAAAGGCCAGAGGGCCGGGCCGTGCGGGTCAGCCGTGTCCACTGTCCCGGTCAGGAGGCATTAGCCCGGGCCACAATGCAACTTGACTGTCCTGCTGCCGCCCGGTCTGGGACCCAGAGGTGCTGCGTCCGCCAGCCCAGAGAGGTAATTTTAGGGTTGTTTATTTTAAAACCGGGATTGGCAGTTGTGTCCGATTTTTATGTGATGGCTTTGTGTTCGGCATATAAGGAAGCGGGGCTGCTCTGCTCTGGCTAGGGTTGCCTAGAGCATATTTATCCAGCAGAAGCTCTTGCCCCGCCGCTGAAACGAACTGCACTCATCAGGCTCCACTGAAAATAGCCTGACCTTGGCCTTGGGTGGGGAGCCGGGGGTGGTGGGGGAGGGCGAGGGCCGACAACACTCTTAGAGTGGGGTATGATGACTGCCCACACTGGCTTGTTATTGTAGGGTTGCTTCAGAACGGCATGTTTGTGTTCCGTGTTTGCAATCCCGAGAGGCTGGGTTCTCCAAGTGGCTCTGTGGCCTCAGTCTCTCCCCTGCTTCCATCTTGCCCTCTTTCCATTGTAGGTCTGTGTCCAGCCCCAGCAGGAGCGTGTTGCCCCTCTGGACTGTAAGCTAGTGGTGGGCTGGGAATATGTCTGTTATATTATACTCTCCCAGGTGCTTAGCTTAGTCCAGTGCTTTGCCGACAGTAAGTGCTCAATAAATACGACGGACTGAAGGAGAGTGGCGAGCTGGAAGCAGCTAGAACGTGGGAGGAGTGGTAGCACCATCATCATCATCAATCATGTTTATTGAGCGCTTACTGTGTGCAGAGCACTGTACTAAGCGCTTGGGAAGTACAAATTGGCAACATATAGAGACAGTCCCTACCCAACAGTGGGCTCACAGTAGCAGGGACGACCCTGCCTGGAACCAAGAATTGTTAAATCGCCATTGCCGAATTTACCTTGCTCTTTGCTCTACCCAATAGGGTGCTTCCCGAGGGCCACGGGCTAGGTCTGAATCGGCCCCCGTGGGTTCTGGTGAGCACACAGCTCAATCAATCAATATTTCCTGAATGCTTACAGTGTACAGAGCATTCATTCAATTGTATTGAGTGCTTACTGTGTGCAGAGAGCACTGTACTAAGTGCTCGGGAGAATCCAGTATAACAGAGTTGGTTAGACATGTGCCCTGCCTACAGGGAGCATACAGTCTAAAGGGAGGAGTGGATATTAAATTGTGGATAAAATAATGGATATAGTAAATGACCAATACAATAAGTTAGGGATATTAGAGCTTCACACGGGTAAGCCTTTAGTTGGTGTCACTACTACTAGGTGGACGGATGGGTTATGAGCACTGTCCAGCTGGAATTCCAGTCCTCCGTGGGGCCATTGGGAATGAAAGCCAATGCCTTGGTTTTTACCCCTTGGAATAAGCTTTGAGGTCCCTGGAGCAGTGGCATTCATTCATTCAATGGTATTTATTGAGCGCTTGCTGTGTGCAGAGCACTGTACCAAGCGCTTGGGAAGTACAAGTTGGCAACATATAGAGATGGTCCCTACCCAACAGTGGCCGCACAGTCTAGAAGACTGCACTGTGGCAGGTGCAGGTTGTACCAAGCTATCAGGGCAGGGATACCAGCTGGCAGTCTGGTCTCTTACACCGGGCACACTGACTCCTTTCGATTGGGACCTCCCTGGGGCAGAGGGCATGGCATGGCAGCTCTGGCTAAGGTCTCACCTACATCCCTCTTTAGTGGACTCCCCCTTTTAGACTGTGAGCCCACTGTTGGGTAGGGACTGTCTCTGTATGTTGCCAATTTGTACTTCCCAAGCGCTTAGTACAGTGCTCTGCACATAGTAAGCGCTCAATAAATGCGATTGATGATGATGATGATGATGGACTCCTGAGGCGGACAGGACTTGGAGGTGCTCCTCTGGCCCTGGCCTGGGCATCCCCCCAGGGCCGCCCCATCCTGGTTTAAGTTGCCTGCTGACAGACTCTGGATTAGGGTGGCCAGGGATGGCACCCAAGTTGTTCTTGACATCACTTGAGGTTCCCCCAGCAGATGGTTTGTGATGATGTCTTTCTCCTCTTAAGATTAGAACAGTGCTTTGCACATAGTAAGTGCTTAACAAATACCATCATTATTATTGTCATTATTATTAAGATGGGAGGTGGGGACAGAAGGTTATCAGATGGGACACTCTCTCCCCCACCTCCCACCATCTTAATAATAATAATGACAATAATAATGATGGTATTTGTTAAGCATGACCTTCTGTCTTCCCTAGCGCTTAGCACAGTGCAGTAATAATAATAATGACATTTATTAATAATAGTAATGGCATTTGTTAAGCACTTACTATGTGCAAAGCACTGTTCTAAGTGCTGGGGTGGTACAAGGTGATCAGGCTGTCCCGTGTGTGGCTCACAGTCATCATCCCCATTTTACAGATGAGGTAACTGAGGCTCTGAGAAGTTAAGCGACTTGCCCAAGGTCACACAGCAGACATGTGGCAGAGCTGGGATTCGAACCCACGACCTGTGACTCCAAAGCCCGGGCTCTTTCGCTTACTATGTGCAAAGCACTAAGTGCTGAATAAATGCCATCATCATGCACACTCCTTTTTTTTTTTTTCCCCTGAAGTTGGCCTAAACCTGAACAAACCCAGAGCCTTAAACTCTGGACTCAATTGCTCCAGAGTTATTACTTCCCTTTTTTTCCTTCATATTTAAGTGCTTACTATATGCCAGGCAGAACTCTAAGTGCTGGGGTAGATACAAGCTAATCAGGTTGGACACAGTCCATGTCCCAGGTGGGGCTCACAATCTAAAATCCCATTTTACAACTGAGGTAACAGGCACAGAGAAGTGAAGTAATAATAATAATCATCATAATGATGATGGTGTTTAAGCACTTACTAGGTGCCAAGCATTGTTCTATGTACTGGGGTGGATACAAGGTCTCAGGTCACACAGCGGACAAATGATAGAACTGGGATTAGAACCCCAGTCCTAATAATAATAATGGCATCTATTAAGCGCTTACTATATGCAAAGCACTGTCCTAAGCGCTGGGGAGGTTACAAGGTGATCAGGTTGTCCCACGAGGGGCTCACAATCTTCACCCCCATTTTATGGATGCAGTAACTAAGGCCCAGAGAAGTTAAGTGATTTGCCCAAAGTCACACAGCTGGCAGTTGGCGGAGCCGGGATTTGAACCCATGACCTCTGACTCCAAAGCCCGCGCCCTTGCCACTGAGCCACGCTGCTTCTCTGACTCCCTTTCGACTCCCAGGCCGTGCTGCGTCTCTGTCCGACCCTTCCAAACACAGTCACCAACTCCGGACCACGGAACGTGGCAGCGGGAGCCAAGTGGGAGGGAAGGAGGCTCAGGGCTGAAAATATAAATACTGGACATAATGGTGGATTTGTACCTTAGAGGGAACAGACCAGCTGAAAACCAGACAGACCAGTATAAAACTGGCCCCCTACCCTGACCTGAACCTGGCCTCCCGAGAAGCGCTTAGTACAGTGCTCTGCACATAGTAAGCGCTCAATAAATACGATTGATTGATTGATTGAGAAGTGGGAGCAAAAGTCGCTACAGCCTGGCCAGGCTCCGGGAAAAACCTGGCCCTATGACTCCTTTCTTCTCTCTCTGGTCTCGCTCTTGTTCTTCAAGCGCTTAGTACAGTGCTCTGCACACAGTAAGCGCTCAATAAATGCGATCGATTGATTCTTCCTCCTCCCCAGGTCTGTCTCTGGCTGTTGGCCAGGGCTGGTTTGCCTCCGGTTGCCTTTGTGGCAAGCGGGCGGGTTCTCTGGCCGGGCCGTGGCGGCCCCGGACAAGGCTCTGGCCAGGTCGGATTAAGAGCGTCTTTCGGAGCAGCATTTTGGAGGCCTCGCAGGGTCAGTCACAGGCAATCGGATTTACTGAGTGTTTACTGTGTACTTGGGAGAGTACATTATAACCGACACATTCCCTGCCCACAATGAGATTACAGTCTAGACGGGGAGGCAGATATTAATAGAAATAGATTAGGTACATAAGGTCGGGGGCGGGGGGGATGAATGAAGGGAGCAAGTCAGGGTGACGCAGAAAAGTTGAAGAAAAGGAAAAGAGGGCTTAAGTATGGGAATCAATCAATCGTATTTATTGAGCGCTTACTGTGTGCAGAGCACTGTACTAAGCGCTTGGGAAGTACAAGTTGGCAACATATAGAGACAGTCCCTACCCAACAGTGGGCTCACAGTCTAGAAGGGGGAGACAGAGAACAAAACCAAACATGGCTTAGTGGAAAGACCACTGGCTTGGGAGTCAGAGGATGTGGGTTCTAATCCCGGCTCCACCACTTGTCTGCCGTGACCTTGGGTGAGCCATTTAACTTCTCTGTACCTCAGTTACCTCATCTGTAAAATGGGGATTGATTGAGGGCCCCACGTGGGACAACCTGATTACCCTGTATCTACCCCAGCGCCTAGAACAGTGCTTGGCACACAGTAAGTGCTTAACAAATACGTTTATTATTATTGTTACTATTATTAAGGCCTCCTGGAGGAGACATGCCTTAAATAAGGCTTTGAATGGGGGGCGGGGGGGGGAGGATTAATTGTCTGTCGGATATGCGGAGGAAGGGCATTCCAGGCCAGAGGCAGGACGTGAGTGAGAGGTTACTTACTAAACTGTGAGCCCACTGTTGGGTAGGGACCGTCTCTATATGTTGCCAACTTGTACTTCCCAAGCGCTTAGTACAGTGCTCTGCACACAGTAAGCACTCAATAAATACGATTGATTGATTGGAGGTGAGATGGATGAGATGGAGGTACAATGAGAAGGTTCCATTAGAGAAGCAAAGTGTGTGGGATGGCTTGTAGTAGGAGAGTAGTGAAATGAGGTATGAGGAGACAAGGTGATTGAGTGATTTAAAGCCGATGATGAAGAGGCTCTGCTTGATGTAGAGAAGCAGTGTGGCTCAGTGGAAAAGAGCCCAGGCTTTGGAGTCAGAGGTCATGGGTTCAAATCCCGGCTCCGCCAATTGTCAGCTGTGTGACTTTGGGTAAGTCACTTAACTTCTCTGGGCCTCAATTATCTCATCTGTAAAATGGGGATTAAGACCGTGAGCCCCCCGTGGCACAACCTGATCACCTTGTAACCTCCTCAGCACTTAGAACAGTGCTTTGCACATAGTAAGCGCTTAACAAATGCTGTTATTATTATTATGTAGAGGTGGATGGGTGACCACAGGAGGTCCTTGAAGGGTAGGGAAATGTGCCCTGGATATTTCTGTAGAAAAATGATCGGGACAGCAGAGTGAAGTATCTGACTGGAGAATTTAGGGGTGAGAAACCCCTGGCCTGAAAGGTCCCTTGAGATTTGGATCCATGCACTCTCTGGTGCAACAGGGTTAGCCTCACCCTATTTTTTTTTTCATGGTATCTTTTAAGTGCTTATTACGTGCCAGACCTTGTACTATGCACTGGGGTTGATGTGAGTGAATGATGTTCCACGTAGGGCTGACAATCTTCATCCTCATTTTACAGATGAGGTAAAATGCCATAATGAACTAACCGCATTGCCTATTGCTAGTCCCCTTTTTCCGGCAGGGGAAACTCCAGCCGGCCCAGCCTCGGCCCCTTCTGAGGAGTTGGCGATTTCTGGCTACCCTGACCCTCCAGAGCCCTGGACTGGGAAGGGAAGCTCAGTCAGGGTGATAACAGCTGCTGTGGCAGTAACCGCTGTGGCAATGTTTGGGCTGCTGCGACAGCTAAAGAGGAAGGGGTGGAAGAGGAGGGGGAGGCTGTGAGATTCCCACCCCACTTCCACTTCTGCCCAACCCGTGAAGAACGGCCAGGAAGGGCCCAGTGACATAGTAGGGTGGCAGTGGATGCCGATGGCATGTTGGTGGATTGGCCCCCTCCTCAATCCTCTGTTTTGTTTTTTATGGTATTTGTTAAGCACTTACTATGTGCCAAGCACTATTCCAAGCAACGAGGTAGATAGATATCTTTCCCTCCCCTCTTTCCTCCTCCTTTCTTCCCTTCTCTGCCTGTCTTTCCCTTCCTTCCTCTTCCTTCTCGTCCCCTGTGTTTGTTCTTCACCCTCCTCCCCACCCCAAACTGTGTTGCTGTTGGCTGGAGGGCTTGCTTCCAGCAAACGTCTGTGATCATAATCTGCTTCTTTTAGCAAGGGGCTATGCCACCTTGGGAATCCCAGCTGGTCAGGGGAGACCTTGGAATTTCTGCTGTTGGGTCTGGATTGTCTCCTGGGATCTGTCTCCTGGTCCCTGGCTGGCGGGCTCCAGGAGAGGAAAGGAGTTGGGATTGGGGGAACATTCTGTCTCTCTGTGCTCTGCTTCTCTTCCTTTCCTTTTTTTTCTTTTCTAAATGGTATTTAAGTGCCTATTGTGTGCAGCCACTGTTCTAAGCCCTGGGGTAGATACAAGGTAATCTGGTTAGACACAGTCCATGGCCTCGTGGGGCTCACAGTCTTAATTCTCATTTTACGTAGGAGGGAACTGAGGCCCAGAGAAGTGAAGTGACTTGCCTAGGGTCACGCAGCAGACAAGTGGCAGAGCAGGGATTAGAACACAGGTCCTTCTGACTCCCAAGCTTGTACTCTGTCGACTAGACCATGCAGCTTCTCTGTTAGTAGTAGCAGCAGTAATGGCTTTTACTGAGGTCTTGCTCTGTGTGAGTACTCACTACAGTGCTGTGCACACATTGAGCCCTCAATAAATACCATTGGGAAGCAGCATACTGTACTAAGCGCTGGGGTAGATGAGATAATTGGATTGGACACAGTCCCTGTCCCTCTTGCAGTCTTAATCTCTGTTTTATAGGTGAGGGAGCCGAGTCACAGGGAATTGCCCAATGTCACATAGCAGACAAGTGGCAGAGCTGGGACTAGAACTCAGGTCCTCTGATACCCAGGCCTGGGCTCTCTCCACTGCGCCTCACTACTTCTTAGTTGCTCAAATATCAATTTACAGACCCTACTCTTTCAGTGCCTCCCCCTCCTATCTGTCTCCCCTGTTAGGTGGGCAGCTCCTTGCGGGCAGGAATTATGTCTTTGCAAAGTGCTTACTACGGTGGTCAGTAAATGCTACTGATGATTGATCAGGAAGGCAGAAAAGAAAGTACCAGGCATTGGGGGGGGAAAATACAGAAAACATCAATCAATCAATCAATCGTATTTATTGAGCGCTTACTATGTGCAGAGCACTGTACTAAGCGCTTGGGAAGTACAAATTGGCATCACATAGAGACAGTCCCTACCCAACAGTGGGCTCACAGTCTAAAAGGGGGAGACAGAGAACAGAACCAAACATACCAACAAAATAAAATAAGTAGGATAGAAATGTACAAGTAAAATAAATAAATAAATAAATAGAGTAATAAATATGTACAACCATATATACAGGTGCTGTGGGGAAGGGAAGGAGGTAAGACGGGGGGATGGAGAGGGGGACGAGGGGGAGAGGAAAGAAGGGGCTCAGTCTGGGAAGGCCTCCTGGAGGAGGTGAACTCTCAGCAGGGCCTATCACAACCAGGAAGCTAGTCCCAGCTCTGCTACTTGTTTGCTTGTCTGCTGAGACTTAGCTCCCTCATCTATAAAACGGAGATTAAGACTGCAAGAGGGACAGGGACTGTGTCCAATCCAATTATCTCATCTACCCCAGCGCTTTGTGCAGTATGCTGCTTCCCAATGGTATTTATTGAGGGCTCAATTAACCCACCTGTGCATAGTCCGAGCACTTTGAGCTGTGTTCTGCACACAGAAAACACTTAATATACCCTATTACTACCACAACAAAAGACCGTTTTTGTGTGTGTGTACTCTGCGGTTGGAACTGTGGGTCCAGCGTAGGCCTTTTTAGCCACACACTCCCCCAGAGATGAATTTCACTGTCAGTGGTGTCGTCTTTGAGTATGAACAACTCTGTTGTGCACTATTCCCGTAACTTACACTGGGGTTCTGATTCCTGCCAAGTATTTTAATAAACCACTTAGTCACTGGCCCATGGACAACCCTATCCCAGGTTACAGCCACCCCTTGGTACGTATAACCCGGGGATTCAGCCTGTATTGCTTGATAGCTTACCCCAGTTTACAACCACCACACCATTGATGCAAGCCCAGGACACAGCTGGTATTTTATTAATGCCTCATCAAAATTGTGATATTAACTGCTTACTGCATGTCAGGCACTAAACTAAGCTCTTGGGCGGACACGAGCAAATTGGGTTGGACACAGTCCCTGTCCCACGTGGGGCTCAGTCTCAATCCCCATTGTACAGATGAGGTAACTGAGGAACAGGGAAGTGAAGTGACTTGCCATATGGCAGACAAGTGGTGGAGCCAGGATTAGAACCCAAGACCTTCTGGTTCCCAGGCCATGCTCTAGCTGCTATGCCATCCACACCTCAGCCTTTATCCCGGGTTACAATTATTCCATGTTACAACCCAAGGTATGCAACTTAACATTAACAACACAGATTTGCCATGTTATGGGCTGCTAATTCTGTTATATTGTACTCTCCCAAGCGCTAAATACAGTGCTCTGCACGTAGCGCTTAATAGATTCGATTGAAGTAAGATAACTTTCCATGTAAATTGAGGGGCATGTTTATAATAAATACAAGTTGGACACATCATCAATAGTATATATTGAGCTCTCACTGTGGTAGAGCACTGTATTGAATGCGTATAAGTAGATGATTCCTATCCACACAGTCTAGTGGGGAGATGGGCCATGAAATATATTACAACTATGAGACATCAGAGGATAAGGATGTGTACATAAGTGCTTTGATAATTAACGTGATACATGGTAATCAATCAACTACTGAATGATATTTACTGAGCTCTTACTATGTGCGGAGCACTTTACTCAGTGCACAGTTGATAACTGTGATCCCTGCCCACAAGAAACTTACAGTCCACAGAAGGAGACAGACATTAACATAGATTAATGCAGGGTAAATAGAGTGTAAGATTATTTACATTAAGTACTGTGGGGCTGGGAGTGAGTATCAAAGTGCTTAAGGAGTACATAGCCAAGTGCCTATTTAGGGCAAAAAGATTAATCTGGGCCTGGAAATTATTATTAGTAGTAATAATAGTAATAATAATGGTATTTAAGCGGTTACTATATGCCAAGCACTGTTCTAAGCACTAGCACTGTTCCAAGCGCTGAAATTAATCAGATCTCTCTCTCTAATAATTGGTATTTTCCTTTTTTACATTGTAGAAGATGAGCACCTTTGAAAAATGATGTTTAAGTGCTTAGTGTCAAGCATTGTTCTAAACCCTCGGTTAGGTGTGGTTTTTTCAGGTTGGACATGGTCCCTTTCCCACATGGGGCTCATAGTCTAAGTAGGAGGGAGACCAGGTATTGAATCCCCATTTTACAGGTGAGGAAACTGAGGCACTGAGACGTAAAGTGACTTGCCCAAGGTCCCACAGCAAGCAGTCGGTAGAACCAGGAGTTCTTTTGACTGAGGCCATGCTGCTTCTCATTTGCCCTGTTCTAGCAGTAATAAGAAATTGCGGTGGTGGTTAAGTGCTTACTATGTGTCAAGGTGTGTACTAAGCCCTGGGGTATAGAGAAGCAGCGTGGCTCAGTGGAAAGAGCCCAGGCTTGGGAGTCAGAGGTCATGGGTTCGAATCCAGGCCCCGCCACTTGTCAGCTGTGTGACTTTGGGCAAGTCATTCTAGACAAGTCATTCTAGTCTTCTAGACTGTGAGCCCACTGTTGGGTAGAGACCGTCTCTATATGTTGCCAACTTGGACTTCCCAAGCGCTTAGTACAGTGCTCTGCACACAGCGCTCAATAAATACGATTGATTGATTTAGTTTCTCTGGGCCTGTTACCTCATCTGTAAAATGGGGATTAAGACTATAGGACAACCTGATTACCTTGTATCCCCCTCAGCGCTCAGAACAGTGCTTGTCACAGAGTAAGTGCTTAACAAATGGCCTCTTTTATTATTATTACTACCTCATTATTGCCTTATTATTATTATTACAACGTAATTGGATCAGTTACCATTCCTGCCCCGTATGGGTTTCACGGCCTTACTGGGAGAGCACTGGTGTTGAATCCCCATTTTACAGATGAGGAAACTGAGAGGCTGACATGTTAAATGCCCTGGCCAAGGTCACACAGGTGTTGGGTTTTGGTGGAAGTGTGAGTTTGGTCTTTCTTTTAGGTCGTCAGGCCAGGGTGCCATGAGAAGCTTCGGGGCAGCTATTATATGTCTTAAAATGTGTTGTCCACTAGAGTGCAATCATCCGCAAATAGTAGCTTCGACGACTGGCATCTCGGCCACCTTTGTCTTGGCAGGGAGTCACTGTCAATCTAGGAATCCCCTCATGTGGGTCACACCTAGTCTCATATATGTGCTCTTCCCCAGCACTTAGTAATAGTAATCTCCATGATGGTATTTCAGCGCTTACTGTGTGCCAGACACTGTACTAAATGCCCGGGTGGATGGGAGCAAATCGCGTGGGATGCCACCCCCGTCCCCCACGGAGCGCTCAGTCTCAAGCCCCATTTTACAGATCAATCAATCGTATTTATTGAGTGCTTACTGTGTGCAGAGCACTGTACCAAGCGCTTGGGAAGTCCAAGTTGGCAACATATAGAGACGGTCCGTACCCAACAGTGGGCTCACAGTCTGGAAGGTGGAGACGGAGAACAAAACCAAACCTATTAACAAACTAAAATAAATAGAACAGATATGTACAAGTAAAATAAATAGAGTAATAAATATGTACAAACATATACAGGTGCTGTGGGGAAGGGAAGGAGGTAAGGTGAGGGGGATGAGGAGGGGGAGAGGAAGGAGGGGGCTCAGTGTGGGAAGGCCTCCTGGAGGAGGTGAGCTCTCAGTAGCGCCTTGAAGGGAGGAAGAGAACCAGCTTGGCGGATGGACAGAGGGAGGGCATTCCAGGCCAGGGGGATGACGTGGCCGGGGGTTGACGGCGGGACGGGTGAGAACAAGGCACAGTGAGGAGATTAGCGGCAGAGGAGCGGAGGGTGCTGGCTGGGCTGTAGTAGGAGAGAAGGGAGGTGAGGTAGGAGGGGGCAAGGGGATGGACAGCCTTGAAGCCGAGGGTGAGGAGTTTCTGCCTGATGCGTAGGTTTATTGGTAGCCACCGGAGATTTTTGAGGAGGGGAGTAACATGCCCAGAGCGTTTCTGGACAAAGACAATCCGGGCAGCGGCATGAAGTATGGATTGAAGTGGGGAGAGACAAGAGGATGGGATGTTACAGATGTTACAGAGGAGTGAAGGGACTTGCCCAAGGTCACACAGCAGACAAGTGGCAGAGCCTTCTGACTCCCAGGCTCGTGCTCTATTCATTCAATCGTATTGAGCGCTTACTGTGTACAGAGCACTGTACTAAGCGCTTGGGAAGTACTCTATCCAAAACACCATGCTGCTTCTCTGCCCTGCACCTGGCAAACGCTTAAAAAGTACTACTACTACTTTGCCTTTGAACACCTCAGCCCACAAGACCTCGAATGTTATGGCGGAAAGCCTTGGTGTCAAAATGCCCCTTCTGCCTGACATCATTTGTGACAACGAAGGGTGTCGAGATGCAGCCTCCATTCAGAATTCTGACCCTCATTCCAATGTGGAATGACCTCATCATCATCAATCGTATTTATTGAGCGCTTACTATGTGCAGAGCACTGTACTAAGCGCTTGGGAAGTACAAATTGGCAACATATAGAGACAGTCCCTACCCAACAGTGGGCTCACAGTCTAAAAGGGGGAGACAGAGAACAAAACCAAACATACTAACAAAATAAAATAAGTAGAATAGATATGTACAAGTAAAATAAATAAATAGAGTAATAAATATGTACAAACATATATACATATATACAGGTGCTGTGGGGAAGGGAAGGAGGTAAGATGGGTGGGATGGAGAGGGGGACGAGGGGGAGAGGAAGGAAGGGGCTCAGTCTGGGAAGGCCTCGTGATCGTAACAAACTTTTCCAGGCAGCCAAATTAGCAGGGAATGGCCCATAGACACACTATACTGCATTTTACTGGCCAAAACCCTTTGTGACCTAGTGATAATGGCATTTAAGTGCTTACTATGATTCAAACACTGTTCTAAGCACTGGGATAGATGCACGTTAACCTGATTGACACAGTCCCTGTCCCCCATGGGACTCACAGTCTAAATAGGATTAGGCCTTCATTTCCTCTTCTCCCACTCCCTTCTGCGTTGCTCCCAAGCGCTTAGTACAGTGCTCTGCACACAGTAAGCGCTCAATAAATACAGTTGAATTTGCCCCTCACCACCCAGCCCCACAGTACATATCTCTAATTTATTTCTATTAATACCTGCCTCCCCATCTTCTCGATTGAAAGCTCATCGTGGGTGGGGATGGTGTCAACCAACTCTGTTATTTGCACCCTCCCAAAGTGCTTAGTACAGCACTCTGCACAAAGTAAGAGCTTGATAAATATGATTGAGGGAGAAGCAGCTGCAGGCTATGTAATAATAATAATAATAATGATGATGATGGCATTTATTAAGCACTTACTATGTGCAATGCACTGTTCTAAGCATACATAGTAGTCCTGGTTTTGCTCCCTGCATTTCTCCTGCATCTGTCCAGGGAAGGCGATCAGGTCAGGAGTTCTGCTCTCGGATTTAAAGCCACGTTGGCTTTCAGGAAGGATTTCTTCGTCAGCTGGGCAGTTAGGAGGCTCTACATTCGTGAACCTTCCCCGCAGTGGCTGATGATTACTAACTTCTATCGATATACTCTATCCCAGCTCTTAGTACAGTGTCCTGCATACAGTAATCACTTAAAAAATACTATTACTACTACTACTACTACTACTACAAGTAATAGTATTACTAGGGAAGCAGCATGGCCTAGTGGATAGAGCACAGGCCTGGGATTCAGGAGGACCTGGGTTCTAATTCCTGCTCTGCCACTTGTCTGCTGTGTGACCTTGGGCAATCCACTTCACTTCTCTGTGCCTCAGTTACCTCATTTGTAAAGTGGGGATTAAGACTGTGAGCCCCACGTGGGACAACCTGATTACCTTGTTAGATCTGCCCCAGGGCTTAGAACAGTGCTTGGCGCATCGTAAGCACTTAACAAATACCATTATTAGTATTATTGGCATTATTATTATTACCACTCCCCCTGTGTCTGGTGTGAGCCCGCTGTTGGGTAGGGACCATCTCTATATGTTGCCAACTTGTACTTCCCAAGTGCTTAGTACAGTGCTCTGCACACAGTAAGCGCTCAATAAATGCAATTGAATGGGAATAGTTACCTGGTGGTGGTTATTTGGTGTACAGAAAGAGACATTTCTTTTCCAGGAGAGTTCCCATCTTTGGTCCAAGCTCAGTGTTGCTCATCTTTGGCCTCCCCATGATTTTGTGGAACACGTCTCAGTGTTTTCTCTTAGCAAATCCACAATGTGGGTAGACATGTTACATTTGGGGGTCCCTGAGTACTGACCATGCAGTCTTAAGATCTGGACTGTCAGAATATGTGTGTGTGTCATGAGCCTAATCCACTAGACAGCTTGCCATGTTTGGTAGCCATGTTCAGTTTCTTTGTAGGTGGCTTATGATGGCAGTGTCATGATGGTGCCAGCTCAAATCTCAGTCTTCTGGCTTTGGGTCAGGCAGCAGGGTGGTTTCTTCCTTAAAACGGGTGACTGTGACATCCTGTCAATCCTGCTGCCTTCCAATGACATAATTTGGCAGTTGGCAATGATGGGAGAGGGGGTACATCCATGTGGCTTTGCATTTTGGTGTCAAGCAGGAGCACAGTGTTGAGATAACCAGTTGATTACTCCCAGCATCCAAGCAGAGAGAGATAAGAGGCTGGAGCCAAGTCAGGATGGCTCCTCCTTCTCCTCCTCTCCCTTCCCCAGCCCTGGGAGAAGTAGAGGAAGAGTGCAACTGGGGTTGCTGGGTGCATAGACAAAGGGGCCTTTGATCCTGGGCTTTCCCTAACGGGATATTTTGAATCACTCTGGTGTCCTCCTCCCCAGCTTTCTAGGAAACTCCCAGCATCAATTAATCATATTTATTGAGCGCTTACTGTTTCCAGAGCACTGGTTCTAATCACTTGGGAGAGTACCGTATAACAGAGAAGCAGTGTGGCCTGATGGATAGAGCGGGGGCCTTGGAGTTGGAAGGACCTAGGTGCTAATCTTGGTTCTGCCACTTGTCTGTTGTGTGACCTTGGGCAAGTCACTTCACTGGGCCTCAGTTATCTCATCTGTAAGATGGGGATGAATACTGTGAGCCTCGTGAGGGACACGGACTGTGTCCAACCTTATTATCCTGTATCTATCCCAGCACTCAGGACAGTGCTTGGCATGTAGTATGTGCTTAACCAAGGCCATTAAAAAAACACACCAAAAAAACCCAGAGTTGGTAGACACATTAGACATGTTCCGTGCCCACAGGGAACTTACAGTCTAGCGTCTTTTCCCCTTCTCCCACTCCCTTCTGTGACAACCTGACTTGCTGCCTTTATTCATCCTCCCTCCCAGCCCCACAGCACTTAAGTCCGTATTTGTAGTTCATTTATTTACATTAATGTCTGTCTCCCCCCTAGACCGTAAGCTCAGTGTGGACAGAGAATGTTATATCATATTCTCCTAAGCGCTTAGTACGGTGCTGTCAGATACAGTTGAAGGGATGCATGACTGTGGGGGAAGTAGCCAGTCATAGCCACCGCACCCCCAGAGTTCCCCTGCTGCATCCCATCTCCACTCACCACCGAGAAGAGGCCGTTTCCTCAACATTTCAATGCACGCTAAAGGGCCTGAACGTTGGTTGCGTGGGTCTCGGACTCCTGGATCCCTGTTCTACATTCCAGGCAGGACAGAGGATCCAGCTACCTCTGGGAATTTGTTTCTGGTCCAGGTGGATGGAATGTTTCTGCTTCGTCGGTGCCCCAAACCCATTCCTACGCAAGTCAGAGCACGAGCCCCTGCACGGCTCCAGGTGCAGGGCGTACCGATTCACGTGTATCCAGGTTTCTGCAGGGGGTGGGTTACTGCCCCACGAGCCTAAGGAGAGCCAATATCTGAGCCTTTGATTTGTATAATCAACCCTGGAGCCCCAGAACCTTATCCAGAATACTATAATAATAGTGGTATTTGTTAAGCACTTACTATGTGACAAGCAGTGTGTTACAGGTTGGGGTCTGCATAGGATAATCAGATTGGACAGGGTCCCTGGCCCATATGGAGCTCATAGTCTAAGGCAGAGGGAGAGCAGGAACTCAATCCCCAATTTACAGGTGAGGACTGGAGGCACAGAGATATTAAGTGCCTTACCCAAGGACACACAGCAGGCAAGCGGCAGAGCTGATGTTAGAACTCAGGTCTCCCACTAAATGTTGCTTCTAAAGGGATTAAAGGTGAAACTGAGTCAGATGGGGATCCCAAAGGTGAACTAGAAGTTGGAGCTAGATGGAGCCAGAAGTTGAGACTGTTGCTGGGTGAGGCCCTAAAAGGAAGGGTTGGATTCTGCCCTGGCCCAGGTCCACAGTAATAGGCGGGCTGGTCACAAACCTTGGGAACTGCTCCCCGAGTCAACTCGGGAGCTGGGCTCTTGTGGAGGGGCTTAGGGGGGAGGTGAGGAGAGTGCCTGCTGTTGCCAAGATGGCCATCCAGCCCCAGAGCTGAGCAACCTGCGGCCACTTTGGAAGTCTGGGAGGAGATCTGTGATGAGAACACATGACTATAAGCCATGCTACTTCTGCGGCAGACCAACCATCCAGCCAGCTCAGGGTTCTGCCGACCACTACAGCAACAGGATACTTTGAACGACGATGATAACAGGATACTTGAATGAAAGTATGATGCTTGATTTTCTGATACCCCAAATAAGTAGCCACAGTGGGATCCCCTTCATTCATTCTGGACAGACCACTGAGGGTAGCTAGAAAAAGTCTGCATTTCCTCCTTTGGGTAGGTACTGCTATTCTCTGGGGGTTGGGGAACTGCAGGCAGGGTGTATTTCTGTTTATTGTTATATTGTACTCTCCCCGAAGCTTAGTACAGTGCTTTGCACACTGTAAGCACTCCGTACAATTGAATGAATGAAGTGCTAACATACAATAGCTCACACTTGCAATTAGGGATAATAATAATAATGATGGTATTTGTTAAGCACTTACTATGTGCAAAGCACTGTTCTAAGCACTGGGGGGATACAAGGTGATCAGGTTGTTCCACGTGGGGCTCACAGTCTTCATCCCCATTTTACAGATGAGGTAACTGAGGCCCAGAGAAGTGAAGTGACTTGACTTGCCCAAAGCCACACAGCTGACAATTGGCAGAGCCGGGATTTGGACCCCTGACCTCTGACTCCAAAGCCCGGGCTCTTTCCACTGAGCCACGCTGCTTCTTTGGGTCTGCCGAGGGCATCAGCACCAATTAGGGTCTTGGCCCTCTGGGTGAGGGTTCGAATAAAGAGCTTGGTATGGGCAGGGAATTTGTTACATTGTACTCTCCCAAGAGTTAGTGCAGTAAGCTCTTATTAAATACAACTGAGTTGGGAGGGTCTCCAGGGGTTGGGGGTTTAGTTCACGCTGAGAAGGTGGCAGACGAATCAGATGGAGAGTGGGGCGTTCTGGGGGAGATGTGTCCATTATGTTGCTATGGGTTGGAAACAACTCGACAGCATAAAATGAGGTGGCAGCCCAGGGATGTAGAGGAACTCAGTCTTGAAGGGATATGCTGAGTCCAAAGAAGGGGTGAGAGGGAGAATTGGGACATTGGGAATTATGAAAGGTGGAAGGGGGAAAAGGCAAAGACTTCTGGCGGCAGAGATGGGCAATGTGGGGGGGCGGGGGGGGGTGTCGTCTTATTCCCTGGCCAACTTTTAACTGAACTCCCAGGCTTGCTCATTGCAGAGCCCTGAAACTATCTGCGAACTTCCAATCAGGGATGAAAAGACCACAGATGGTGGTTTTCTGGTCTGCTAGCTCCTGGTCCTCATCTCCCATAAAATCCCTGGCCCATCTTCATCCCCCGGCTCAAAGTGAAAAGCTGGAACCTCTACCTGGGGGCCTTGTCAGGAGAAAAGGGAACTTGCTGGGGTGAGACCTGATATTTATAGCAGTGTCTGTCTCCCCCTTTAGACTGTAAGCTCGTATGGGCAGGGAATGTGTCTGTTTATTGTTATATTGTACTCTTCCAAACACTTAGTACAGTTCTCTGCACACAGTAAGCACTCAATAAATACCACTGATTGACTTTTAGACTGTGAGCCCACTGTTGGGTAGGGACTGTCTCTATATGTTGCCAATTTGTACTTCCCAAGCGCTTAGTACAGTGCTCTGCACATAGTAAGCGCTCAATAAATATGATTGATGATGATGATGATGACTAAGCCTGCAGGGGACTACCATGGGCGCTGCTGAGGCAACAGGAAGCCTAGGGGAGGTTTTGCCGGTCTGGGATGATTTGCTCCTTGACATTGGCCGGCCTCAGAGAGATTCTCTCCTGGTTCTTCTCGGGGTGGGTGGCCAGAGGCGGCATCCTCAATTTCCAGCTGAGCCCAGGAGTCCACAAAGCCACTGACCAACTGATGACAAGGCCCGAGCTACCCAGGGTGTGTCACGGCCTTCAGCTGGCAGCCCTACCAAACCGCCGTCTCCAAGGCAGAGAGCTTAGCGAGACCAAGCCGGAGCTTCTGCCTTCAGCAGAAATTGGGTACTGCTCGGGAGAAAGCCAGAGCAAAATCTTTCGGGTGCTTGCCGTGATCCAGAACATCTTCCCCAGAAAAGGCCGATTGCAGTAGCGAGCACAGGCAGTTTGTCTTTCACCTCAAGAAGTGATTTCACAGTGGCTCTGGGCCCGCTGAGCCACCAGAAACCATTTTTGTGGGCACTTATGAGTGCAAAACATCCAAGATGCATTCTGCCTGCCTGCTGTTTTGGCCAAAATCTTTGCGAGGCAGCTGGATCTCTGGTTCCTCAAAACTAGGAGTTTTTGCTTGTTTTTTTTCCCCTGGATAAAAAGGTGATTCTTCATTGCTTTTTATCAATCCTAACTTTCAGAGGGAAATTTCGAGATGGGCCCTCTCTGAGGACAGTTTCAAACTCTCTCTCTCTCAGCCCCTCCTCTTGGTATTCAGCAAGATGACCGGATTTAGTCTGAGGCTTGCAGAGACCTAGGGCCTGAGGCTCGAAAACGGGGAGTAACTCATCTCTAATGGGCAGAGATGAGATGAAGAACATTTGGCTAATAAAGGAGGCTGGAGGGAAGCTGGTTTGGGCATTTTTTTTTTAATTTTATGGTATTTAAGCACTTACTATTCATTCACTCAATCGTATTTACTGAGAACTTTAGTGCAGAGCACTGTACTAAGCACTTGGGAAAGTACAGTACAGCAATAAGAGAGGCAGTCCTTGCCCACAACAAGCTCACGATGTGCCGAGCCCTGTTCTAAGTGCTAGGGTAAGATAAAAAAAAAAAATAACCGGATTGGACATAGTCTGTGTCCCACATGGGGCTCACAGTCTTAATCCCCAGTTTACAGATGAGGTAACTGAAGCACAGAGAAGTTGTGACATGCCCAAGGTCACACAGGAGACAAGCAGTAGAGTCAGGATTAAAACCCAGGTGTTCCAAATCCCGGGCCTGTGCTCTATTCACTAGGCAACTCTGCTTCTCTGGGAGTTGGAAATGGGATGAATTGTCGGTCCCTACCACCGTGCCCCAGATGGGCTTGTAGGTCCTGTAGATGGGAGGGGTGCAGGGAAGAGGCTGGAATTTTGCATGATGTGAGGTGATCGGCATCCGCTGTGCATATCACTGCAGGAATAGAAGAATAGCCAGGGAGCAGGGCAACAGCTGGGCTGGTGGCGGGGGTGAGGAGGTTGTGGGCGTGTGGGGGAGGGAGAGAGGAGGAAGTGATGGTGATTTGGCCCGATCACTCCAATTTAGCAGGATGGTTTGGAATATGCTGTCGGTCATGAAGAAATGCCTGCCCATTTGGGGCTCTTTGCAAGGGCCTGTAGCCCAGCACGATCATTCCTGCATGGCCTTTGTTCTTCTCCTTATTCTTCTGTGGCTGACCTAGACTGTTGACTCTAGACAGAAAGCTCGTTACAGGCAGGGAATGATGATGGTATTAAGCACTTACTATGTGCCAAGCACTGTTCTAGGCACTGGGGTAGATATAAAGTAAGCAGTTTATCCCATGGTGGGCTCACAGTCTTAATCCCCATTTTACAGGTGAGGTAACTGAGGCACAGAGAAGCTAAGTGACTTGCCCAAAGTCACACAGCTGACAAGTGGCGGAGTGGGGATTAGAACCCATGACCTCTGACTCCCAAGCCCGGGCTCTTTCCACTAAGCCACGCTGGAATGCGTCTGCTCAGTCTGTTGTACTTTCCCAAGTGCTTAGTACAGTGCTCTGCACACAGCAAACACTCAAGAAATACCATTGATTGACAGTCATGCCACTGAAACACGCAAAGGGAAATGGAATAGCAGCCCCAGAAGGGCTGTCCATGGAGAACCACATACAAAGCAGAGAAAAAATATTATCTTAGACATCAGTCTTTCCTTTTTTTTAATGTGATGCTTATTAAGCTCTTAATCTGCCAGGTACTGTACTAAATGCTGGGGTAGATACAAGATAATCAGGTTGGCCGTATTCCGTGCCTCAGTTGAAGCCCTTGAAGTTGGCCCATTTAAGCAGCTCTTCCTCCTATAATAATGGTGGTATTTATTAAGCACATACGATGTGCCAAGCACTATGCTAAACACTGTGGTAGACACTAGATAATCAGGTTGGCCATAGTCCCGGTCCTACTTGGGGCTACCAGTCTAGTGGGAGAATAGGTATCGAACCCCCATTTTACAGTTGAAAAAACTGAGGCAGAAAGAAGTTATTTGCCCAAGATCATGTGGCAGGCAAGTAGAAGAACTAAGATTCAAACCCAGGTCCTCTTACCTATAATTGTGCTGCGTCTGCCTCCTTTTTTAGATTACAAATTCTTGTGGGCAAGAATTGTTCCTCCTCCATCCATTATACTCACCCAAGCGTTCAGTACAGTGTGTGGCACTTGGCATTCAATAAAGATTGTTGATCGATCAATTGATTGATTGAATATAGGTCACCCGGGGTCCAATAGTGTTGCCACACCACTTAAATCACCGTCCTAACTCTCTGGCCTTGGTAAACATTACTTGGCCGATGTTTCCCATTCCTCAGGAACCTCCAATGGCTGTCCATCTCCTCCCCGTCAAACAGGAACTCCTTACCATCGGTTTCAAGCCCATCCATGTGTTACTTCCATCTTATCAGTTCTCTTCCACTGGTTCCATCCCAAGCTCACATCTCCAGCCCCTGTTGCTCTCACCCTTTTCCCTGCCTGAAACTCTTTCAAATCTGCCAGACCACGGCTCTCCAAAATCCAACTTCCTTCAAGGTGCCTACCCTCAGCACTTATCCACAGAAATATATTCAATTCTTGAGTAATTTTAGTTGCACACAAGTTATGTCCATCTGTCTCTCCCCAAAAATCGTAGCCTTCTTGAAAACAAGGACCCCTCTTTTTTGGTTCATTTTTCCGAAGGCTTAGTACAGTGGTCTGCACACAGTAGGTGCTCAAAAGCAGTACTGATCGATTTGGTGAAATAGGGCCAAATAGTTTCCATCTCTCTATCTTTAAGGTTCTAGTATCTCGAAAAAACAGATGTGTTTTTTCCAGTATGCTTCTTTGAAGCTATTGGTATGCAAGGCTTCCATTTGTGTTGTAGAGTTTTCCTTAAATCAATTCCATTGGAAGGGGTAAAAAGATTACATCTGATCTATTGATTTGGGGTATTATCCTAAAGGAATAGGATAGGAGACTTGAACAGACAGTGATTAAAATGTAGGAAACTGACATGAAACATGAAATTTTTTGCAAAAAATTTAGATGGAAGACAGTTTCATAGAAAGGGGAGAAATTATTGGCAGAAGCTGTCAATTCAGGCACCAGAATTCACACCAAATACAAACCTGACTGTTTCAAAAGGCAAGGAAAAGTTTAGCAAAAGCTCTGGGCGTATTTAACTTCTTTGTAAAGTTCATTCCAAATTTGGCATAGAAAGCAGAACATGTAAGGGCCTTACTGGAAAAAATGTGCTGAGTTTTTTAGGAGAAATATCATTAGAAGGAATTTGACCCGCAATTGAAGGAATTTGAAATTGATCATTAAAAGGCACTGACACTAAGGAATTTTAATTCTGACAGAGAAGTTACAGTCTTCAAAACAGGGACTGGAAACAGTATTCATTCAGATATAGGGTTCAAAATGAACTTATTCCCTGATTGAGGTTTTTTTCCTCTTCCCAGTTAATGATAATGATAGTAATCATAATACCAGTACTGATAATAATTGTGGTATTTAAGTGCTGACTATGGGTCATACATTCATTCAGTTGTATTTAAGTGCTTACTGTGTGCAAAGCACTGTACTAAGTGCTTGGGAGAGTACACTATAACAACAAACAGACACATTCCCTGCCCATGAGCTCAAAGTCTAGAGGGGGAGACAGACATTAAAGTACATAAATAAAGCACTGTACTAAGCGCTGGGGTAGAGGCAAGATAATTAGGTCTTACCTGGGACTCACAGTCTAAGTAGGTGGGAGAACAGGTGTTGAATCCCCAATTTGCAGGTGAGGGAACCAAGGCAATAATAATAATAATGCATTTATTAAGTGCTTACTATGTGCAAAGCACTGTTCTAAGCGCTGGGGAGGTTACAAGGTGATCAGGTTGTCCCACTGGGGGGCTCACAGTCTTCATCCCCATTTTACAGATGAGGTAACTGAGGCCCAGAGAAGTGAAGTGACTTGCCTTAAAGTCACACAGCTGACAATTGGCAGAGCCTGGGTTTGAACCCAACCCAACTGGGTTTGAACAAGTTATGTTGCCAACTTCTACTTCCCAAGCGCTAAGTACAGTGCTCTGCACACAGTAAGCGCTCAATAAATACGATTGAATGAATGAACCCATGACCTCTGACTCCAAAGCCCATGCTCTTTCCACTGAGCCAAGCTGCTTCTCAAGTTAAGTGACTTGCCCAAGGTCACACAGCAGATACATGGTGGAGCCGGGATTAGAACCCAATCTTCTCACTATTGGGTCTGTGTTCTTTCTGCTAGGCTATGCTGCTTTACTCTATTTTAGTTGTACATATTTATTCTATTTATTTTTTTGTTAATACGTTTTGTTTTGTTCTTTGTCTCCCCCTTCTAGACTGTGAGCCCATTGTTGGGTAGGGACCGTTTCTATGTCTTGCCAACTTGTACTTCCCAAGGGCTTAGTACAGTGCTCTGCGCACAGTAAGTGCTCAATAAATACGATTGAATGAATAATATCCTCCCACATATATCACCTCAACACCTGAGCACTCAGCCACCTCATAATACTTTTACATATATTGTTTTGTGTACTCTGCTATTTAAATAATTATTTACTCACCAAGCTATTTTTCCAGTCTCTCTCCTATGGGTAAATCATTTCATGTCTGTCTCCCTGTAACATTTCCAGTCACTTTAAAGGTCAAGCCCCCTGGTGCCTTTAAGGCTGTTGTCTATTTACAATTAGGGGCAAAAAGCAGAAGCCGGGTGGTCTAGCGGTCAGAGCACAGGCCTGGGATTCAGAAGGACCTGGGTTCTAATCCCGGCTCTGCCACTTGTCTGCCATGGGACCCCGGGCAAGTCACTCATCTTCTCTGTGTCCCAGTTTCCTCCTCTGTAAAATCAATCAATCAATCGTATTTAGTGAGCGCTTACTGTGTGCAGAGCACTGGACTAAGCGCTTGGGAAGTACAAGTTGGCAACATATAGAGACAGTCCCTACCCAACAGTGGGCTCACAGTCTTGAAGGGGGGGGACAGAGAACAAAACCAAACATTCTAACAAAATAAAATAAATAGAATAGATAAGTACAAGTAAAATAAATAAATAGAGTAATAAATATGTACAAACATATATACAGGTGCTGTGGGGAAGGGAAGGAGGTAAGATGGGGGGATGAAGAGGGGGATGAGAGGGGAGGATTCAGTAATTAATTAATTAATAATGGCATTTGTTAAGCGCTTACTATGTGCAAAGCACTGTTCTAAGCGCTGGGGAGGGGAAACAAGGTAATGAGGTTGTCCCGTGTGGGGCTCAGAGTCTTCGCCCCCATTTTACAGATGAGGGAACTGAGGCTCAGAGAAGTTAAGTGACTTACGCAAGGTCACACAGCAGACATGTGGCGGAGCCGGGATTCGAACCTACGATCTCTGGCTCCAAAGCCCGGGCTCTTTCCACTGAGTCACGCTGCTTCTCCAGTCATGCTGCTTCAGTACCTGTTCTCACTCATACTTAAATTATTTAGTTGGGGAGCCTAATGTTTACAGAGACTGTGTCTAATCTGTTTATCTCATATTCCCTAACGCTTAGTAGATCAATGCTATTGAGCACTTACTATGTGCAGAGCACTGTACCAAGCACTTTGGAAAGTACAATACAATAGATAGCCGACACATAGAGTGCGTAGTGCTGTGTAAGTGCTTTAACAGATTCCACTACTATTCCTTTAGAATGTGATCCCTGGTTAGGACAGAGATTGTGTCTGATCTTAATACCTTGTATCCACCTCAGCGCTTAGTACAGTGCTGGACACATAACAAAATAACTGTACCACAATTATTATAACTATTGTTTCGTGCCTCAGGGCCCCCAAGAAGGTGTGGGGATCATTGGTTTCAGTGAGTTAGTCTTACTTTCCCTGGGGCTGGCTGCTCTCCTCTCTGTGATAACAAATCCCCGAGTTATAGCGATCTCTTGAGCGGCAACATGGTCTAGTGGATAGATCTATTTATTTTAATGATGTGCATCTAGCTTTATTTTTATTTCTTCTGATGACTTGACACCTGTCCGAATGTTTTGTTGTCTGTCTCCCCCTTCTAGACTGTGAGCCCATTGTTGGATAGGGACCATCTCTATAAGTTGCCAACTTGTACTTCCCAAGCACTTAGTACAGTGCTCTGCACACAGTAAGTGCTCAATAAATATGATTGAATGAATGAATGTAAAATGGGGATTGAAATTGTGAACCCCATGTGGGACAGGGACTGTATCCAACCCAATATGCTTGTATCCACCCCAGCGCTTAAAGTACCTGGCACCTAGAAAGCACTTAACAAATACCATTATTATTAATATTAATATCATCATCATCATCAATCGTATTTATTGAGTGCTTACTATGTGCAGAACACTGTACTAAGCGCTTGGGAAGTACAAATTGGCAACATATAGAGACAGTCCCTACCCAACAGTGGGCTCACAGTCTAAAAGGGGGAGACAGAGAACAAAACCAAACATACTAACAAAATACAATAAGTAGAATAGATATGTACAAGTAAAATAAATAAATAAATAAAGAGTAATAAATATGTACAAACATATATACAGGTTAATATTAATTAATTAATATTAACATTAATATTAACATGTCCCATTATGATGTATATGATAACTCTAGGGTTTCTTCCCTACCTTGTTAACCACTTCCTTCTTTGTCCAATTCCTTCCCTGTAATTGGCTGTGCTCCAACTGGTGTCACAAGAGACTTGCTTTTTTTTTTAATGGCATTTAAATGCTTACTATGTATCAAACACTGTTCTGAACACCGGGGGTAGATACAAGATGAAGAAGTTGGACATAGTTCCTCTCCCACATAGGACTCATAGTCTAAGTTGGAGGGAACATACTTGGTTGACATACTGTGCACATCTTTCCCGCTGGGAAGGGTCCTGAGGAGAGAGCAGTTTACCAGATCTAAAACTTTCTGGACCTCATCCCCTAAACTATATATGGAACTACCTTGGAATGGCACAGTCCATTGTAAGATTGTAAGCACTTCAAGGGCAGGGCTTATGTCTCTGACCCCAATCGTGCCCACCCATGTGCACGTAGTATGCACAGAGAAGCAGCGTGGCTCAGTGGAAAGAGCCCGGGCTTTGGAGTCAGTGGTCATGGGTTCAAATCCCGCCTCCGCCGATTGTCAGCTGTGTGACTTTGGGCAACTCCCTTCACTTCTCTGGGCCTCAGTTACCTCATCTGTAAAATGGGGATTGACTGTGAGCCCCCCGTGGGACAACCTGATCACTTTGTAGCCTCCCCAGAGCTTAGACAGTGCTTTGCACATAGTAAGCGCTTAATAAATGCCTTCATTATTATTATTATTAGTAGTAGACACTGAGTAAATACTATTGATTGTAGAAGTGGAAGAATGACAGATCTAATTCTCTTGTAGCTAAATTCTAGCCTTACTCTTCTCTCCTTCACTTAGTGATCTTGGGGCTGGCTCTACCATGCTCCCTCAGGGTGAGCCCTTTCCCTCTTTGAGCATGAGAACAGAAGCAGATTAGCGGTTCTCTTGTGCGTTTTCCTTGACAAACGAGTGGCTGATTTATTAATCCAATTAGGAGTATTTATTGAGTGCTTACTGTGTGCAGAGCATTGTACTAAGCGCTTGGGAGAGTACAGTAGGACAGAGTTGGTAGACGTGCTCCCTGCCCACATTGAGGATTTAACTTTAAACAAGTGAAACGGCTTCAATCTCTGCTCTTCTGCTGCTTGTGCTCTTTAGCCCAACTTCCTGTGGCCAAACATCTCTTTAATACTAAATATTGACATATTTTATATTCTAACATTACCATTCAAACAGTTTCAATTCGTCTTCCAGACTCTCACGGTACTTTGAACGTCAGGTATATTATTTTTCCCTGTTTACCTTCCACCTCGTTGATGTCATTCTGAACAATATCAGCTCCATTGGCGGAGACAAGAGCCACCATTCCTAAGGGATGCAGCATGGCCTAGTGGACAGAGCATGGGCCTGGGACCTGGGTTCTAATCCTGACTCCACCTCTTGTCTGCTGTGTGACCTTGGGCAAATCTCTTCACTTCTTTGGGCCTCAACTACCTCATCTGTAAAATGGGGATTCAGACTGAGTCCATGCGGGACATAGATTGTGTCCAACTTGACTAGCTTGTCTTTACCCCAGCACTTAGTACAGTGTCTGGCATGTAGTAAGAGCTTAACAAGTACCATTAAAAAAAAATAAGGGGGCTTGGCATGGGTTGGGGGAGGAAGTCATTATTCATTCATTCGTATTGAGCGCTCACTGTGTGCAGAGCACTGTACTAAGTGCTTGGACAGTACAATTAGGCAACAGATAGAGACAATCCCTACTCAACAACGGGCTCAGTCTAGAAGGAGGGAGATGGACAACAAAACAAGTAGACAGGCATCAACAGCCACGCTGCTCCTTCAGGGGGATGACAGGGCGGGTAGACAGGCACCCTTAGGTTCCAGCTTTTTGGGCTGGGTGGGCTAGTATAGCCTACCCCATTCCTTGGAACAGGAAAGGGAGCCCTTCTAGACTGTGAACCCACTGTTGGGTAGGGACCGTTTCTATATGTTGCCAACTTGTACTTCCCACGCGCTTAGTACAGTGCTCTGCACACAGTAAGCGCTCAATAAATACGATTGATTGATAAGTGGGGCAAAGATGGCGGTTTACACGCTTGCTCCCCACAAGCAAAACCCTGCCTCTGGTCCTCCGGCCTGTGGGGTTCCTGTTGTCCTTACTGCTTCTGGGTCAGAGGTCTTCTCTCACTTCCAGTCACAGAATGCGTGAAGATGAACTGTCCGGAGCTGCTGAGGGGGCTCCTGCTGAGGAGCTCACCTCCTCCAGGAGGCCTTCCCAGACTGAGCCCCTTCCTTCCTCTCCCCCTCGTCCCCCTCTCCATCCCCCCATCTTACCTCCTTCCCTTCCCCACAGCACCTGTGTATATGTATATATGTTTGTACATATTTATTACTCTATTTATTTTACTTGTACATACCTATTCTATTTTATTTTGTTAATATGTTTGGTTTTGTTCTCTGTCTCCCCCTTTTAGACTGTGAGCCCACTGTTGGGTAGGGACCGTCTCTATATGTTGCCCACTTGTACTTCCCAAGGGCTTAGTACAGTGCTCTGCACACAGTAAGCGCTCAATAAATGCGATTGATTGATTTTTTTGAAGCCTAGAAGTCAGAGCAATCACCTTTCCTCTTCCTGGGTGTCAGATCAGGACGGACACCTGCTTATAATACTGCTGTAATACTTATAATATACTGCTGTTATTATAAGCCAAGCAACAGTGGCAGCTCTGGTTCCGCTGACCTGTCCTAGGCTCATCCTTATGTATCTGTCTGTAATTTATTTATATTAATGTCTGTCTCCCCCCTAGACTGTAAGCTCCCTGTGGCAGGGCACGTGTCTACCAACTCTGTTATATTGTAATAATAATAATAATAATGGTATTAAGCACTTACTGTGTGCAAAGCACTGTTCTAAGCACTGGGGAGGTTACAAGGTGATCAGGTTGTCCCGCAGGGGACTCACAGTTTTAAGCCCCATTTTACAGATGAGGTAACTGAGGCACAGAGAAGTTGAGTGACCTGCCCAAAGTCACACAGCTGACAGTTGGCAGAGCTGGGATTTGAACCCATGACCTCTGACTCTGAAGCACTTAGTACAATGCTCTGAACCCAGTAAGTGTTCAATACTGAGAGTGTGGAGACTATCAAGTGCCTAAAGGAAGCAGGTTCAAGTGTGTAGGCCACCTTCCTTCTGGGTGACCTCGGGTAAGTCGCTTAACTTCTCTGGGCCTGTTACCTCATCTGTAAAATGGGGATTTAGATGGTGAGTCCCATATGGGACCCAAACTGTAACAGATCTGAGTAGCTTGAATCAGTCAATCAATCAATCGTATTTATTGAGCACTTACTGTGTGCAGAGCACTGTACTAAGCGCTTGGGAAGTACAAGTTGTCAACATATAGAGACGGTCCCTACCCAACAGTGGGCTCACAGTCTAGAAGAATCTACCCCAGTGCTTAGTACAGTGCCTAAAAATCTAGAGAAGTAGCGTGGCTCAGTGGAAAGAGCCCGGGCTTTGGAGTCAGAGGTCATGGGTTCGAATCCCGCTCCACCACAAGTCTGCTGTGTGACCTTGGGCAAGTCACTTAACTTCTCTGAGCCTGTTACCTCATCTGTAAAATGGGGATTAAGACTGTGAGCCCCACGTGGGACAACGTGATCACATTGTATCCCCCCCCAGCGCTTAGAACAGTGCTTTGCACATAGTAAGCGCTTAACAAATGCTATCATTATTAGTACAGTGCTCAATCAGTTTCGTGCTTGGTCCCTGGGACCCAGTTCTGGGCTCGATTCTGAGTTTCCCTGGCTGAACTCCTTTTTCTGCCCAGAGCAGTAGTCGGAGACTGCCTCCCTCCATTATTGCCATTCCATTTGCATGCGAATAAGGTCTTTGTTGCTTCTAAAAGCTCCTCTTCTCCTGCCTTTCATTCCCAGTTGAAGACTCAATATGCTCGTGGCCTGACTGCTTACTGCTTTTTAAACTATTCTGCCGGTATAAAAGAGAGATTATTGACATTACTGGAGATTATTGACTTTGGTTGGGGGCCCAACTGAATGTCCTGGAACAAAGATTCTGTTTTCATGTAAACTTCCTCCGTAACACAAGAGCAGCACTCTAAGGGGAGTTGTTTCCACTTTCAACATTCTTCCTCCTGCCTCTCTCCAACCCCACCTCCTCCTCCTCCTCATTCATTCATTCATCCAATAGTATTTATTGAGTGCTTACTGTGTGTGGAGCACCGTACTAAGCACCTGGGAGAGTCCTTTATAACAATAAACAGTCTAGAGGGTAAGTTTAAAGCCCAAGACACTCACACCCCATCCAGACCCTTCCCAAGCTCCTGGCTGTCCCTCCCTCCTCTCACTCCTGCTCCACTTCTTCCTCCTCTCCCTGCCACCACCCAACTTTCTCCCTCTCCACAGCCTTCCCTTCCTAACTCTCATGGTTGCCCCCTGGACGTTGTGGAATGGGAACGTGCCTGCTAATTCTGCGCTTAGTACAGTGATCAGCACACAGAAGTGCTCAGTAAATACCTGTGATTGATTGCTAAGGCGAATGGGGAAGATTGAGATGGCTTTTCTAACTGCCAGCCGTCAAATGGCAATATTAAGTCCCTATTCTACAAATGAGGCAACTGAGGTGCAAAGAATGATGATGATGGCATTTATTAGGCGCTTACTATGTGCAAATCACTGTTCTAAGCGCTGGGGAGGTTACAAGGTTACAAGCCCACAGGGGGCTCCCAGTCTTCATCCCCATTTTACAGGTGAAGGAACTGAGGCACAGAGAAGTTAAGTGACTTGCCCAAAGTCAGCTGACAGGTGGCGGAGCCGGGATTTGAACCCATGACCTCTGACTCCAAAGCCCGGGCTCTTTTCCACTGAGCCACGCAACAGGCAAGTGGCTGAGCTGGGATTAGAACCCAGGTCCTCTGAATCCCAGGCCCACGTTCCCTGCCCACAGTGAGTTTTACAGTCTAGAGGGTGACCGACATTAAATATATTACGGATATGTACATGAGTGCCTGTGTGGCTTGGGTTAGGATGAATAAAGGGAGCAAGTCAGGGCAATGCAGAAGGGAGTGGGCGAAAAGGAAATGGGGGCTTAGGGAAGGCCTCTTAGAGGAATTGTGCCATCAATAAGGCTTTGACGGTGGGGAGAGTCATTGTCAGATATGAAGAGGGAGAGTGTTCTAAGACAGAGGCAGGATGTGGGCGAGAGGTTGGCGATGAGATCGAGGTCGAAGTACAGTGAGTAGATTGGCATTTGAAGAGCAAAGTGTGTGGGCTGGGCTGTAGGAGAGTAATATAATAATAATAATGGCATTTATTAAACACTGTGCAAAGCACTGTTCTAAGCACTGGGGAGGTTACAAAGTGATCAGGTTGTCCCACGGGGGGCTCACAGTCTTAATCCCGACTTTACAGATGAGGTAACTGAGGCCCAGAGAAGTTGTGACTTGCCCAAAGTCACACAGCTGACAGTTGGTGGAGCTGGGATTTGAACCCATGCCCTCCGACTCCAAAGCCCGGGCTGTTTCCACTGAGCCATGCTGCTTAGTGAGGCGAGGTAGGAGGGAGTAAGGTGTTTGGTTTAAAGCCGATGGTAAGGAGTTTCTGTTTGTTGTGGAGTTGGATGGGCAACGACCGGAGGTTCTTAAGGAGTGGGAAAACACGGGCTGTGGAATGATCCGGGCAGCAGAGTGAAGTAAGGATTGGAGTCGGGAGAGACAGGAGGCTGGGAGGTCAGCAAGAGGCTGATTCAGTAATCAGTGCAGGATAGGATAAGCGCTCGGGAAATGTGGTAGCTTTTCCGATGGAGAGGAAAAGGCGGATTTTAGCGATGCTGTGAAGGTGGAATCGACAGGATTTAGTGATCGATCGAATTTGTGGGTTGAGTGAGAGAGAGGAATCAAGGATTGTGAGACAAGTGATGGGAAAGTCTGAGGACAGGGTTTGGGCGGGGGGAAGATAAGGAGTTCTGTTTTGGACATGTTAAGTTTGAGGTGACGGCAGGACATCCAAGTAGGGATGTCTTGAAGGCAGGAGGAAATGAGAGACTGCAGAGATGGAGAGATCAAGGCTGGAAATGTAGAGTTGGGAATCATCCACAAAGAAGTAGTAGTTGAAGCCATGGGAGCAAATGAGTTCTCTAAAGGAGTGGTTGGAGATGGACACCCAGAACTGAACCTTGAGACCCCCACAATTAAGGGGTGGAAGGCAGAGGAACAGTCCATGAAAGAGACTGAGAATGAGCATTCAGAGAGGTAGGCTAGGCATTTGCCATATTGTGGCTTGATTTACTACATCAGCCTCCATGTTGATTCCCCAGTCTCCAATCAATCAACAATCAATCAGTGGTATTTACTGAGCACTTAAGGGGTCAGAGCACAGTACTAAGCTCTGGGAAAAGTGCAGTACAGCAGAGTTGGTAGACATGATCCCTGCCCTCAAGGAGCTTCTAGTGGAGGAGTTTACAGTCTAATCTCACCCCTCTCCTGACTCTACTTCACTCTGCTGCCCAGATTTTTTTTTCTTTTTTCTAAAAACATTCTTGCACATCTTTCCACTTTTTAAAAGTCCGAAACGCTTTCCTGTTCTTCTCCTCATCCAGCAGAAACGCCTGACAGTTGGTTTTTCAGGCACCGTCGGCTCTCTGCCTCTTTTCCCTTCTCCTACTTTACCCCAGTTCTCAATGTCCGTTGCTCTCAAACTAAGGTACTCAGTTCGGGGAGAAGGTTCTCCTCATTCCTGCTGCTGACCTTTCTCATGCCCTTCCCCCTGCAGCCCTCCCTTTCCATATTAAACAGACCACAACTCTCTCCATTTACATAGGCCTTCTGAAATCATTTCTCCATCAGGAGGCCATCTCTAATTAATTGCTAACCCTCTCAGTATATTTATCTCCCAATTCCCATGTCGGCACTTTTGTAGTGCCTAAGTGCTTAAACTTTCACAAGCCCTGTAGCACTTATCTACGTACCTTATACTTCATTGCTTCCTCCAAACTTTACTTTAGTGTCCTTCTCCCCCACTAGATTTTTTTAAAAATTTGTTTTTATGGCATTTTTAAGCACTTACTATGTGTCAAACACTATTCTAAGTGCTGGGGTTAATTAGGTTGGACACATTCCCTGTCCCACATGGGGCTCTCAGTCTAAATAGGGGGAAGAATGGATATTCAATCCCTGTTTTACAGCAAAAAAATTTTGTTTTTATGGCATTTTTAAGCACTTACTATGTGTCAAACACTATTCTAAGTGCTGGAGTTAATTACGTTGGACACAGTCCCCGTCCCACATGGGGCTCTCAGTCTAAATAGGGGGAAGAATGGATATTCAATCCCTGTTTTACAGCTGAGGAGACTGAGGCACCGGGAAGTTAGGTGACCTGCCCAGTGTCACACAGCAAGCAACTGGCGGAACCAGACTTAAAACCCAGGTACTCTGACTCTCAGAGCACTGTACGAAGCACATGTATAGAATTAATTGTACTCTCCCAGGTGCTCTGTAACTACCCCAGTGCTTAGTACAGTGCCTGGCACCTCATAAGCGCTTAGCAAATGCCATAAAAACCAAAAACAAACAAAAAAATCCCAAGAACTTTGTCCAACCTGATTAGCTTGGATTTTTCCAAGCACTTTGTACAGTGCTTGGCACCCAGTAAGTGTTTAACAAGTACCACTGAAGAAGAAGAATGACATGTTTTTTCGATGGTAGCATACACATCTACTGGCACACTCCCACGCACACAATGCCACGTACCCCCGACGCACAAACACAGTAACCACCCACACATAGAAAATGCCAGACTCACACATTCATACATGCATGCGTGTGCACACACAAACACACACATACACACATGGGCATGTGCTTTGGGCTAGGGTGGACTGTGAGCATCAGTCACCTATCTCTCTGCTCCCAGTCCACTCCCTGCCTGTTCCTCCTTCCTCTCTAGGGGCCTTGGGAAGCAGCGTGGCTCAGTGGAAAGAGCCCGGGCTTTGGAGTCAGAGGTCATGGGTTTGAATCCCGGCTCCGCCAATTGTCAACTGTGTGACTTTGGGCAAGTCCCTTCACTTTGCTGTGCCTCAGTTACCTCATCTGTAAAATGGGGATTAAGATTGTGAGCCCCCAGTGGGACAACCTGATCACCTTGTAACCTCCACAGCGCTTAGAACAGTGCTTTGCACATAGTAAGTGCTTAATAAATGCCATTATTATTATTATAATTATCATCCAGCCCCTCAACAATGCACATAGTAAATGCTTAATAAATGCCATTATTATTATTATTATTATTATCACCCAGCCCCTCAACACTTTATATCCCCCACAGGGGAGATGCAGCCAAGAGAGGCAATCAGGGCAAGAATATGGCATCTTCTCTACCAGCAGAAGGAGCATTTCAGTGTTTAGAATAGTGTTTGGCACATAGTAAGCACTTACTTCACAAGTACTATTATTATTGTTGGTAATAATAATCCTGGTTCCACCACCTGTCTGCCAGTTGGCCTTGGTAAAATCACTTATCTGTGCTTCAGTTACCTCATCTGTAAAATGGGGATTGACTGTGAGCCCCATATGGGACAGGGACTGTGTCCAACCCGATTTGCTTGTATACACCCCAGTGCTTAGTACAGTGCCTAGCAGGTAGTAAATGCTTAGCGAATACCACAATTATTATTAAGAGTGGCTAAAGAGGACTGTGTCCCTGGGTTAGGGAGTTCATCTGGGAATGCTTTGTCCAAAGGATGGATCTTCAGTGGAGATTTCTCTCCCCCTCCTTTCTGCGTCACCTTGACTCTATCTCTTTGCTCTCCCCCCACCCCCCCCCCGCCCCACAACACTTAGGTATATATGTCTATAAAGCAGCGTGGCTCAGTGGAAAGAGCATGGGCTTTGGAGTCAGAGGTCATGAGTTCGAATCCCGACTGCCACTTGTCAGCTGTGTGACCTGGGGCAGTCTGGGAGGCCCTCCCAGATTGAGCCTCTTTCTTCCTCTCCCCCTCTTCCCCCTCCCCATAGCCCCCGCCTTACCTCCTCCCCTCCCCACAGCACCTGGATATATGTATATATGTTTGTATGTATTTATTACTCTATTTTATTTGTACATATTTATTCTATTATTTTGTTAATATGTTTTGTTTTGCTCTCCATCTCCCCCTTCTAGACTGTGAGCCCGCTGTTGGGTAGGGACCGTCTCTATATGTTGCCAACTTGTACTTCCCAAGCGCTTAGTACAGTGCTCTGCACACAGTAAGAGCTCAATAAATATGATTGAATGAATGAAAGTCACAACTTCTCTGAGCCTCGGTTACCTCATCTGTAAACTGGGGATTAAGAGTGTGAGCCCCACGTGGGACAACTTGATCACCTTGTATCCCCCCCCAGCACTTAGAACAGTGCTCTGCACATAGTCAGCGCTTAACAAATGCCATTATTATTATTATATTATTATATAATATATTATATAATATATTGTTATATTATAATAATATTATTATATATCCTGTTCTGCACACAGTAAGCGCTTAATGAATACAATTGATTGATTGATATATCGATAATTCAATTTATATCGACGCCTGTTTACTTGTTTTGTTGCCTGTCTCCCCCCTCCAGACTGTAAGCTCGCTGTGGGTAGGGACTGCCTCTATTGCTGTGTTGTACTTTCCAAGTGCTCTGCACACAGTAAGCGCTCAATAAATATGATAGAATGAATGAATGAATGGGGTGGGGGGGGGGGGAGAAAGACTATTCTTTCTGTCCATGGGCCCTATTGTAATTAGTTTTATTAAAACTGCAGCTTAATAGACCTTGAATGTTTCAGTTTGGAACCAGTGAGCCAGTTCACAAGATCCCAGGGAGGAATGGGGGCAGGGCCAACGGGGAAGAGCAGTGCCAGATGGGAAGAGGCCAAGGCTGGTTCAGTTGCCATATGCCATTTAACCTAAAAAGGGAACCGCCTACAGGAGGAAAAATGCCGGGTATTTGTCAGCAGCAGCTTGAGGCGGAAATCAAAGCGCAGCATCCCCCTCTCCGGTCAACCCAAGAAACCAAAATAAGCCCGCCCGCAGCCCAAGAATTCCCAGCGTCCTCAGTCCAGAGGAGTTATGGCAGATGTGCTAGGAGGCCCGGGGCGCCCTGGCAGGGGCACGGCAACCCCCGGGGTGGTTCTCTCCCCACGGAAGGATGTTGCCGAGGGCAGACGCTGGGCCTAGGAGTCCGAAGCAGCGTGGCACAGTGGAAAGAGCCACGGGCTTTGGAGTCAGAGGTCATGGGTTCAAACCCTGGCTCTGCCAACTGTCAGCTGGGTGACTTTGAGCAAGTCACTTCACTTCTCTGGGCCTCAGTTACCTCATGGTACCTCATTTTAGACTGCGAGCCCACTGTTGGGTAGGGACTGTCTCTATATGTTGCCAATTTGTACTTCCCAAGCGCTTAGTACAGTGCTCTGCACATAGTAAGCGCTCAATAAATGTGCTAAAAAAAAAAAATGGAGATTAAAACTGCGAGCCCCCGTGGGAAACCTGATCACCTTGTAACCTCCCCAGCGCTTAGAGCAGTGCTTTGCACATAGTAAGCACTTAACAAATAACATTATTATTATTATTAGAAGGCCCTGGGTTCAAATCCTGGCTCTGCCAACTGTCAGCTGGGTGACTTTGGGCATGTCACTTCACTTCTCTGGGCCTCAGTTACCTCATTGTAAAATGGAGATTAAAACTGTGAGCCCCCCGTGGGACAACCTGATCACCTTGTAACCTCCCCAGCGCTTAGAGCAGTGCTTTGCACACAGTTAGCACTTAACAAATAACATTATTATTATTAGAAGGCCCTGGGTTCAAATCCTGGCTCTGCCAACTGTCAGCTGGGTGACTTGGGCAAGTCACTTCACTTCTCTGGGCCTGTTACCTCATTGTAAAATGGAGATTAAAACTGTGAGCCCCCCGGGGGACAACCTGATCACCTTGTAACCTGCTTTGCACATAGTAAGCGCTTAACAAATAACATTATTATTATTAGAAGGCCCTGGGTTCTAGTCCCAGCTCTGCAACTTGTCTCCTGTGGGACCTTGGGCAAGTCACTTCACTTCCCTGGGCCTCAGTTACCTCATCTGTAAAATGGGGATTAAAACTGTGAGCCCCCTGTGGGACAACCTGATCACCTTGTAACCTCCCCAGCGCTTAGAACAGTGCTTTGTACATAGTAAGCGCTTAACAAATAACATTATTATTATTATTATTAGAAGGCCCTGGGTTCTAGTCCCGGCTCTGCAACTTGTCTCCTGTGGGACCTTGGGCAAGTCACTTCACTTCTCTGTGCCTCAGTTGCCTCATCTGTAAAATGGGGATTAAGACTGTGAGCCTCATGTGAGACATGGACTCTGTCCACCTGATTAGCATGAATCTACTCCAGCACTTAGTACAGATCCTGGCACATAGTAAGTGCTTAGTGAATGCCATAAAACAATAAAAGTCCCCGCTCTGTGAGCGTTATGGAAAGACATCAGGTTATCGTGGGCAGCGCTAATTTTTCTATAGTAATCAATCAGTGGCCTGTACTGAGCTCTTCCTGGGCACTGAGCACTATTCTAAGCACTTGGGAGACAACCGAAGAGCTAAAAGATCTAATCCCTCCTCTCAAGGAGCTTTCAATCTAATTGGGGAATTGCCAAATAAGCAGTTTGGCCTAGTGGAAAGAGCATGGGCCTGCGAGTCCTCTGACTCTGCCACTTGTTTGCCGTGTGACCTTGGGCAAGTCACTTCACTTCTCTGTGCCTCTGTTTGCCTCATCTGAAAAATGGGGATTAAATCCTACTTCCTAGCTAAACTGTGAGCCCCATGTGGGGCAGGGACAGGGTCCAACCTGATAACCTTTTATCTACCCCAGTGCTTAGCATTTAACAAATACCGTTGAAAAAAACAAAAGCTTATAGATAAGAGGAAGAAGAAAATGGAAAGCTGGCTATGGAAAGTGGGAGTTTAAATAGCACAGTAGGGAAAATCCAAGGGTCCAAAATCACTGATTGTGAGCCCCTGAGGGACAGGGACCATGTCTAATTCCCTTCTGTGTATTCATCACCAATCGTATTTATTGAGCGCTTACCGTGTGCAGAGCATTGTACTCTGTCTCAGGACTTAGTACAGTGCCCCCTCCTTCCTCTTCCCCTCCTCCCCTTCCCCATTTCCTCATCTTACCTCCTTCCCCTCCCCACAGCACCTGTATATATGTATATATGTTTGTACGTATTTATTACTCTATTTTATTTGTACATATTTATTCTATTTATTTTATTGTGTTAATATGTTTTTGTTTTGTTGTCTGTCTCCCCCTTCTAGACTGTGAGCCCGCTGTTGGGTAGGGACCGTCTCTATATGTTGCCAATTTGTACTTCCCAAGCGCTTAGTACAGTGCTCTGCACACGGTAAGCGCTCAATAAATACGATTGAATGAGTGAATGAATGCTTTGCACACCATAAGTGTTTAAAAAAAAAAAAAAAAACTACTGTTACTACTACTACTCCTCCAGGTGGTTTGGGAGGTGGAAGTGGTGCAGGATTGCTGCGGTGGTAGCGGGAAGGGTATGACTTGGGGAATAGAAAAATTAATTGAGGAAAGCATCCTGAAGGATGTGAGGTTTCAGGAGGGCTTTAGAAATGGGGAGAGCAGGATTTAAAGAGGGGAAAAAATTCCAGGCATGGATAGGGTTTGAACAAGGTGCCGGCTGGGGGAGAGAGGGCCAGAGGGAAAGTTTGCATGGGGCAAAGGAGGGGTGCAGACTGGGGGCAGAAGAAGCCACGTGGCCTAATGGATAGAGCTCAGGCCTGAGAGCCTGGGTTCTAATCCCAGCTCTTCCACTTGTCTGGACACCTCACTTAACTTCTCTGTGCCTCAGTTACATCATCTGTAAAATGGGGATTAAGACTGTGAGCCCCACATAGGACGTGGACCGTGTCCAATATGATGAGCTTGTATTTACCCCTGGGCTTAGTGCCTGGCATGTAATAAGCACTTAGCAAATACCGTTTTTAAAAAAGGAAGAATAGAATTGTTAGATGAGAAGGAGAGTGCCTTCAAGTCAATAAATGGGAGTTTCTGTTTGAAAGGGATGGGTGCCAGCCAGGATCTCGGACAGATTGCGTAGAAGAGGAGGCCTAGAGAAATCAGAAAGGAAAAGCAGATACCAGGTGATTAAGAAAGGGTAGAGTCTTTTATTAGAGATTTTTCTACATTTCTGTTTACAGGAAAAAGATCGAATGAGATTAGATGACCAGAACAAATGCCTTTAGTATGGAGCTGTTGGGAAAGAAATGGAGAATTAAAAAAAAACACTCATTGTAATTAAAACAGCATATTTTGGGGAGGTTGGATTGGGGGTTGGGCTCTCTAAGAGGTGTGACCCAAAAAGTAAGAGAGAAGGCAAAAAGACTAAGAGATGGGGACTGACAGAGACAGGGCCATTCAGCGTCAGAGGGAAAGAGAGACAAAGACCAATGGAAGGAGACAGAGATGGAGAGGTGGTGGACATGGGGAAAGAGAAAGAAAAAGACTGTAAACTGTATCTTCATTGTAGGCAGGGAATGTGTCTTTTCATTGTTATATTTTCCCAAGCGTTTAGTACAGTGCTGTGCACACAGTAAGCACTCAGTAAATACGATTGAGTGAATGAATGAATGAAAGAGAGGAAGGGAGAAAGTGGGAGAGAACGGCACATGGGCCAGGCAGCAGAAACACACAGGCTCACGTGCCGAGACACTTCCACTCTCCCTCCCGAGGCCAGCTCTTTGGTGTCCGGACGGCTCCGTGCCCCACAGCAGGCAGCAGCCAGGAACGTCCTCCTCATCCAGCGTGCGCGGCTACTTGCCTCCTGAGGCTCCACGGTAGTCCAGGCCGGCCGGAGGCGGGGAAGTCTGGCAGGGCAAAACCGCAGCGGTCCAGCAGAGCAGGAAGCAGCGGTGGCAGCAGGAACCCGGACAGTGGCAGGTAAAAGGGAAGCTATGGCTGCCACTGCCAGTCAGTCCATCATCTATATTTATTGGGCACTTACTGTGTGGAGAGCCCTGTACTGGGCACTGGGGGAGAATACAAGGGTATAAATTAGATAGGGTCCCCTGTCCCTTGGGGGCCCAGGATCTAAGAGAAGCAGCGTGGCTCAGTGGAAAGAGCATGGGCTTTGGAGTCAGGGGTTATGGGTTCGAATCCCAGCTCTGCCAATTTTCAGCTGTGTGATTTTGGGCAAGTCACTTAACTTCTCCGTGCCTGTTACCTCATCTGTAAAATGGAGATTGACTGTGAGCCTCACATGGGACAACCTGATCAGCTTGTAACCTCCCTGGTGCTTAGAACAGTGCTTTGCACATAGTAAGCGCTTAATAAATGCCATTATTATTATTAGTAGTAGTATTAAGAGGTTTGGAAGAGACTTGGGAGGTTCCCAGCACATACTAAGTACTTAACAAATTGTGTTTCCCTCAAGTCTGTGAGCTCATTCTGAGCAGGGAATGTATCTGGCATATGGTGCTCTCCCAAGTGCTTAGTTCAGTGCTTTGCACACAGTAAGCACTCAATAAATATGATTGAATGAACGAGTGTTCCCGGTTAGCTCAGTCGATAGCGCCTGAGACACTTAATCTCAGTGTCGTGGGTTTGAGCCCCACGTTGGTTGTAGTTCTTGTATACAAGCAGCATGGTATAATGGATAGAGCACAGGCCTGCGCGGCAGAAGGTCGAGCGTTCTAATCCCATCTATGCCACTTGTCTGCTGTGTGGCCTTGGGCAAGTCGCTTCACTTCTCTGTGCTTCAGTTACCTTATTTATAAATTGGGGATTAAGACTGTGAGCCCCCGCCCCTGTGGGACAACCTGATTACCTTGTATCTACCCCAGCGCTTAGAACAGTGCTTGGTGCATAGTCGGCGCTTAACAAATACCATCGTCATCTGGATTAAGACTGTGAGCCCCATGTGGGACAGGGACTGTGTCCAGCCCAATTTGGTTATATCCAGTACGGTGCCTGGCACATTCGTTAAGTGCTTAACGAACACCACAGTTGTTATGTCTGTCATCCAAAGGCTCATCTGGCTCACTCGAGCAAGCGTCTGCTGCCCCGGGTCTGGTGATAGGGGGAGTTAACCCGTGGTCTCCTGGAGGTCCATCCCTCCCCGGCTGTAAAGGCAGGGCCCGGCTGTCCTTGGCTCACGCGCCGACTTTGCGCTGAGGGCCTGCAAGCCGCTCCCGTGCCTCTGCCCCACGACCCAGGCCGAGGCGGGCATACCACAGGAGTGTTGGGCCTCCTGGCATTTATGTCACCGGGGCAGGGCCCCCCTCCCCGCCCTCTCTGGCCAGCCACACCGCACTCCTTCGTCGGCCTGGGGGGTGGCGGGGATGACGGAACATTCTGTTCTGCTGAGCACACGGCGGAGGTATGTGAGCAGAGGGCAAACCTCCACACGAGGCCCCTCCTTGGACAGAAGAAGCCAGTAATGACCGGTCAGAACAACCGGCTTCCTGCCTGTCACGCTCTGTTCCAGACTCCCCGTTGGGCTCACGTAGGCGCTGTCCGGATCCAGCCGGCTCCGGGGGCCGTCCGGTTTGTCTGGGCTGAGGGGACCCTGCAGCCACCCCGACCGGCAGCCTCAGCTGAACGGGGTCTACCGGAATGCTCACAAAGACGGCATTCGCGGAGCGGCTATAAACAAAGCAGGAAAGCACTCGATGAATTTGGCCCGGAAGGAACTGGGGGCTAAAAATGGATTTGTGTCTTCGCTGCATTCCGCGGGACCCCTTCTTCCCCCCCAACCACTCCCGCCCGCCACTGGCATAGAATCCTGCCGTCAAAGAGACCCCTTTTGACAGCCAAACTAGGTTGAGAGACCGCTTCTGCTCTGTTTCGTCGGCTGGCTCCGCTTCTGCCTCATCCCCTATCCGTGGGGTCCTGCGATGCTCCTTGGCCCGTTCCCATACTCTTTTCCCTCTGCACACAGTAAGCCCTCGATAAATACCACTGATTGATTACATTCACTCTCTTGGGAAATTCACTCGCTCTTAATGGCTTCCATTTTCATCTCTATGGGGATGACCCACAAATCCATTCTCTAGCCCTGACCTCTCACCCCCTAGCCAACAGGGCAGGTCCTGTAGGCAACAGGATCTCCCCAAACTACTGGCAAGCCAACTTCAAAATGGCTAAAACCCAACTTCTCATCTTCCTTCCTGAACTTTTCCATTCTCCCAACTACCCCTTCTCTGCTCACAACATATCCATCCTCCCTGTGTCTGAAGCCACAGGCCTTGGGAACCTTTCAACCGATGGCTAAAACCGGTAGATTTTTCTTCTGAAACATTTTGCAGCTCTGCCCATTCCTCACCACCTAGGGAAGCTACCACCCAGGTTCCAGCACTCATCATATCAGGAGTAGTGTAGTGTAGCAGTCTCCCTGCCTCCGGTTTCTCCCCACTCCGTGCTTCTGCCTGGATCACCTTCCAGAAATGCTATTCGGAATACATCTTCCCTCTTCTCAAAACCCTCCCGCAGTTGCCCATCTCCCTCCACATCAAGCCAACACCTCTTACCAATGGCATTTTACATTCTTTACCAGTTCTCTTCACCTTACCTTAACAATTCTCCTCACCCATTACTACCCAAGCTACTGTACCCCACAATTATCTTCTCACCTCTGATCTTTTGCTCATATTTTACCAGGGCCTGGAATTCCCTTTACTGCAAACCCATCACACTTCAACCCTCCCCACCTTCAAAGCCCTCCTAAAATCCGAGCTTCTCTAACAAGCCTTCCCTGACTAAAGACCCGATTCCTCTAATCTTTACAATCCCTCAGCTGCTTCTGGCACTGGTGTATTGATTTACGTCCATCCTTAGCACTAGTGTATTTATGCCTAGTCCATTGAACATTGACTTTCATTTATTCTGATTCCAGTGTGGTGAATATTTCTGTCTGCCTTCCACATTAGAGTGCAAAGCCCTTCTGGGCAGGGAAGGAGTCTTGTTAATTGTACTTCCCAAGCATTTAGTACACTGCGATGAGCTTACAAGGTGACCAGTAAATACCCTTCTGTCTCCTCCTCCTCTCCACCTTCTCCTCCTCATTTTCCTCCTCCTCTTCCTCCACCACCTTCTCGTCTTCCTGCTCTTCTTCCACCTCCTCTTTCATATTTACCCAGAGGACAATCCACCTGTTAGTCCACCTGTTGTCCCCTACTGTTCTCCAGAGAGACATGCCTCACCTCACCCAGGTGAAGCTATTTCCAAGAGCTGATTCTAGGTGAGAGGTCTCTAGGAAATTGTATTCCTGATGCTGTAAAGAAAGAAATGGTAAACTGGGGTTCTGCCTACCGCCCCCCTTACAACCAAGAGATTACTGAGATCTACCCTATGGGAGAAAAGATCTTCACTCCTTCCCCCATCACAATTCTCCACTGCTCTTGTCATATATATATTGTTGGCCTTGTCTTTTATATTTTTTTCCATCTTTCCTTCTGTGTCTCTTTCCACCCTTTCCCTCCCTGATATTCTTAGACTGTGAGGCCCCTGGGGGCCAGCTACCATGTCAGCATCTCCTCTGAGTACTTCTTTCCCAGCACTTAGTTGGGGGCTTTGCATGCATTTGCAAGCATTCAGTGCTCTTTTTTTTAATGGCATTTATTAAGCTCTTACTATGTGCAAAGCACTGTACTAAGCTGCTGGGGAGGTTACAAGGTGATCGGGTTGTCCCACGTGCTGCTCACCGTCTTAATCCCCATTTTGCAGATGAGGGAACTGAGGCCCAGAGATCTGAAGCGACTTGCCCGAAGTCACCCAGCTGACAATTGGCGGAGCGGGGATTTGAACCTCTGACTCCAAAGCCCGGGCTCTTTCCACTGAGCCACGCTGCTTCTCTGTCTTGTCTTATGCTGTAGAGTAATTTCCGACCCATTAGCGACTCCGTGACACATCTCTCCCAGAACGCCCCACCTCCATCTTTAATTGCTCTGGTAGTGTATATATAGAGTTTTCTTCATAACAATATGGAAGTGGTTTACCATTGCCTCCTTCTGCGTAGTGAACTTGTGTTTCCACCCTCGACTCTCTCCCGTGCTGCTGCTGCCCAGCACAGGGGAGTTTTGACTTGTAGCAGATTGCCTTTAGACTTTTTAGACTGCGAGCCCACTGTTGGGTAGGGACTGTCTCTATATGTTGCCAACTTGTACCTCCCAAGCGCTTAGTACAGTGCTCTGCACACAGTAAGCGCTCAATAAATGCGATTAATTGATTGATTCCACTTGCTAGCGACTGCCCAAGCTAGGAATGAAATGGGTATGCCTCTGCTTGACTCTCCCTCCCATAGCCGAGACTGGTAGAGGACTGGAAACTCTCCAGGTGTGAACCCGACAGGGGATTTCATACAGTAGGGATTCCATAAATACTGGGAGTCAGGAGGACGTGGCTTCTAATCCTGGCATTGCCACTTGTCTGCTGTGTGACCCTGGACAAGTCACATAACTTCTCTGTATCTGTTACCTCATCTGTAACATGGGGATTAAGACTGTGAGCCCCATAGTAATCATGGTATTTGTTAAGCGCTTACTACGTGCCAGGCACTATTCTAAGCCCTGGGGAAGATAGAAGATAGAGAAGCAGCGTGGCTCAATGGAAAGAGTACGGGTTTTGGAGTCCGAGGTCATGGGTTCAAATCCTGGCTCTGCCACTTGTCAGCTGTGTGACTTTGGGCAAGTCACTTAACTTTTTTGGGTCACAGTTTCCTCATCTGGAAAATGGGGATTAAGACTGTGAGCCCCACGTGGGACAACCTGATCACCTTGTAACCTCCCCAGTGCTTAGAACCGTGCTTTACATGTAGTAAGCGCTTAACAAATGCCATTATTATTATTATTATTATTATACAAGATAATTGGGTTGGACAAAGTCCCTGTCCCACAAAGGGCCCACAGTCTTAATCTCCATTTTACAGGTGAGGTAACTGAGCCTCAGAAAAGTGAAGTGACTTGCCCAAGGTCGCACAGCAAACAAGTGGTGGAGCCAGGATCAGAACCCTGGGACTTGTTTCCCAGACCCTGGCTCTAGCCACTAGGCCATGCTGCTTCTCATGTGGGACAAGGACTGTTGTCCAACCTGATTAGTTTGTATCTAGTACAGTGCCTGGCATCTAGTAAGCACTTAACAAATACCATTTAAAAAAAATACTATTATCGCTACTACTACTGCTACTATTACTCTGTTACTACTACTACTAGGCAAGGCCCCAGGGAAAGGAAGAGGAGCGGGAGAGGGGAGATGATAGATAACGGCTGGAATCTCTGCTAGCCCCAGAAATCGTGAGTTATTTAGATTTAGGATTCAATTTCATCGTCCAGGTCTCACGGAAGACTATCGGGTGGATTCCTCTCAAACCATTCAAGGACTGCATAAGTGGTTTGGAAGAAGCTTTCCACCTCTAGCTGAGGGGTAGAAAATTTAGGACCGGGCTGGATCTCGCGTTCCCACTCCAAATTGGGTTCTGCTTAAATTCCTCAGCCTGAGCCTTCGTTGGAGAGCTAAAACAGCAAGCCAGTGCCTGGCCAACCCAGTCAGCTTGGCCGAGGGCCTGAAAATCATTCCTTGGTTCAGCTCTGGACATTCCCCAGGGGACTGAGACGTGGCTGCCAGTGTGAGGTGAGGGCTGAGAGTCGAGGGTGGTTAATGTGATCTTAGCTTTGCGACCATAAGAGGCCTTGGGAAGAGGGACTAAGGAGGCATTGGGAAGACTAGAGAAAGACTCTTGGATTTCCAGCTGTTGATCAGACTCTTTCACCCCTGCAATTGGTGTTATTTATTGAGCATCAACTGAGTGCAAAGCACTCTACTAAGCAGTTGGGAGAGTACAGCAGAATTAAGGTGCAAGTTTGCTGCCCTCGAGGAGCTTCTAAAGAGGGAGACAGACAGGCAGCCAAATGACAGTGACTGACAAGCGGTGTGGCCTAGTAGAAGTAAGAAGGCCTGGGTTCTTGTCTGCTGTGTGACCTCGGGCAAGTCACTTAACCTTTCTGTGCCTGTTACCTCATCTGTAAAATGGGGATTAAGACTGTGAGCCTTATACAGGACAAGGACTGTGTTCAACTCAATTATCTTGTATCTACCCCAGTGCTTAGTGACTGGAAGCATCATGGCCTAGTGGAAAGAGCACAGGCTTGGGAGTCCTAGAACTTGGGTTCTAATCCCGGTTCTGCCGCTTGTCAGCTGTGTGACATTGGGCAAGTGACTTCACTTCTCAGTTCCTCAGTTACCTCATCTGTAAAATGAGGATTCAATACTTGTCCTCCCTTCTTAGATTGTGAGTCCTGTTTGGGACAGGGACAATGTCCAACCTGATTATACTGTATCTTCCCCAGTGCCTAGAAGAGTGCTTGACACATGGTAAGGGCTTAACGAATACTAAATGTATTATTATATCAGTCATATTTACAGAGTGCATTTTGTGTGCAGAGTACTGTACTAAGCGCTTGGGAGAGTACAATATAACAGACACACTTCCTGGCTACAGTGAATTTACAGTCTAGAGGGGGAGACAGACATTAATATAAATAATTTACTGATATATACAAAAGTGCCGTGGGGCTGGGCTGGGGGTTGAATAAAGGGAGCTAGTCAGAGTGACCCAGAAGGGAGTTGAAGAAAAGTAAAGGAGCGCTTAGTCAGGGGAAGCCTCTTGGAGGAGATGTGCTCTCTATAAGGCTTTGAAAGGATGGAGGGTAATTGTCTTATATAGTAAATGCTCAACAAATACTGTTAAAGAAAAATGAGGAAGAAGATCTCCCAGGTAGCATCTGAGAGCTGGCTGCAAGCTTCAGCCCTTAATTATTATTATTCAGATTATTCAGGGGTCCCTGTGAAATAAGTCCTGGGCAGAAAGACTCCCAGGGTCGATCCGGCTCTTTCTGGGAGTTCCCACGATGCAGGGTCACTGGCTTAACCGGTGGATGGAGCCCCTCCCATGTACTCTCAGGGCCCCCCTCAGGACCGTCCATTTCTGGGAGATGCTGGCCACGGGGCAGGGACTTGTGGCCCTGCAGCACGCTGAGGGGCTGCAAGCGATGGGCTGGCCCAGCCAGACAGAAGGGCACAGTGCTGAGACACACTCGGGGCTCTCAATCACCGCCGCGGTGTGTCACCCGCCCGGATCTTGCCAGGACTTTCCGAGGGGGGCTTCCTCGCTGGCCGAGAAGCCCCAGCGGGAGCCAGAGAAAACAGTGGGAGGAGGCTGTGCCTCACATGTCTTGGCACCAGGTCCCGCTGATAGCTGGGCAGGAGGCCAGGGAGGGGAACACCGCTTCCTAAGGTCCCTTTCAAAGCCCCTGGCAACGGGCTGTTCCTTGAGAGGGTCAGGTTTGGGGGTGAGGGGGATCCCCTGGGCAGAAACAAGAAAAGTCTCTCCTAAGACTGCAGTGTGGCCTCCCAGCTGGGGGTTTTTAGCCTCCTGCCGGAAGGTCCCATGGGGCCGCCCCTCCTGATCCCCACTGGTCCTTCGGGCTAGGGGGATGAGTTTGGGAAGGTCAGGAATTGTGGGGCAGCCTTCATTGGTCTTCACTGACCCTAGGGGGGAACCTTTGCCCGCCCCCCCAGCAAACCAGCAACCAACATCACAAGTCCTCCGAGGCCCCAAGTGGGAAAGGCCTTCGACAAACCCCTGAAAAACACTTAGTTATGGCATTTATTAAGTGCTTACTATGTACCAAGCACTGCGCTAAATGCAGAGGTAGATAAAGATGCAGTGTCCATACCCGGGGCTCACAGTTTAGGCGGTTGGAGAGAAGATATCATATCCCCATCTCGTGCTGTCGAGTCATCTTTGACACCTGGTGACTCCATGGACACATCTCTCTCAGAATGCCCCACCTCATCTGCAGTTGTTCTAGTAGTGTATCCGGAGAATTTTCTTGGTAACAGTACAGAAGTTTAACTTGAGTCTCTGTCCTTGACTCTCTCCCATGCTGCTGCTGCCCAGCACAGATGAGCTTTGACTTGTAGGAGACTGCCTTCCACTCGCTAGCTACCGTCCAAGCTAGGAGTGGAATGGGTATGACTCTGCTTGACTCTCCCTCCTGTAGCCGAGACCGGTAAAGGACTGGAAACTCTCCAGGTGCAGTCCTGAGATGGGGAGATTCCCATCTTACAGATGAGAGAACCATGGCTTAGAGAAGTTAAGTGGCTTGCCCAAGGTCCCAAAGCAGGCCAGTGGTGGAGTCCTCTGACTGCTCCTGCTTCTCTGGTCAACGGGATGACCGCAACTGCAGTCAGGTCCAGCTCTCATCTCATCAGAAGCCAAGCATCACCCCAAGTCCCTGGGCAGGAACTTTGCTCTTCCTCTATCCCCTTCAGAAAGCCACATGTCACTCCAAAGTTTGTGCCGGGTGGTCTCTATATTGCCCACCAAACAGTGACATCATCAGAAGTCAGAGGGGGAGGAGGTGGGAGCCCTAGAGGACTCAGGAGGGAGGTAAAGTCTGGAGGAATCATCACGGCCAGGGGTGAGAGACTCATTGAGCGAAGAATCCAGTGTGTTGCTGGCCAGAGAAAGGGCAACTTGAGTTGTGGAACTGCTTGTAGTTATAGAGGTTGGGATAAGAATCACTCAGCTGGTCGAAGACAGGAGCGGAGGAAGTGGACCATAGAGGTAAGCCAGGAGATTTTCAGGCCAGAGTTAAGGAGGGCAAGGGGGTGAGGTGGTTGATTTACTAGACAGAAGTTGTTGAAAATGGGGATGTTTGCGCTTAGGGCTGGTAGGTTTGTTAGGAGACACCCAGTCTTGCGGGGCAGGTGGAGAGGATCCAGATACTGGACATGCCTGTGTGGCCAACTTTAAACTGAACTGTCCAATTTTCTGGCCTGTCCTCTGTCTGGCACAGATTGAGCCCCGGATGTGATGTCTTTATGATTAGGATTTTTATTTTAAGCGTGAGCCTCCCTCCGCTTCAGTTTCCACTGCCGAGTTCCCCGGCTCAGCAGTGACACCCGTGCTCAAGGGAAACTGGGAGGGGAACCCAAAGGCTCTGAAGCCATTGGTGGTGAGATGGGTTAGGAGTTGAACCAAAGAAATGCTCTAAGTTGGGGTGGTCCCACGCCCGCTTCTGCAAAATGGCACATGGGATGCCTGCATTTGATGCTGTGTGTATCTGGTACTCGTGAGGTTCATTAGTGCACCATGTTCACTGTGGTAGAGAGCAGGGGTGAAGGGAAAGAGGTTGAGGATGGTGAAAGGGAAAAGCCAGAGGCCTCAGAGAAAAATGGCCCTTAATACTAGACAATTAGCTTGTCTTAGTGGAGAGAGCATGGGCCTGGGAGTAAGAAGGACCTGGGTTCTAATGCCGGCTCCACCGCCTGTCTGCTGTGTTACTTGGGCAACTTACGTCACTTATCTGGGCCTCAGTTCAGTCATCTGTGAAGTGGGGATTAAGACAGTGAGTCCTATGTGGGACAGGGACTGTGTCCAACCTAATTACCTTATATCTTTCCAAGCACTTAGTACAGTGCCTGAAACATAGTAAGCACTTAACAAATATCATTTAAAAAAGCCCCCAAAACCTGGATTCCTGACAGAATTCCAGTTAGCCACTGCCTCCTTCCCACTCCTTCCCCTAGCCTCCCCGGAAGCCCCTCCCCCTGGAAGTCCCCTTCCATTCAACTCTATGCTGGGAAGGAAAAGTTGGCCATTTTGTTCTGACTTCCCAGGGAGCTAGGGGAAGCCCCGGGAAGCTCTTGGGATGGAGGCTGGGTGGGAACGGTGGACCCAGGAATCCAGAGGACAGCGAGCGTCGACTACTCAATCTCCTTGCATCGGCATTTGAGTTGCCTGAACCCAGGGCGATCGGACGGAGACTTAATAAGGACCAACCCCGGGAACAATCCGTCTCAGTGATGCGCACTGGGCATCAGACGGACTTGGGAAAGGATGACCAAGACCATGGTTTTTTCTGGCTCTGAAAACGGAGCCCAGCCGGGCTAATAAGGGCTTTCATTAAACGCTGAGCATAATCCAAGGGTGGAATAATGTCCCCTCTGTGGTGTGGCTCTACCCGGCCTGCCCTAGCCCCCACTTTTTAACAAGGCCTGAAAGGAGGCTAAATAGAGACTTTCACCCTTGCATTACTTCAGAACCCATGTAGGCCCTCGGGGGCTAGTTGGAAGGATTGGGGGTGGAGGCGGGTGGCTGGCGGGGGGAGGCAGGCGGCTGGGGTTCCCAGTTTCACTGTGGTGCTCCTGTCTGCGCTTCTCTTCTCCCCAGTTCTGAGCAGCTCTGAGCTCTGTGGTGACCAGAGGGAGGACCCCCAAAGTGGGTAGGGGTGGAGAAACCGGTGGAGGCTCTTTATTTACTGATTTGAGCCTATTTTTCATATCTTTACTCACGCTCAATTTTGGTATATTCATCAATTTATGTTGATGGATTTTCGCAGGGGATTGAAAAGTCCTTGAGGGAAGGGGTCAGGTCTTTTTCTCCTTCTGAATGTTCTCCCAAACTCCAGGGACATTCATTCATTCAATCGTATTTATTGAGCGCTTACTGTGTGCAGAGCACTGTACAGAGCAGTGGAAAGAGCAGGGGCTTTGAAACCCGGCTCCGCCAATTGTCAGCTGGGTGACTTTGGGCAAGTCACTTAACTTCCCTGTGCCTCAGTTACCTCATCTGGAAAATGGGGATTAACATTGTGAGCCCCACGTGGGACAACCTGATTACCTTGTATCCCCCCAGTGCTTAGAACAGTGCTTTGCACATAGTAAGCGCTTAACAAATACCATTATTATTATTATTAAATCCTTTTAGACTGTGAGCCCACTGTTGGGTAGGGACTGTCTCTATATGTTGCCAACTTGTACTTCCCAAGCGCTTAGTACGGTGCTTTGCACACAGTAAGCGCTCAATAAATGCGATTGATTGATTGTCAGCAACATATGCTTGGGACAGTGCTCGGCCCATGGTCGAGGCTCAATCCATTGGATTAAATCGGGTTGGACACAGTCCCTGTATGACGCAGTGCTCACGGTTCTAAGTAGGAGGAGATATTGAACCCCCATTTTAAAAAATGGTATTTGTTAAGCGCTTAATATGTTCTAAGCGCTGGGGTAGATGCAAGGTAATCAGGTTGGACACAATCCATTTCCCACATGGGGCTCACAGTCTTGATCCCCACTTTACAAATGAGGTAATTGAGGCAGAGAAGTGAAATGACTTGTCCAAGGTCACACAGCAGATGAGTGGTGGAGCTGAGATTAGAACCCTGGTCCTTCCGACTTCCAGGCCTGTGGTCTATGTGTTCTCCTTCCTACTTAGACAGTGGGCCCCATGTGGACAAGCCAAGGGGGCACAGAAGGGAGTGGGAAAAGAGGAAATGAGGGCTTAGTCTGGGAAGGCCTCTTGGAGGAGATGTGTCTTAAATAAGGCTTTGGAGATAGGAAAAGTAATTGCCTGTCTGGTCATGGGTTCAAGTCCCGGCTCTGCCAATTGTCAGCTGTGTGACTTTGGGCAAGTCACTTTGCTTCTCTGGGCCTCAGATCCCTCATCTGTAAAGTGGGAATTAAGACTGTGAGCCCCCCGTGGGACAACCTGATCACCTTGTAACCTTCTCAGCGTTTAGAACACTGCTTTGCACATAGTAAGTGCTTAATAAATACTATTATTATTATTATTATTATATGAAATGGGAGAGCATTCCAGGCCAGAGGCAGGACATGGGTGAGAGGTAGGCAGTGGGATAGATAGATCCCGGCTCCACCACTTGTCTGCTGTGTGACTTTGGGCAAGTCACTTAACTTCTCTGTGTCTCAGTTACCTCATCTGGAAAATGGGAATTAAGACTGTGAGCCCCACGTGGGACAACCTGATCACCTTGTATCTCCCCCAGCGCTTAGAACAGTGCATTGCACATAGTAAGTGCTTAACAAATACCATCATTATTATTATGATATCGAGGTACAGTGAGTAGGCTGGCATTAGAGGAGCGGAGCCTATGGGCTGGGTTGTAGTAAGAGAGAAGGGAGGTGAGGTAGGAGGGGGCAAGGTGATTGGGTGCTTTAAAGTCAAAGGGAAGGAGTTTTTCTTTGAAGCAGAGATGGGTGGGCAGTCACCAGAGGTTCTTGAGTGGGGAAACATGGCCTGAACTTTTTTATAGAAAAATGTATGGACTGGAGTGGGGAGAGATAGGAGGCAGGGAGGTCAGCGAGGAGGCTGATAGAGTAAGCAATGTGGGATAGGATAAATGCTAGGATTAACGCGGTAACAGGTTAGCGAGGTTGTGAAGGTGGAGCTGACGGGATGTAGTGAGAGATTGAATATGTGGGTTGAAAGAGAGGAATCAAGGATCATGCGAAGGTTACGGGCTTTCGAGACAAAGATGATGGTGCTGTCTACAGTGATGGGAAAGTCATGGGGCGAACAAGGCTTGGGTGGGAAGATAAGTCATTTTGGTTTGGACATGTTAAGTTTGAGGTGACGGCAGGACATCCAAGTAGAGAGATCTTGAAGGCAGGAGGAAACGTGAGACCACAGAGACGGAGAGAGATCAGGACTGGCAGTGTAGATTTGGGAATCACCTGCGTAGGGGTGGTAGTTGAAACCATGGGAGCAAATGAGTTCTCAAGGGCGTGGGTGTAGATGGAGACTAGAAGGGGACCCAGAACTGAACCTTGAGGGACCCCCACAGTTAGGGGTGGGAGGCAGAGGAGGAACTTCTGGAAGAGGGATAGGAGGAGAATCAGGAGAGGACTGTGTCGGCGAAGCTGAGATTAGATAATGTTTGCAGGAGAAGGGGGTGATCGATAGTGTCGAAGGTAGCTGAGAGGTAGAGGAGGATTAGGGTGGAGTATCATAAGTATGATACTATATGTGCTATGGAAGGGCCGATCTGTACTGTAAAGGTACAAGTGAATAGGCACGCAAAAGCGAATGGAAATAGGGGAAAAGAGGACTGTACAAAGTGCTTAAGGGGTACAGACCCAAGTGCAGGAAGGGAGGGCAAATAGGGTGGAGGAAATAAGAGGTCACACAGGGAAAACTTCTTGGAGGAGTTGTGATTTTAGTAGAAATTTAAAGATGGAAGTGCCTGCTGTGTGTCCTCGGGCAAATCTCTTAGCCACTCTGGGTTGCAGTTTTCTCATCTGTAAAATGGGAGTGAGATTGGTTGTGACAGACACTGTATCTCACTTCAATCAATCATTGTTATGGAGCGTTGACTGTGTGCAGAGCACTGTACCAAGCACTCTGTTCCTCTTAGCAATGGCATATTTGTCCATTTGTGTCTTTTGCCTGTCCCATTAGAGCGTAAAATCCTGGAGGGCAAGTTTGGTGTATTTTACTCTACACGTACCCTAAACTCACCAGACGAGTTAGGGTACAGTGGAGTCAGAGGTCATGGGTTCAAATCCCGGCTCCGCTGCTTGTCAGCTGTGTGACTTCGGGCAAGTCACTTCACTTCTCGGTGCCTCAGTGACCTCATCTGCAAAATGGGGATTAATATTGTGAGGCCCACATGGGACAACCTGATCACCTTGCATCCTCCCCAGCGCTTAGAACAGTGCTTTGCACAAAGTAAGCACTTAAGAAATATTAAAATTGTTATTATTATTATTACAGTGATGTCTGCTGTCTCTGACAGTGATGTCAGAGAGATTCTGTCCCTTTGGACAGTAAGCTCATTGTGGCCAGGGAATATACCTGTTATATTGTAGTCTCCCAAGCGCTTAGTACAGTTCTCTGCACACAATAAGTGCTCAGTAAATATGATTGACTGACTGACCAACCAGAGACAGCTCTGACTCTGGTACCAGCTGTCTCTCAAATGCCTTGTCTCAGGGTGCAGGGATGGGAAGCGAGAGGGCGGTTGGCTCAGTGCAAATCATCACTGCGATTACAAAAACAATTCAAGCATGTGGCCTGCTGGCATGATGACAGCTCCTTGCCCATTTAGTCTTTGATGTCTTTGCAATGGAAACTGGCCCAGGGCCTGAAAAGATGCCCCGTTGGATCCTCTGTGGGTAAAGTATGCAGTGTCTCCCTCATAGATCAGCGGTATTTATTGAGCGCTTACTGTTCCAAGTGCTTTGGGAAAGTGCAGAACAACAGACTTGGTAGACACATTCCCTGCCCACGATGAGCTTACAGACTAGATGGGGAAGCAGAAAATAATATAAATCAAACAATAATATAAATCATTTATATTATATATATTATATCATATATATTATTATTATTATATATATATATATCTTATATATAATTTAAAGATATGTACATAACTGCCGTGGGAGATTCAATACCTTCATTGTTAGGATCATCTTGGAACCAAAGGATGACTCTGTGTATCCCTAGAAACTAACAGCATGGCCCAGTGGAAACAGCCCGGGCTTGGGTGTCAGAGGTCGTGGGTTCTAATTCCGGCTCTGCCGCATGTCAGCTGTGTGACTTTGGGCAAGTCACCTAACTCCTCTGTGCCTCAGTTACCTCATCTGTAAAGTGGGGATTAAGGCCGTGAGCCCCACGTGGGACAACCTGATCACCTTGTATCCCCTCCCAAGCGCTTAGAACAGTGCTTGGCACATAGTAAGCGTTTAACAAATACCATCATCATCATCATTATTATTATTATTACTCTGCTCTCAGTAAGCACTCATACAGTGCTCTGCGCACAGGAGATCCTCGGTGTAGTGCTCAGCACACAGTAGGTTCTCAGGGCAGGCAGACTGTGAATTCTTGTTGCAGTGCTTGGCACACAATAGGCTCTCAGTACAGTGCCCTGCACACAGCGGGTTCTAGGTTCAGTGGTCCGCACACAGTAGGCGCTCAAAACAATGCTCGACCCACTAGACTCCCAGGACAGTGCTCTGCCACAGAAGACAATCAGTACAGTGGGTCTCAAGGCCTCAGCCTCGCACCCAAGGGCTTCGGTCCTGATACCGGCCGCTTTCATTCACCCCACGCCCACGGCTAAAATCGAGACCAGTTATCAAAAGAGGACCACCCCCTTCAGCCTGCCCAGTTGGAGTCCAGACCAGATTGGGAAGCGAAGGCCCCACCGTCTCGCCTGTTAAATCACTAAGTCGGAGCCGGGAAGACTCTTTTTTTAAAACGCTGGCTCAGTCACCTTAGGAATGCCAGTCAAGTCGCCCGAAATGGCAACAGGAATGAGAACAAGCCGAGCAATTCTGCGCCTGCCAGCCCCCGCCCGACGCTCCTTCCGGGGCCGTGGAGGCCGGCTCCCGGAGAGACTCTGTTTTATCCCTTCCTTGTGTATCTTTTTTGAGCGCCGGGATGTGGCCCAGCCCCGGCCTTTGACCTCAGAACGTGGCCTCCCCAGCTGGCGAAGCCCCAGGTAGAAGGAACGGAGGGTCCAGGGCGACTCCTGAGGGATGGGAGAGTCCCCCAAGCACTGTCGTTGCCCCCCGACTGCTCCCGGAGGGCCCAGGGATGGGTGTCTCTGGCCGGGCTGCTGGAAAGCCGAACGCTGGGATGGAAAAACAAGGTTTTGCGGTGGCACGGAGCCTGCCAGCTACTAAAACGCTGGAGGAGCTGCAGGTTTTCAGACCACAGGAAACTTTATGGCCACTTAGGGGGTCTGTCCTTTGATGGCCCTTGTGCCCTGGGGGATCAGTGTCAACACCATTGAAGGAGCTGGGGGCTGTCAGCCATAGCCCCGTCTCTCCCTGACCATGTGGATGATAGGGAGCCCCTGGATCTCAGACCTCAGTGGACCTCTAGACTGTAAACTTCCTAGGGGCAGGGCACGTATCCACTAATTCTGTTCATTCATTCATTCAATGGTATTTATTGAGCGCTTACTGTGTGCAGAGCACTGTACTAAGCGCTTGGAATGTTGAATTGTATTCTCCCAAGCACTTAGTACAGTGCTCTGCAGACACTAAGCTCTCAATGAATGCCACTGATTTATTTATATATATATTTATTTTTACAATACTTCTAAGGGCTTACTCTGTGCCAGGCCCTGAACAAGTGCTGGGATAGATACAAGGTTGGGCACAGTCCGTGTCTCACGTGGGGCTCACATTCTTCATCCCCGTTTTACAGATGAGGTGACTGAGGCCCCAAAATATGAAGTGACTTGCCCAAGGTCAGACAGCAGGCAAGTGGCAGAGCTGGGATGAGAACCCAGGTCCTGCCAACTCCCAGGCTCCATCCATTAGGTCAGGCTGATTGGTTGTCCCTTCCCTGAGGCCAAGCAGAGCCCGCGTCTGGGGCAGGGAATCCAGCGGGCCCACGTGGCCGCCCCAGCCTGGGTCGAACCATCTATTGATTCGGCCCAGAGACGGTAGAAGCTGCCCCCACGTAAAAAGCAGTGTGGCACAGTGGTTAGAGCACGGGCCTGGGATCAGAAGGTCATGGGTTCTAATCCCAGCTCTGCCATTTGTCTGTCGTGTGTCACCTCGGGCAAGTCACTTCTCTGGGCTCCAGTTACCTCACCTGTAAAATGGGGATTCATTCAATCGTATTTATTGAGCGCTTACTGCGTGCAGAGCACTGTACTGAGATTGTGTGTCACCCCGGGCAAATCACTTCTCTGGGCCTCAGTTACCTCACCTGTAAAACGGGGATTGAGATTGTGAGGGACTGTGTCCAACTCGATTTGCTTGTGCCCCCCTCCAAGCGCTTAGTGCGGTGCCTGGCACGTAGTAAGGGCTAACAAATACCGTTATTATTATTATTACTGGCGGCTCCCAAGGGCCCAAAGACAGCGGGAAAGGCAGAGGGGGAGTTCATCCTCCGGCTGGCTCTCGCCTCTCTTCTGTCCCCGCCGGCTCCCCAGAAGCCTGAACCTGTTTGCTCCAGCTGTCTGGGCCCTGGACGTGCCACGTCCGGAGACCCTGCACCCAGGAAATGAAGCAGTGCCCTCTTGCCCCCTGACCCCGCCTGCTGTGCCCTCTGCCAAGGTTCTCATGTCAGGCTGGGGAATGCTACACACATGCCCACACACATTCATGTACTCACACGCGTGCTTACACATACTCAGGATAGCTGAGAAAGCAGCGTGGCTTAATGAATGGAGCACAGGCCTTGGAGCCAGAAGGACTTACTTATTATAGTGTCTGTCTTCCCCTCTAGTCTGTATGTTTGTCGTGGGCAGGGGATGTGCCCGTTTACTGTTATATTGTACTCTTCCAAGCGCTTAGTACAGTGCTTTGCACCTAGTAAGCGCTCGATCAATACGGCAAAGAATGAATGAACCTGGGTTCTGATCCCAGCTCTGCCACACGTCTGTTGTGTGACTTTGGGCAAGTCACTTCTCTGTGCCTCAGTTACCTCATCTGGAAAACGGGGGTTAAGACTCTGAGCCCCGTGTGGGACAGGGAGCGTATCCAACCTGATTCGCTTGTATCTACCCCAGGTCTTAGTACAGTGCACATAGTAAGTGTTTAACAAATACCGTGAAAAAAACCCCACAGTGGATAGTCTGGTTTTCAGCCGCTCTGTCCCCTGTCCAGTAGGAATTTGGTAGTGGACACGTGCAAATCCTTTATTTTGACTAAGCCCTCCTTTCCTCTTCTCCCACTCCCTCTGTGTCGCCCTTACTTCCTCCCTTTATTCATCCCTCCTCCCAGCCCCACAGCACTTAACTACATTTCTGTAATTTATTCATGTATACCAAACGCTTACTTTGATGCTCTGCACACAATAAGCGCTCAATAAATATGATTGAATGAATGAATGAATGAACTTTTTGCATCCAGACCCCCTCTGCTGCAGCTCCTGCTGCCGAGCTGGGTGGATTGGCCACAGAGCTCAAGGACACACGTAACAGGGAAGGGAACCCGGAGACTCTGGAGTATTTGGGAAACACTCTTAGTTTGGGTTGGTTTATGCCAAAGGGGAAACACTTACAAAATGGAAGCTATATCCCATCATCAAGGCCCACTGCGGACAGACATAGGGAGCATCATCATCATCATCAATCGTATTGAGCGCTTACTGTGTGCAGAGCACTGTACTAAGGGCTTGGGAAGTACAGGTTGGCAACATATAGAGACAGTTCCTACCCAACAGTGGGCTCACAGTCTGAAAGGGGGACTGATTTTTTAGTGTCTTATCTGTGGCTCCCCAGAACACACTTAAATACTCACTTGTCTTATTCATTCATTCAGTCGTATTTATTGAGCGCTTACTATGTGCAAAGCACGGTACTAAGCGCTTGGGAAGGCAGCATATAAAGACAGTCCCTACCCAACAACGGGCTCACAGCTCATTTTCACACACAAGCCCCCTCTCACTCACAAACACACTCCTCCTAGGCTCTCACACATATTAAATCTAAAAATTTAAATACTGTTACTGCCATTCCTTAGGGAATAGAAAGGGCCTGGGGGGGCACCCCGCTCTGGGAAGGATGAGGTGCTAGAGCACAAGCTCCTTGGGAACGGGGCCCGGGCCAGACAGTGTAAGTTGTGTCTCAGGGACGTGGCTGTGGCTTCTTCACCTTTGCTCCCCCCTTGACTGTGCTAATCCTTCACTCCCTCCTCTAGTCTTTTTCCTTCCTGTTCCTCACTGTGGATCCAGGGCCTCGATTTCCCCCCTCCTGGACCCCTCTGCTGTTGCTCCCCTTGGCCCTTATGTAGAAGGGCCCAACAGGCCCTCATCTCCTTTGCTACCTTTCTTGGGAGCTGCCAGCACAGAGTTGACGTCGAAGTCTTAAGGTCTGGGTCATGTGAGAAGCAGCGTGGCTCAGTGGAAGGAGCCCGGGCTTTGGAGTCAGAGGTCATGGGTTCAAATCCCGGCTCCGCCAACTGTCAGCTGTGTGACTTTGGGCAAGTCACTTAACTTCTCTCCCCCTCGTCCCCCTCTCCATCTTCCCCATCTTCCCTTCCCCACAGCACATGTATATATGTTTGTACATATTTATTACTCTATTTTATTTTAGTAGTATGTTTGGTTTTATTCTCTGTCTCCCCCTTCTAGACTGTGAGCCCACTGTTGGGTAGGGACTGTCTCTATATGTTGCCAGCTTGTACTTCCCAAGCGCTTAGTACAGTGCTCTGCACACAGTAAGCACTCAATAAATACGATTGATTGATTGATGTGGCCTTCTACAGTGATAATTGCTGAGAGCTGGGTGGTTGGAGATTGAATGAATATACAGTACAGCCAGCCAAGCCACCAGTTCTCCAGCCAACTGTCTTACCCATCTGTCCATCATACATTCACCTCCATCCATCCACCCAATCATCCAGTCATTCAGCAATCCGCCCACCCAACCATCCATCTATCCATCCGGCATCCACCACCACCACCATCCATCCATCCATCCATCCATCCACCCACCCATCCATCCATCCATCCATCCAGATGTCCAACTATTATGTCCTTAGGCTTCTCTTGCTAGATTTGAGTATTACAATGACCAGGCTGCTCTCTAACTCTCGTCTCCAAGCCTTTCGTGCACCTCGGGGGATTGTTGGTTGCAAGTTGGCAAGGTAGGGGGAAAGGAATTCCAGGCAGGCTCTGATGAGACAGGGCAGAGGCTAGACCTAGGAATCAGTTACCCCTTGCCATGGCCAACCCAACCGAACGGCACCCGGCAACAGCATTTTCACCAAATCCGGTGGCAGTTTTTGCTCACTATTTTCCTGAGGGGTTGGCTTCTTTAGCAGCAGGGAGTGGGTGTGTTTGTTTAATCTGTCTCAGTCAATCCTGTTTACAGCAGCCCCGATGAGGCACACAGCATGTTGCTGTTGCTAGCCTAGGAGCCACTCCACAAAGAGACCATTAAGACAGCACTTGACTGAAGCCAGGAGATGGGAGAAAAATGGGTTTAGGGCTTGCGGGAGGATATGAGTCAGGATCTACAGCTATGGACTCACAGACCCAGCAGGGCAGTCAGTTATAGCAAAGTCTAGGAGGGCAGGAAAGCCCCCCAAAAGGTCATCCAGGCCATCCACCTGCCTCCACTCGGTTTTCACTTCTACCAGACAATTCAAGGCAGATATAAAACCACCTTACTTCCCACACTGGGGAAAGAACGATCTCCCAACTCACTAATTTTTGGTTTACATCATTTCCTCCTTGCTCTGTCTTCAGAACCGTATTGGAAGCTCCTTGAAGGCAGGGAATGGGCTCCTTGCTTCCTTGTACTCTCCGGAGTGCTTTAGAGCTTCATGCTCTGAAGGAGCTCAGTAAATACAACTGATTGATTGGTTGATGGATGTAATGATGAGTTGGGGTGGGGCCGGCCAGTATCCAGCTCCAAGCTTCGTGGATGCGCTGTTTTGCTGGCTAGGAACTATCCTAGCCTTGACGCTCAACCTCAGGACTGTTGCTTCATGCTACCCCAGTTCTAGGCTATTTAGGCCTTAAAAAAATTATGGCATTTAGTGATCACTAAGTGCTGCGGTAGATACAAGCTAATTAGGTTGGACACAGTCCATTTCCACCTGGGGCTCACAGTCTTTATCCTCGTTTTACAGATGAGGTAACTGAGGCACTGAGAAGTGAAGTGAGCTAGCGTCTAGAGCCACAAGCCTGGGGACATGGGTTCTATTCCCGGTTCTAACACTTGCCTGCTGTGTGGTCTTGGACAGGTCACTTCATTTTTTGTGCCTCAGTTCCCTCACCTGAAAAATGAGGACTAAGATGGTGAGCCCCATGTGGGACATGGACTGTGTCCAACCGGTTAGCTTGTATCTGCCCCGGCGCTTAGTGTGCTATCTGGAACGTAGTAACTTAAAAATACTATTTTTTTTTAAAGAAAGGGACTTGCCCTCGGTCACACAGCAGACAAGTGGCAGAGCCAAGATTAGAAGCCAAATCTTTCTGACTCCGAGGCCCGTGCTCTATCCATTAGGGAACACTGCTTCTCCACGCTGCCTCTTCCCAGCCCATCAATCTCACCCCCTTCCCTTTCTCCCCATCAAGGCTTGCCCGCTGGCCTTTCTGCTTTACCACGCAAACAAAGACCAAGCCCTGTGCCCAACGCTCGGGGCAGAGACTTGACAGTCCCTCTAAAGGGAAGATTCGTTACCGGCCCTTGGGAAGACGGTAGGGGGGCACTCCCAACCTACTGCCTATTAGGAAAGATAGTCCTCGTGGGGGAATGCCAAGCTTCATCTCCAAAATACACAGTGCTACAGAATATTCGGCCAAATCTGATTAGAGTAAGCCATAAGATGAGCCGACCGTTTCCTTTTCCTTTGCATAATTGTGACTTTAGGTCATCAAGCTTTTTAGCCCAGATCCAGTGGCTGATGCAACTTAGGACAGTCTCCCAGTGGCTTTCCCTGTGGGCATTGACCAACCCCCACACATCAGCCTCTACCGCTTCTTTCCTACCTCATCCCGTCAGCCATGTGTTCTCAATGACTTTGACCTGACCCGTTTATGTTCCTTTCTAAAAATAATAGCCAACAGTTTCCGATCTTCAACCCCCTCCTCTCCACCACGGGAGAAGGCTAACAAGATGTGATGAGTACTCCACAAGGGTGGGTTCATCATCCACCCCTGAACTAGAAGCAGCTTGGGGAAGAGGCATAGTTTGAGGCTGACCGACGAATCTCTAGGGGTTTAACAGAGAGTTCAGTGCTGGGACCTGGTCCAGAGGACAGGGTACGTGGCCTAGTGGAAGCAGTGTGGCTCAGTGGAAAGAGCCCGGGCTTTGGAGTCAGAGGTCATGGGTTCCAATTCCGGCTCCTCCACTTATCAGCTGTGTGACTTTGTGCAAGTCACTTCACTTCCCTGTGCCTCAGTTACCTCACCTGGAAAATGGGGATGAAGACTGTGAGCCCCATGCGGGACAACCTGATTACCTTGTATCTCCCCCAGCGCTTAGAACAGTGCTTGGCACATAGTAAGCACTTAACAAATACCAAAATGAAAATTATTATTGTTGGCACCGGCCTGGGAGTTGGAAGGACCTGTGCTCTAGTCCAGGCTCCACCACTTGTCTGCTGTGTGGCCTTGGGCAAGTCATCTAACTCCTCTGTGCCTGTTACCTCATCTGTAAAATGGGGTGTAAGACTGTGAGCCCTATGTGGGACAGGGACTGATCCAACCAGATTGGCTTGTATGTACCCCAGGGCATGGAACAGTGCTTGACACATAGTAAGCGCTTAACAGATACCATTATTATTATTATTATGTTGCCAACTTGTACTTCCCAAGCGCTTAGTACAGTGTTCTGCACACAGTAAGCGCTCAATAAATACGATTGAATGAATGAATGAAGGTAGAGAGATGTCACTCTCTGCCCCATAGATACCAGTGCTTGTGAGCTCACAGTTCCTGGTGGGTCCTCTTGGCATCGGCTCTGCCGTTACTCTATTTATTTTACTTGTACATATCTATTCTATTTATTTTATTTTGTTAGTATGTTTGGTTTTGTTCCCTGTCTCCCCCTTTTAGACTGTGAGCCCACTGTTGGGTAGGGACTGTCTCTATACGTTGCCAATTTGTACTTCCCAAGCGCTTAGTACAGTGCTCTGCACATAGTAAGCGCTCAATAAAGATGATTGATGGTGATGACGATTTGACTTTTTGATCTTTGAGAACAAACCCGGAGTTGAGGGGAAGGAGAAACATCTGAAGCCAAAGGCAGCTTTCAGGGCTGCAGCCGAACAACCCGTGCTGACCTGGGCATGCGGTCTGTGGGCGGCCACGAGCCTCACACCTTGATAGCCAGAGCCAAGGCTGTCGCTGTGTGACCTCAGGCAAATCACAAAAGTTCTCTGTGGCCTCAGTGCCCTCATCTGTAAAATCCCTGTTCTCCCGATTACTTAGACTGAGAGCCTCATGTGGAACCTGATTATCTTCAGAAGCAGCGTGGCTAGAGCACGGGCCTGGGAATCCGAAGGTCATGGGTTCTAATCCTAGTTCGGTCACTTGTCTGTTGTGTGACCTTGGACAAGTCACTTCTCTGTGTCTCAGTTACCTCATCTGAAAAATGGGAATTGAGACTGTGAGCCCCATATAATAATAATAATAATCATAGCATTTATTAAGCGCTTACTATGTGCAAAGCACTGTTCTAAGCACAGGGGAGGTCCCATATCAGACAGGGACTGTGATGATTTCCTTGTAGGCACCCCCAGGGCTTAGTACAGTGCCTGGAACATAGTCAATGCCTAACAAATACCACTATTATTGTATCTACCCCAGTGCTTAGTTCAGTGCTTGGCAAATAGCACTCAAAAAAATACCCTAATTATTATTATCGTTAACGATAGTAAAAACAGTCAATTGTGTTGATTGAATGCTTACTGTTTGAAGAGCACTGTACTAAATAATAATGGTGGCATTTATTAAGCACTTACTATGTTCATTCATTCGATCGTATTTAGTGAGCGCTCACTGTGTGCAGAGCACTGTACTAAGCGCTTGGGAAGTACAAGTTGGCAACATGTAGAGACAGTCCCTACCCAACAGTGGGCTCACAGTCTAGAAGGGGGAGACAGACAACAAAACAAATTAAGAAAATAAAATAAATAGAATAGTAAATATGTACAAGTAAAATAGAGTAATAAATCTGTACAAACATATATACAGGTGCTATGGGGAGGGGAAGGAGGTAGGGTGGGGGGATGTGCTATGTGCAAAGCACTGTTCTAAGCGCTGGGGAGGATACCAGATAATCAGGTTGTCCCATGTGGGGCTCACAGTCTTCATCCCCATTTTACAGATGAGGTAAAAACCAGGCAAAAACTCCTCACCCTGGGCTTCAAGGCTGTCCATCCCCTCGCCCCCTCCTACCTCACCTCCTCTTTCCTTCTCCAGCCCAGCCCTCACCCTCCGCTCCTCTGCCGCTCACCTCCTCACTGTGCCTCGTCCTCGCTCGTCCCACCGTCGACCCCCGGCCCACGTCATCCTCCTGGCCTGGAATGCCCTCCCTCTGCCCATCCGCCAAGCTCGCTCTCTTCCTCCCTTCAAAGCCCTACTGAGAGCTCACCTCCTCCAGGAGGCCTTCCCAGACTGAGCCCCCTCCTTCCTCTCCCTCTCCTCCTCCTCCCCACCCCCCCACCTTACCTCCTTCCCCTCCCCACAGCACCTGTATTTATGTATATATGTTTGTACAGATTTATTACTCTATTTTACTGGTTCATATTTATCCTATTTATTTTATTTTGTTAATATGTTTTGTTTTGTTGTCTGTCTCCTCCTTCTAGACTGTGAGCCCGCTGTTGGGTAGGGACCGTCTCTACATGTTGCCAACTTGGACTTCCCAAGCGCTTAGTACAGTGCTCTGCACACAGTAAGCGCTCGATACATACAATTGAATGAATGAATGAATGAAAAGGTAACTGAGGCCCAGAGAAGTCAAGTGACTTCCCCAAGGTCACACAGCTGACAAGCGGCGGAGCCGGGATTAGAACCCATGACCTCTGACTCCCAAACCCAGCCTCTTTCCACTGAGCCACAAGGCTTCTCTTACTTGGGAGAGTATAGTACAACAATATACCTGACACATTCCCTGCCAACAGTGAGCTTACAGTTTAGAGGGGGAGACAGACATTGCTAACGGGGGACTCCATCAAGTGAAGGATAGGCAGTGGCTTTATTAATAATAATAATGGCATTTATTAAGCGCTTACTATGTGCAAAGCACTGTACTAAGCACTGGGGAGGTTACAAGGTGATCAGGCTGTTCCATGGTGGGCTCACAGTCTTCATCCCCATTTTACAGATGAGGGAACTAAGGCACAGAGAAGTGAAGTGACTTACCCAAAGTCACACAGCTGACCATTGAAGGAGCTGGGATTTGAACCCATGACCTCTGACTCCAAAGCCCGGGCTCTTTCCACTGAGCCAGGCTGCTTCTCAGGAACATCTGAGATCTGTTTCTGGCTCCCAATCCAGCCAGGCTCCCAGGAAAAGGAGAGAGGCATTAGCAGATTGGCTTGTTTGCAGGAAGACCGTCTGCTGGGCCAGGGCCATAAAGGGATGGTGGACCGAGTTGAGGTAACAGTGATGCCCAGAGGAGGCAGCTACTGGAAGTCCAGATGCCAACAACAATAATAATTATTATTATAATGTGGCATTTGTTAAGCACTTTTCCTTTGCCAAGCAATGCACAAGCCCTTACTATGTGCAAAGCACTGTTCTAAGCGCTGGGGAGGTTACAAGGTGATCAGGTTGTCCCACGGGGGGCTCACAGTCTTAATCCCCATTTTGCAGATGTGGTAACTGAGGCCCAGAGAAGTGAAGTGACTGGCCCAAAGTCACACAGCTGACAATTGGCGGAGCTGGGATTTGAACCCATGAACTCTGACTCCAAAGCCCGGGCTCTTTCCACTGAGCCACACAAATGCTTGCTGTATGACCTTGGGCAAGTCGCTCCACTTCTCTGTGCCTCAGTTCGCCTCTTCTCCCTCCTACTCAGACTGTGAGCCCCATGTAGGACAGGGACTGCCCAACTTAATTAGGACAGTGTGTGACCCATTGTAAGTGCTTAAGAAATACCATGTAAAAAAAAAAGACTCGAAGACACAAAATCAGACAACTTAGCACGGAGGTGCCCCCGCAGCCCCCCGCCTGAGCCATTAGGCAGAAAGGATGGGCCGGGAAAGGCCTTCTGACTGTCAGTCGTTTCTATCGGAATTGCAGTCTCCTGTGCCAGCTGCCGATTACGGGGAAAGCCCCAAACACTCCCCCAATCAATCAATCAATCGTATTTATTGAGCGCTTACTGTGTGCAGAGCACTGTACTAAGCGCTTGGAAAGTACACATTGGCAACATATAGAGACAGTCCCTACCCAACAGTGGGCTCACAGTCTAAAAGGGGGAGACAGAGAACAAAACCAAACATACTAACAAAATAAAATAAATAGAATAGATATGTACAAGTAAAATAAATAGAGTAATAAATATGTACAAACATAATACAGGTGCTGTGGGGAAGGGAAGGAGGTAAGATGGGGGGGATGGAGAAGGAGAGTTCCTCTTTAGCTCTGACCCCCACGTCTAGTTCACTGTGTTTTCCGGGACTTTCACCCCCATGGGCCCCCTCCCCAAAGCCAGAGAAAACCGCAGGCTTCCCCAGAGGAAAAAAGCCTAAGTAGCCTTTCAGGACCATCCCTGTTATGGCCCATTTTCCACTCCGCAGAAGCCCAATCAATCAATCAATCAATCATATTTATTGAGCGCTTACTGTGTGCAGAGCACTGTACTAAGCGCTTGGGAAGTACAAGCTGGCAACATATAGAGACAGTCCCTACCCAACAGTGGGCTCACAGTCTAGAAGGGGGAGACAGAAAACAAAACCAAACATACTGACAAAATAAAATAAATAGAATAGATAGGTACAAGTAAAATAAATAAATAGGGTAATAAATATGTACAAACATATATACAGGTGCTGTGGGGAAGGGAAGGAGGGAAGATGCAGGGGATGGAGAGGGGGACGAGGGGGAGAGGAAGGAAGGGGCTCAGTCTGGGAAGGCCTCCTGGAGGAGGTGAGCTCTCATCGCTTTCATTCCCCACACTGGATCTACCTCCGGTACTTCCCAGAGGCCGGAGAAGACTCCCCGTGAACTTGTGTGTGGGTGTCAGTGTCGAGGAAGCTGGATCACCCTGCCACGGACAGCCAAGTTAGCAGAGGATTTCCCTGCGAGGGGAAATGGGATCCAAAATGAAATGATGCAGTGGGGGTCGCTTTTCAATCAGTGGTATTTATTGAGCACTTACTGGGCGCAGAGCACTGTACTGAGCGCTTAGGAGAGCACAGTATAACAGAGTTAGTAGACACGTTTCCTGTCCGCAACGAGCTTCAGACGAACCCTCGGGTATGCTCTTTGTGTGTTCCTTTGCCCTCCGAACGAGGCCCTCCGGACTCTTCTGGCCCATTCGTTTTGTTCTGGCCAATCATTTTGTTAACGATGTGCATCTAGCTTTAATTCTATTTGGTTTTTTTTTTTACGGCATTTATTAAGCGCTTACTATGTGCAAAGCACACCTGTCCACATGTTTTTGTTGTCTGTCTCCCCCTTCTAGACTGTGAGCCCGTTGTTGGGTAGGGCCCGTCCCTATATGTTGCCAACTTGTACTTCCCAAGCGCTTAGTACAGTGCCCTGCGCACAGTAAGCGCTCCAAAAATACGATTGAATGAATGAGTGAATGAATTTGTCAGCGAGAACTGATAGAACCGGTTAGCACGCGCCCCTTGGAGAGGGGATGGCTCACCGTACTCCCTCCATGCTGACCAAAGGGGCCATTTGAGCTCCCAATGCAGACTCTGGGGAGACGGATAAAGAGCCCGGAGACTGTCTGCTCTTTGCAGACAGTTCTGTGACCAGAGCTAGGCGATCCTCGGGCTGACACGGCAGCTGGGTCACGCTTTGCACCAGATGCAGGGACGAATCTCCCTCTGGAATGTGTATTTGCCCGGTGGGACTCCCAGCTCTTTCCAATCTTGCTCCCACACTCCACCTCCCCAAAGAGAAAGAGCTTGAGACGGACAGGAAATTGCCCTAAAGGCAGAGCTAAAACACCAGGTGGGGCGGCTAACACAGACTCTGCTGTCTAACATCCCCATTCCTTCATCCCTATCCTTTTTTTTAAAAAAAAAAAATGGTATTTGTTAAGCTCTTACTACGTGCCAGGAACTGTACTAAGTGCTGGGATAGATACAAGCTAACCGGGTTGGACACAATCCATGTCCCTCATGGGGCTCATAGTTCAAGCCCCATTTTTCAGACGTGGTTACTGAGGCACAGAGAAATCAAGTGACTCGCCGAAGGTCACACAGCCAACAAACAGTGGACTCAAGATTAGAACCCAGGTCCTCCTGACACCCACTTGCCTGCTGCGTGACCTTGGACAGGTCACTTCCCAAACGACCGAGAACATGGAACCTATAATAAATGACCCGGAGCGCTGTTGGGATTTTATTTTTAAATGCTTTTTTTAAATGCTAAAGCCCTGAATGTCGTCTTTCCCTTTAGGGATGAAGGCTGCGGGGCTTGTTGGATATTTGTGGGCTTCAAATTATTCCCGGTGACCTAGAACTCGGATAAACCAGGCGGCATCTGTCCAACAGCTACAACCACTTTAAGAATGTCTAAGTGATTATTTCAAAACAAAGAATGGGGTATGTTTAGAGGCAAGAGCAGCCAGTTGTCCCACGCGGAGACCAAATTGCCACAATCGGCAATTTGCCGCAGTGAGAACACACAGATTGATGCTCTCAAGAACTCATATGACGAATGGCGAAATGTTCCCACACCACCACTGGGCCGAGAGTAATTAGGGCGTTGGCAAACAAAGCAAAATCCTTCCACTTTCCCACCGCAAAGGGAACTCTGAGCAAATACGTGTGGTATTTACTATGCGTCGAGCACTGTACTAAGCGCTGGGGGAGCCACGCGATGATCAGGACCCACAAGGGACTCACAGACCCCATTCTGCAGCTGAGGACAGAGGCCCAGAGATGTGAAGTGCCTTGTCCAAGGTTACACAGCAGACACGAGGCAGAGCTGGGGTTAGAACCGAGGTCCTCTGATTCCCAGGGCCTTGCTCTTTCCACTTGCTTGCCACGCTGCTTCGCAAAGCCCTATTTTATACGTGGGCTTGCGGGGAGGCCTGGCCCAAGGAAGGCAACCTGGGAGTTGTAAAGCGCCATGCTGCGCTGTGGCCCCTGAAGTTTTCATCTCTGTGGTGTTTCCACTTTTGTGCCTTGTTTTTTGGGGGTATCTAGATGGATAGAGACCATAACAAAGCCCTACTGAGAGCTCACCCCCTCCAGGAGGCCTTCCCAGACTGAGCCCTCACCTCCTTCCCCTCCCCACAGCACCTGTATATATGTTTGGACAGATTTATGACTCTATTTTACTTGCACACGTATACTATTCTATTTTGTTAATGTTTTGTTTTGTTGTCCGTTAATGATGTGCATCTAGCTTTATTTCTATTTATTCTGATGACCCTGTCGACATGTTTTGTTTTGTTGTCCATCACCCCCTTCTAGACTGTGAGCCTGCTGTTGGGTAGGGACCGTCTCTAGATGTTGCCGACTTGTACTTCCCAAGCGCTTAGTACCGTGCTCTGCACACAGTAAGCGCTCAATAAATACGATTGAATGAATGAATGAATGAATGAATGAGAAGCATCCCTACCGGAAAAGTCCTATTCATTAATCTGTTTCTGCTTGTCTTCCTCATGCGACTAAATGCTTCCCGAGGGCGGGAATTGCAGCCTATTACATCTGACTGCCTCCGAGTACGGTGCTTGGCCCAGAGCAAGCCCTTAGCCAGGTTCTGTTGATTCCGATCGCTTAGTACAGTGCTCTGCACACAGTAAGCGCTCAATGAATACGATTGAATGAATGAGTGAATCCAAGAGGGCTCATTTCTCGCCACCCTTCCTTACGCGGAGCCCGTTTCATATGGGACATCATCACATTCATTTTGTTTTCTTCAATTACCTCATTTTTCTAAGACTTCATAGAGCTCTTTCCAACGCCCCAGACGACAGCCATCCTATTCAAGACTATGACAGACTAGAGAAGTGGTCCATCCAAACCAGGAGAGAATTCAGCAGGGACTAGTGTGAGGTAGTGCACTTAGGGGACGATAACCAAATATAATCAGGATGGGGAAATTGCAGAGAAAAGTCTGGATTCAGAATGAAATGAGTCAGTATCGGGTGACATCATTAAACCCCAAGTCTGCTATTCATCTGCTGTGTGTCCTTGGGCAAGTCACTTAGCTTCTCTGTATCTCAGTTTCCTCAACTATAAAAATGGGGACTCAACATTTAGACTGCGAGCCCCATGTGTTATACTGTGCTCTCCCAAGTGCTTAAGTGCTCTGCACATAGTAAATGCTTGATAAACACTGACTGACAGGGACTTTTTGTCAGACCTGATTAACTTGCATCTTCCCCAGTAGAAGTGTTTCATACTTAGATACCATTAAGAAATGGTATTATTACTCTATTTATTTATTTATTTATTTATTTATTTATTTTACTTGTACATAGCTATTCTATTCATTTTATTTTGTTAGTATGTTTGGTTTTGTTCTCTGTCTCCCCCTTTTAGACTGTGAGCCCACTGTTGGGTAGGGACCGTCTCTGTATGTTGCCAATTTGTACTTCCCAAGCGCTTAGTACAGTGCTCTGCACATAGTAAGCGCTCAATAAATACGATTGATGATGATGATTAAGAAAAAAAAAGAGGCAGCAGAATCCTGGGATGAATGAATGGCATGCCCACTTTGCCCCGGTGGTTTCTTTGAAAATGGGAGAAGTGGAAAATACCCGTCAATCAAGAGGATTTATTGAGCGCCTACTATTGTGCAGGGCACTGTACTAAGCAACTTGGGATAGGGCAATAGAGGTAGAAGATGGGATGCCTGCTCCCATGAACCTCTCGCTCCAACAGGACGGACGCAAACTAATTTATAGATTGGAGGAAGTGGAGTAGGTAAATCAAAATGCGTGATATGGAAGTGTGTGACTGCCTATGTGCTGAGATAATAATAATGGCATTTATTAAGCGCTTACTATGTGCAAAGCACTGTTCTAAGCGCTGGATCATCATCATCAATCGTATTTATTGAGCGCTTACTGTGTGCAGAGCACTGTACTAAGCGCTTGGGAAGTACAAACTGGCAACATATAGAGACAGTCCCTACCCAACAGTGGGCTCACAGTCTAAAAGGATGACAGGGAGGATGCAATCTGGGGAGATGAAAAATAAATTGGGGACCCAAGTGTTTGGGAGAAGGTGGGATTTCTGAAGGGCTTAGTAGACGGGGAGGGGTGGGTCTGGTGGAATTGAAGCGGGGAGCTCCAGGCAAAAAGATCGTGACCTGCAGGTCGTAGTTGGGAGTCGAAAACGCGGCATGCTGAGGGAAGCTTGGGAGGAAACGAGGGTGAGCTGGACTCGATAGGGAAGAGGAAGCTGAGACATAGTCTTAAAGTCAGTGGTCTGGAATTTGTTTGCTATGGAAAAGAATGTGTAAGGATTTTTGATGGAGTGGGCCTAGTGGATGGCACACTATTCTGGGAGTCAGAAGAACCTGGGTTCTAATCCCCGCTGCACCACTTGTTTGCTACGTGACTTAGGGCACATCGCTTAACTTCCCTGTGCTTCAGTTACCTCATCTGTAAAGGGAGGATTAAGACTGCGAGCCCCATTTTAGGTCATGGACTGTGTCCAACCTGATTACCTTGCACCCACCCCGGTGCTTCTTAGGCAGTGCTTGGCACAGGGTAAGTGCTTAAGTACCATAAAAAATGTCCTCGAGGAAAGATTAAAGGAATGGAGGTTGTTTTGTCTGGAGAGAAGATTGCACGTGGCTCAGTGGAAAAGAGCATGGTCTTTGGAGCCAGAGGTCATGGGTTCGAATCCCTGCTCCGCCACGTCTGCTGTGTGACCTTGGGCTTAACTTCTCGGAGCCTCAGTTCCCTCATCTGTAAAATGGGGATTAAGACTGTGAGCCCCCCCGTGGGACAACCTGATCACCTTGTATCCCCCCAGCGCTTAGAACAGTGCTTTGCACATAGGAAGCGCTTAACAAAATGCCATCATTATTAAATGTCTTCAAGGGAAGGTATCTTTTGGGAGGGTACTGACCTGTTATTCTCCGTGGCTACTGAGAACTGAATAGGAGGAAATGGGCCTAATCAATCGTATTTATTGAGCGCTTACTGTGCTGAGCACTGTACTAAGCTCTTGGGAAGTACAAGTTGGAAACCGAAGTAGATTTAGGTTGGACTTAGATTGGCGTAGATTTACGTTGGATTTAGGTTGAAGTGACTCTCTAGCCAGCAGGGTTTGATCCCAGATTAACGTCTGTCAGTACCTTCGTGGGGACAATCCCAAACGAAGGCCAGCTAAGGTCCACCTTACCTGTACGTTCACAGATTGTGTCCCCAGGCTGCCCCTTGCTGTTCTCAGGGTCCAGGTTCTTGTCCCGCCAGTGAAAGTCTCCCCCGGTCATCCCACTCTGGAGCTCCCATCGTCTTCCTCCAGCACGACGGCCTTGAGATTTTCTTCCGAGACCCGTCCGGACCCTCCTCTGAGCTTGGCACTTTGAGAGGTTAGCAGCGGCTGGGCCCACCTAACATGCTGATTTCCAGGGTTTTAAACACCCAGAACTGAAAGCCGCTACTACCACCCACCACCTTTAATTCTTCTCGGAGGATGGACTGAGGCTAGATGAGACTTACTGGGAATTGTGTGGTGTCAGGGGGGATTCAAAAAGAAATGGTGCAGCCCCCCGGAGCAGGTCCCTTGGTCTTCACCCTTTTCCTCCATCTCCCGTGAGGTTGGGGCTTAGTGTTGCGGTTTTCCAGACTGCAGACTCTTTGAGGGCAAGGGTGTGCCTTTAATTTCTGTTAGTGCGGTGCAGAGCCTGGGGCTCGTTATGACCGCAACAGCCATCTGCCCTCAGTGGGTGCTCAGGAAGAATTTCATACCCATCACAGTGACAAAATGACAGATGCAGCTCTGCAGGGTGGCCATGGGGGCCCCCCGCCCCTGGAGCTCTGGAGGAACAAAGGGTAACCGTCGGCCTTAGGTTGATTAAGTCATTCACTCTGGAGGCAGAAGGCTGGACCAGATGACCTCCTTGAGGTCCCTTAGCCACAAAACTGCCCAGAAAAAACGCACCCGTGTGACTAACTGTAAGGAGCCTGCCCCAGAGAGAGAGAGAGAGCGAGCAGAGGGCAGCATATGTTTTCTGTCAGGGACTAAAGTCCTATTGACTCTGGGTTAATGGGGGCTGAAACAGCAAGGGAGATTGGGGTAACCTAGCCCAAATGGCATGCGGGCAAGTAATCGGACCCATTCATCCAGTGGGCCCAGGTGGAGCAGTTGGTTTTTGGTGGGGGTGGGGGAGGACAAAAACAAAAACACGACTCTTCACCACGTCAGTTTCCGGTTTTTCAAGTGTTTTACTATGAAATGGAGAAGGACGTTGCCGATGGACCGTACATCCGTTCTCTCCAGCAAATTCCCAGCCCCGGCCGTCCCCGTTCAAAACACTGCCGGGATAAAGTCGGTGAACCTGTCCGAGGACGAAACCCCTGAGCGACTTCCCCCATCCTCCCCCCGACCCGGCAGGCAGACTCGCCCACTCCCCGCCGGCCCCTGCTTTCCAGTTTACTGCGGGCTTCGGCCAGGCCCCTGTTCGCTGGGAAAGCCAAGAAACAGACAAGACAATTCAGAAGCATCTGCTGGGCTACCCTGGCTGCTGCCCTGGCCCGCCAGCTTCGCCCTACCAAGCAGCTCATTTCTAAAGAAGCGTCTCCTTCCCGGATCGACAATTCAGTCATTTACTACTGCCATTAGGGACCCAATCTAGCTAGGCTACTCTTCCTATCACAAAATTACAGATTCTGTCACAATTTTCTGGGGCCCCCTGGTCTTCTATCTAGGTCCCAATCCTCACAAGGCTCAAAGTTCAGCCACCCACACTCCTCTCGCCCCCCCTGCCCACCTCAACCACCACCCCAGAGCCTCCCACGATGGTTCTGGGGGACCTTGCGATGAACCAGAAGGGCACAGTCCCCACCGAGCGGGGTCTTTTTTAACCCAAGTAAGGCAATCTGCCAGGCAGCGGGGCGGAGCCGTCATATTCAATCCCTGACTCTGAGTCTTTGGATATCTTCATTACGAGGCTGCAGTCTTGTGTGTCCGGTGGAATAAACTTGGCCGCTGCCAATTTTCTTCGGCTAGCATACCAGGCGAATTCTGCAAGAAAAAAAAAATAGTCGTCAAAGCCTCTTTGGGACGCTCTGTCTCCCGGAGTAATTCACAGTAAAGGCTGCTGCTGAGAGTGCCGTTCCCCAGCTTCGAAAACCATCTCAAGTGAAACCTCCTTCCAGCACCGTGTCAGTCGATCGCATCTACTGGAGCGATTACCGGCTGCAGGGTACTGTAGTAAGCGCTCGGGAGAGTACAATTTAACAATAAGCAGCTACATTATGGACAAATGGGGATCCCCACAGAGCTGCCCTGTCAGTACCGGGGCTCCTTTCTCCTGGTCTGGTCCCCCCCTCTTGCAGCTGATCCAGGCGATGCCCGCTGGACTGGACAGGCCGCCTCCCATCCCATCATATTCCAAGGAAAATGGCCTAGGAGCTAGTGAAATTTAATGGGCTAAGGCACCGGAGCAAACTGGGGAAGGAAATGTTGAAGAAGGCTTTTAGTACATCAGAATCTTATCAGCGAGAGAAGAAAATGAAGCAAGTGTCCTATTAAAAATCGACTACACTCTTGGTAAAATGCCTGACGGTGGACTTGCTTCAAAGCAGGTATTCATTGGCCTTTGCGATCTTGTCGAGAATTCGTTCCCTAGTGCTCCTACGCTTTCTTTCAGACCCAAACCGTTAAAAAAGGAAAAATCAAGTCACACTGAAGCCGGCCCCCCGTTTTCACCTCCAGCCTCAGAAAAGCTTAATAATAGCGCGAATGAAATAAGACGGCTCTGACAGCCATAAACAGAGCCTCGGGTCCTACTGAAAATAAAATGAATTTTTACTTCAAAGGCATTTAAAAATTCCTACGAGCCGGTCCGCCTTCTACGACTTGGCCTGCAGACTCAATCAGGACATCGTCGCTTGCCAGAGTGGTTCGCGGACTGAAAATTGGGCTTATAATAGAAGCGTCGCTTGGTATGTGAGCGACCAACTCAGATTGGATGTTAAGAAACTGAACCCCTACCAGATAAAGGGTAAGCTGACATTTCGATGTTCAGACAGACTCTGAACCCTGTCAAGGGCATGGCTTCAAATGGGCTGTTCATTTATTTATTTATTTTTAATTAGAGAACACGCCGTTAACTCATTTCCAGGGCAGACACTCCGTCAGCAGTTTCGGCTAGGGGAAAAAAAAAAAAAACGGGCTCTCACTTAAACCCTCCTTGTGTGCAGGAATACTCGGTACAGAAAATAAGACCGAAATCAGTTACTGCCACTCTGGAAGGCCACAGTGTGCTTGCCCCTGGGAATATAGTGGGCAGCCCCACCTGTCCCATCTTAGCAAGGATAAAACAGGGCCAGAGATGAGGGAGGGGGAGAAGGCCAACCACGGCGGACGGCTTCTGGATGGGGAGGTACCGGAAATACTGGACAGAACCCCGCAGCCTAGAAAGACGCAGGCCGAGAAGGGTGACTGAAGTCTACCAAACTCCGAAGGGCACGGACCCGGAATCACTTCTTCCCGATTCCCCAGTCACCGGGTTGAGGAACCCTCCCGGAGGACGCGCCTTTTAGGAGAGCGGATGATAAACCCGTCGGATTTGCTCCCACGGGGCCTTACGCCGGTCTCAAAAGGTCAACAGCCTCGAGACGGATGTTCCGTAGTTTTAATAATAAACGGGAGCTCGCGCAATGGGCTGCCCGTTACTTCTCTCTCTAATCTTGGGCAGAATGTCCCTCGCTGTGGGGGGCAGGCAACCATCACGTGGCACCTCCCGCTGCCCTTTGGTGTCACTTACGGAGTCAGATGCCCGGGCTGGACGGACTGTGGGTCTGACCCGGGACGGCACCGCTCCCGGCCTCGTGTTTTAATGAAGCGGCTATTCGCTTCAGGGTCGGGGGGGGAATGCTCCTGCAGCTCGTTTTCTTCCCTTGGCTTGAGGGGGGGCACTGGAAATCTCAAGTCTTTAGAGATCGGAAGGCATTATTTACTTAAAATAGTCAGTGGGAAATTAAACACATGGAATCCTTTGAAAAACTGCTCTTCTCTGGGCTTCTGCTAGAATAGTCCGTCCCCACCGCGCTAGTCGAGTCAGCTCGGCTGGGGGTGGGGGGCGGAGGGAGGGGGAGGGAAGCCGAAGAGGTCGGGCGGGAGGGAGAACGAACAGCGTGGCGATACCAGACCTTAGGAGGCATCTGGGGAAGGAGCTGGAGGGTCCTGACTTTCAGGCTCTGGGGGTGGAGCGGGCACAACCTCCTCTTTCTTCTGCGCAGCCAGGAACTCATGAATCGCTCGCTCTATCTGGGGCCTGAAGATGTGGTTTAGTTTGGGATCCACCACCTGAGAAATAATCCTGTCCACTCCAGCTTCCAGCATCCCCGACCTTGGGGGCAAACAAGGAGCCATTCAGTTATTCGGTCCCTCGAAGAACCGCCCCGACCCCGCCGCCGCCGCCGCCGCCGCCCGGCCCTGCCAGGGGAATCGCAGAGCCCTTGCATCAGCCCCAAATCGTGCCAACACGGTGACAGCTGCAGGCTCCTTGGTCGCTCCTTCCGGGGGGTTGGGGAGGGAGAGGAGAGACGTAGGGGACGGGTGGTGTCTCTCGCCACATGCGATTTAAGGCCCGTCTCCCTTTGGAAAGCTCCCTCCGATGAATGCGTGCCCTGCTCAGGCTGGTGCCACCCTGCCCGCCCCTCTCCCTGTACAATGGGTGCGTTGGGACCAAGATCCCAAGTTGGGGGATGAGGGTAGGTACGGCCCAAAGGTGGGAGGAGGGGAGATCCTGTGGGTAATGTGGCCCGGGCAACGAATCATTAAGGCCACTGCTTTCTAGCGGCCAAGAACTCTAGTCGGGCCTTGAAGGCGAGCAAGAGGAGAGCAGGGCATCAACGTTCTCCGCATCCGGAGGGTGTCAGGGTGAATCACCCGAAATTGTGTTTTTGGGGAGCCACCCCCCAGGTGGAAGATGCTGAATCTCGGGGCAGGGGGGTGCTCACAGGGAAGGAGGCGCAGGGAAGACTTTTTATTTTTATAGTATTTTAAGGCGCTTATTATGTGTGGCCCACTGTTGGGTCGGGACTGTCTCTATATGTTGCCAACTTGTACTTCCCAAGCGCTTAGTACGGTGCTCTGCACACAGTAAGCGCTCAATAAATACGATTGATGATGATGATGTGGCAAACGCTGCTCTCAGCGCTGGGGTAGGTACCGGTTAATTAGGTCGGGCTGGGTCCGCGTCCCACGTGGGGCTCACGGGCACTCAAACCCCATTTTTACACTTGAGGAAACGGAGGCACGGAGAAGCGAAGCGCCTTGTCTACGGCCACGCTGCTTCTCTGGATTCTACTTGGGAAGGCCGAAGGAGATCGAGGGGAGGGTCCTGAAAGCAGAGTAACTGAGACAGGCAGTGTCGTCTAGTGTTGAAGAGGTGGCCATTCTGCCAAGGAGCTTTGGGGGGAAGGTGAGGGAGGGAAAAGGGGGCAGCCACCCTCTGATTCTCACTAATTCTCCCTCATGTTTCCGAGCATTTCTCCAACACGGGCCGTCCCCCTGGGTCTCCTTTTAACCGTCCTGTCCGAGGCCGTCCTGGAAAATGCTTTTACGCGGGTCCCACGACCACAGACGAGCTGACGTTGATTCTCGAGTGCGGGGAAATAATCACAATCCAACCTGGGGTGGCCTTCTGGCCACCGTGCTCTTAAGGAGCACCTCAGAGGTGAGACCCTCCCAGCCCTACTGCACTTGTGTCCATAGCGGGTTTTTTTTTTTTTTTAATACTCACGTCCGTCTCCTCACCTCTAGACTGTAAGCTCATTGTGGGAAGGGAATTTGTCTGTTTATTGTAATGTACTCTCCCGAGTGCTTAGTACAGTGCTCGGCACACGGTAAGCACTCAATAAATACGACAATAGAATGAATGACCCAACTCCCACAGGTGTATTCTCTCCCAGCGCTTAGTACAGTTTTCGGCCCCCAGTGAGTGCTTAATAAATGCTATTACCACTGCTGCCGCTACTGTCATTATCTCTACTCCTCCTCCAAAGCCTTACTGACGGCCCATCTCCTCCAAGAAGCCTTCCCTAAGCCCTCCTCTCCTCCCGCTCCCTTCTGTACCGCTCTTACTTGCTCCTTCATTCATTCAATCGTATTTATTAAGCGCTTACTGTGTGCAGAGCACTGTACTAAACGCTTGGGAAGCACAAGTTGGCAACATATAGAGACGGTCCCTACCCAACAGCGGGCTCACCCATTCTCCCTCCCATCCCCACAACACATATGTATATATCTGTAATTTATCTAGTTTTATCTATTTAAAGTCTGTCTCCCCCTCTAATAATAGTAAGTACGATGGCATTTGTTAAGCACTTACTACATGCCAAGCACTGTTCTAAGCGCTGGGGTAGATACAAGGTAAGCGGGTTGTCCCACGTGGGGCTCACAGTCTTAACCCCCATTTTACAGACGAGGGAACTGAGGCTCAGAGAAGTGACTTGCCCAAGGTCACACAGCCGACACTTGGCAGAGCCGGGATTAGAACCCACGACCTCCTTCCCTTCCCCACAGCACCTGTATATATGTTTGTACATATTTATTACTCTATTTTACTTGTATATATCTTCTATTTATTTTGTTAATGTTTGGTTTTGTTCTCCGTCTCCCCCTTCTAGAGTGTGAGCCCACTGTTGGGTAGGGACCGTCTCTATATGTTGCCAACTTGTACTTCCCAAGCGCTTAGTACAGTGCTCTGCACACAGTAAGCGCTCAATAAATACGATTGATTGATTGATTGACTCCCAAGCCCAGCCTCTTCCCACTGAGCCACGCTGCTTCTCTAAACTGTGAGCTTGCCTCTAGGCTGTGAGCTTGCTGTGGGCAGAAATGGGCCTGTTTTGTTGTTATGCTGCCCTCTCCCAAATGCTCAGCAGAGTGCTTTGCACATAGTAAGCGCTCGATATATACGATCACTGAATGAATCAATCAATAGTATTTATTGAGCGCTTACTGTGTGCAGAGCACTGTACTAAGCACTTGGGAAGTACAAGTTGGCAACATCTAGAGACAGTCCCTACCCAACAGTGGGCTCACAGTCTAAAAGGGGGAGACAGAGAACGAAACCAAACATACTAACAAAATAAAATAAATAGAATAGTAAATATGTACAAGTAAAATAGAGTAATAAATCTTTACAAACATATATACAGGTGCTATGGGGAGGGGAAGGAGGTAGGGCGGGGGGGATTTGCTATGTGTAAAGCACTGTTCTAAGCGCTGGGGAGGATACAAGATAATCAGGTTGTCCCATGTGGGGCAAGCAAAATAAATAAATAAATAACTAGAGTAATAAATATGTACAAACATATATACATCATCATCATCATCATCATCAATCGTATTTATTGAGCGCTTACTATGTGCAGAGCACTGTACTAAGCGCTTGGGAAGTACAAATTGGCAACATATAGAGACAGTCCCTACCAAACAGTGGGCTCACAGTCTAAAAGGGGGAGACAGAGAACAAAACCAAACATACTAACAAAATAAAATAGAATAGATATGCACGAAAAAAATAGAGTAATAAATATGTACAAACATATATACATATAAACAGGTGCTGTGGGGAAGGGAAGGAGGTAAGATGAGGGGGATGGAGAGGGGGACAAGGGGGAGAGGAAGGAAGGGGCTCAGTCTGGGAAGGCCTCCTGGAGGAGGTGAGCTCTCAGTAGGGCCTTGAAAGGAGGAAGAGAGCGAGCTTGGCAGATGGGCAGAGGGAGGGCATTCCAGGCCCGGGGGAGGACGTGGGCCGGGGGTCGATGGCGGGACAGGCGAGAACGAGGTACGGTGAGGAGATTAGCGGTGGAGGAGCGGAGGGTGCGGGCTGGGCTGGAGAAGGAGACAAGGGAGGGGAGGTAGGAGGGGGCGAGGGGATGGACAGCCTTGAAGCCCAGGGTGAGGAGTTTCTGCCTGATGCGCAGATTGAGTGGTTTCCTGAGGGAGATGCTGCCCAGACTCAAGAACCCCAAATAGGGGGCAACGGCTGCCCCCCCCCCCCCCCGACCTCCCTCTCCCCAGGGTCCCAGGCAGGCCTGTGGCTAGCAGGGGGGGAGAGTGGGCTTCCAGCGGGCAGGGGATGACTGGCTACATGTCGCCCTCTGCTGGCCAAACCCCCTCACTGCAGAGTGCCCTGCTCTACCTGGGCACGGGGGGGCCTCTTGCTCCCGTATTCATTCATCCACTCATTCCACCCATTATTCAATGAATGAATGAATACGGGAGCAAGAGGCCCATTGAGGCCCGTACTTACTGAGCACTTATTGAGCACCCACGTCATCCCCCTGGCCTGGAATGCCCTCCCTCCCCAAAGCAGCGTGGCTCAGTGGGAAAAGCCTGGGCTTTGGAGTCAGAGGTCATGGGTTAGAATCCCAGCTCCGCCAATTGTCAGCTGTGTGACTTTGGGCAAGTCACTTCACTTCCCTGTGCCTCAGTTACCTCATCTGTAAAATGGGGATTAAGACTGTGAGCCCCACATGGGACAACCTGATCAGCTTGTTACCTCCCCAGCGCTTACAACAGTGCTTTGCACATAGTAAGCGCTTAATAAATGCCATTATTATTATTATTATCCAGAGAAGCAGCATGGCTCAGTGGAAAGAGCCCAGGCTTTGGAGTCAGAGGTCGTGGGTTCAAATGCCGCCAACTGTCAGCTGTGTGACTTTGGGCAAGTCACTTCATTTCTCTGGGCCTCAGTTCCCTCATCTGGAAAATGGGGATGAAGACTGTGAGCCCCCCATGGGACAACCTGAGCACCTTGTAACCCCCCAGCGCTTAGAACAGTGCTCTGCACATAGTAAGCACTTAATAAATGCTATATTATTATTATTATTATCCACCAAGCTAGGTCTCTTCCTCCCTTCAAGGCCCTACTGAGAGCTCACCTCCTCCAGGAGGCCTTCCCAGACTGAGCCCCCTGCTTCCTCTCCCCTTCCTCCCCCTCTCCCCTCCGCCTTACCTCCTTCCCTTCTCCACAGCACCTGTATATACGTATACATGTTTGTACAGATTTATTACTCTTTATTTATTTATTTTACTTGTACATATCTAGTCTATTTATTTTATTTTGTTAATATGTTTGGTTTTGTTCTCTGTCCCCCCCCCCAGACTGTGAGCCCACTGTTCGGTAGGGACTGTCTCTAGATGTTGCCAATTTGTACTTCCCAAGCGCTTAGTACAGTGCTCTGCACACAGTAAGCGCTCAATAAATACAATTGATTGATCGATGCCTTCCCAGACTGAGCCCCCTCCTTCCTCTCCCCCTCCTCTCCCTCTCCATCCCCCCAACCTTACCTCCTTCCCTCCCCACAGCACCTGTATATATATATAGATATATATATGTTTGTACATATTTATTACTCTATTTTACTTGTACATATCTATTCTATTTATTTTATTTTGTTAACATGTTTGGTTTTGTTCTCTGTCTCCCCCTTCTAGACTGTGAGCCCACTGTTGGGTAGGGGCCGTCTCTAGATGTTGCCAACTTGTACTTCCCAAGCGCTTAGTCCAGTGCTCTGCACACAGTAAGCGCTCAATAAATACGATTGATTGATTGATTGATTACTGTCTGCAGAGCACTGTACTTCTCCCAAGTTGACACAGCCGAAAGTCCCAGGATGGCCGAATTTCTTCAACTCCCTCCGCTTCCCTTCTGTGTTTCCCTTGCCCATTTCGCCTCTGACCTTGCCGCCCTTTTCCTCCCTTCTCCAAACTTGTTCTCTTTTCCTTCTCCTCTCTCCATCCTTTAATTTTCTCATCTGCCTTGTCCCCACTTGCCTTCTTATAATAATGGTCATGATAATAGTCATAATAACTGTGGATCTGTTAAGTGCTTACTATGTGTCAAGCACTGTACTGAGCTCCGAAGTAGAGACGAGCGAATCACATCCCACACTGGGGTTCACGGTCTAAGTAGGAGGGAAAACAAGAACCGATCAAATCCCCGATTGGCATATGAGGGAACTGAGAAGTTAAGTGACTTGTCCAAGGTCACACAGTAGGGAAGTGGTGGAGCTGGCATTAGTAGTCAGGTCCTGACTCCCAGGGCCGCAGTCTTCTCACTAAGCCACTCTCTTTCCTCTCCCCTTCTATCCACTAGTTCTCCCCCAGCCCTGCCAACTTTCCACAGAATCTGGGATCCCAAGAGATAATAATAATGATAATAATAATAATAATAATGGCATTTATTAAGCGCTTACTATGTGCAAAGCGCTGGGGAGGCTACAAGGTGATCAGGTTGTCCCACAGGGGGCTCACAGTCTTCATCCCCATTTTACAGATGTGAGAACTGAGGCACAGAGAAGTGAAGTGACTTGCCCAAAGTCATACAGCTGACAATCGGCGGAGCCGGGATTTGAACCCATGACCTCTGTCTCCAAAGCCCGAGCTCTTTCCACTGAGCCACGCTGCTTCTCTTCTATCCACTAGTGTGTGTAATAATAATAATAATAATGATGCCATTTTTTAAGCGCTTACTATGTGCAAAGCACTGTTCTAAGCGCTGGGGAGGTTACAAGGTGATCAGGTTGTCCCTCGGGGGGCTCAAAGTCTTAATCCCCATTTTCCAGATGAGGGAACTGAGGCCCAGAGAAGTGAAGTGACTTGCCCAAAGTCACACAGCTGACAATCGGCGGAGCCGGGATTTGAACCCACGGCCTCTGACTCCAAAGCCCGGGCTCTTTCCACTGAGCCGCGAATAATAATACTCCATTATTATTATTTCTCCTAGCCTTCGCCCTAAGGGACGTGGACACAATTTCTCCTGGCTCACGTCCACCTATCCGTTTGGCCCCGCTGGAAAAATCCAAAGGACGGCCTACCCTGTAAACTCAGCGCTTAGAACAGTGCTTTGCACATAGTAAGCGCTTAATAAATGCCATTATTATTATTATTATTATTACTGAGGGAACAGCCTCATTTACCTCATCCATCAAATGAGGACTGAAACTGTGAGCCCCACGTGGGACGGGGGCTGTGTCCAAACCAATTTGTTGTATCCACCCCAGTGCTTGGCACATGGTAAGTGCTTAACAAATACCACGATTATTATTATGACCAACTCTGTTGTATTGTGCTCTCCCAAGCGCTTAACACAGTGCTCCGCACACAGTAAGTGCTCAGTAAATACCATTGCTTGCCTGATTGATTCCCCTGGGCAATCTTTCTTGGAGAAAGGGCTGCAAGGTGATGAGGTGATTCACAGCTCCATCTCCTCTTGGGAAGAGGCCTTTCCTCATCAGCAGTGGCATTCGAGCTTAATTTTGCAGTCACACGAGGAGGCCCTTCTCATTCGCCCGGAGGCCGAAGGGGATACCCGTAGGTACTGCGCTACCCCAAGAATCAGTCTATGCAACTACTTGGCCCCCATTTTTCCTGCTACTTTACAACTTTGGTCTATGAAGGCCACCTAAATATTTGGAAAATGGAAGAACCCCCTTCCCACCCCATCCCTTATCCAGCGCCCCACTCAACAACGGCTTCCACACTCGAAGAGGGCCCAGTGATGCCCACTGGAAAGACCTTCCAGAGATACTGACCCACTCCCTTGCCGATCAGCTCACGCCACATCAGTTATTTACTGAGTGCCTACCGTGAGCAGAGCACTATACTGAGCGCTTGGGAGAGTACAATATAACAGACCTGTTCCCTGCCCACAGGAACTTACAATCAAGGCGTGGGGGGGGGGGGGGGGGGATGAACATGGGCACAGTGGGTCAAGGGGCAAGAAATGGTCTTGAATTATTCTCTCGCCAATAGATTCATTCATTCATATTTATTGAGCACTTACTGTGTGCACAGCACTGTACTAAGCGCTTGGGAAGTACAAGTTGGCAACATATAGAGACAGTCCCTACCCAACAGTGGGCTCACAGTCAATCAATCTATCAATCGTATTTATTGAGCACTTACTGTGTGCAGAGCACTGTACTAAGCGCTTGGGAAGTACAAGTTGGCAACATAGAGAGATGGTCCCTACCCAACAGTGGGCTCACAGTCTAGAAGGGGGAGACACGCTGACCCTCAGCAGTGTCATTTTTTTTTTTAATGGCATTTATTAAGTGCTTACTATGTGCACAGCACTGTTCTAAGCGCCGGGGAGTTTACAAGGCGATCAGGTTGTCCCACGGGGGGGCTCACAGTCTTAACCTCCATTTTACAGATGAGGTAACTGAGGCACAGAGAAGTAACTTGCCCAAAGTCACACAGCTGACACTTGGCGGAGGCAGGATTTGAACCCACGACCTCTGACTCCAAAGCCCGGGCTCTTGCCACTGAGCCACGCTGCTTCCAACAGGAAAGGCAACCCTGCCAGTTCACACCCATTCACGCGGTCCAATGTCACTCATACACTAATTCTACTGAAATACAAAATACTAAAAGTCAACCCTGGAGTTGAATTTGGTAGACCGATCGAACAGAAAATTTGCCATCTGAACTCTAGGGAGCTAGTAGAGCTGTTTTAGTCCAATCAGTAGAAATATAACAGCGAGACACCCGGCTCCTTCCCTCCAAAGAGTTTGCGGTTATTTGGGGGTTATCTTTTCTAGCTTCAGAATTTTCTAGGGAAGAAACGGGTCCACACAAGGATTACTCTCCTGCTCTTGCCCTCTCAGAAAAGGACCCGATGAATGAAAGACGGACAAACGGACAGGGGGCCTTGTACTTTTCACCATTATCCATCTTTCTCTGTCTGTCAGAGGTCAGGGGAATAGGCTTTCTGAAAATTGTCGCTTTGTGTGGATGCCTCAAGGACCGTGACAGAGCTGGCTTTTTGTACGTGTTCCTTTCTACTCTTAGGGATGTCTTGAGGTTTCCAGCTCTGACTGGTCGCTAGTAAGGAGCCTTGTTGAGGTGGCAAGCAAAGGCTGGGTACCAAAGGTTCCGTGTCCCACCGTCCTGCTGAAATAATTAGCGAATGTGGGGTGTATCGGGATCGACATTCCTAAACGTTCACGGAACCGCCAGCCAGTTGGGGCTCGGCAACACACGCGAGATTGTGCGGATTTCGGCCCCGCCGTGACGGCAACGAGGCACGCGACCCAACAGGCGGGCTGCCTCCGTTGGCTCTCCTGCCTTCAGGAAATAAAATATGATTGACTGATTGATTGATTCAGGGGCCCTACTTACTGAACCACACTGTGCCTCAGCCCGTTTCTCAGCTGGTTTTTGTTCATCGTTGGGTTCCACTCCTGTTTATCCAGGTGGGTTGACACAAAGTTGTCCACTTTCTGTCTCAGGTTTTGGTAAGCTGGCTGAAATGGTGAGAGAGGAAAAAAAAAAGGAGGGAAGTTGTAGGAAAATATTTCTCCATCCTAAGTTTGCCCTTCCCTCCACTACTACACATCTGCCTGGGCCTGTGTCAGAAATGTAGAGATACAACCAATATACCATGCTGTGGGAAGGACACAGCCCAACATTACACCTTTGACGCTCAGATATTTGCTTTTCTAATCACTGAAGTTTCATTACTGACCCAGGAAAACTCCATCTTTGCAGCTCAAGATAGTTCACATCTCCTTTAGACTTCTACTCTAAAATGGTGCATGCAAACCACATAAAAGCCGAGTGAGTGGGTGGAAAAGTGGCCGAGGCGCTTTTTGGGCCCTGAACTAAATGGTCACCTCTCGGGAAAGAAGTCTTGGGAACTTTTGCCAACTGGTCCTTCATATCGTCAGCCTAATCAGTGATATTTGAGCGTTTAGTGAGTGCACTGTACGTACCAAGCGCTTGGGAGAGTACCTGCTCCATGCCCACAGGGAGTTTACCGTCTAGAGGGAGAGGCAGATGTGAAAAGAAATTACGGATAAGGGAAGAGGTAGAGGACAAGCAGTAGAGAAGCAGCACGGCTTACTGGAAAAAGCACAGGCTTGGGAGTCGGATGACACGGGTTCTAATCCCAGCTCCGCCACTTATCTGCTGTGTGACCTCGGGCAAGTTGCTTAACTTCTCTGGGTCTCAGTGACCTCATCTGTAAAATGGGGATTAAAAGTGTGAGCCCCACATGGGACAACCTGATTACCCTGTATCTACCCCAGTGCTTAGAACAGTGCTTGGCATGTAGTAAGCGCTTAACAAATACCATAATTACTATTATTAATAACTACTTATTAAGGGATTACTGGGTGCACAGCACTGTAGAGCGCTTTATAGGGATAGGCACACAAGTGTTGTGCGGCTGGGGTGAATATCAAAGTGCTGAAGAGGGGGAAGGTGGGGAAGTGAGGGGTTAGCCAGGGTAGACCTCTTAGAGGAGTTATCAATCAATGGTGTTTGAGTGCTTACTGTGTGCAGAGCACTGTATTAAGCGCTTGGGAGAGTACGATCTAAGAGTTGGTAGAGACGATCCCTGCCCACAACAAGCTTACACTCTAGAGGAGAAGCATGTATATGATTTTAGTAGGGCTCTGAAGATGGAGGGGGAGGGAGGTCCAGGCCACAGCCTAATAATAATAATAATTATAGCATTTATTAAGCGCTTACTATGTGCAAAGCACTGTTCTAAGCGCTGGGGCTGTTACAAGGTGATCAGGTTGTCCCACAGGGGGCTCACAGTCTTCATCCCCATTTTAGAGATGAGGTCCCTGAGGCGTGACATTAGCCCAAAACACCAAACGCTAGGCATCGTCAGGATCGAAAACAAAGCAAAAATGCATCATTCTGTCACTATGCAAAACCTGGAACATTTTCCTGTGCAGTTGTGGACACGGCATCTTAGGGCAGACAGAACTGGGCTGGAGAAGGAACAGAGACAGTCAAGGAAAATAGGGGAAAATGGGGCTTGGGGAAAATGGACGGACTGAAAAGATGACGGTTTTCCATCGTAACTGAAAGAGGCAGGCTGAGGAAGGGTATGACTGAACTGTAGATGTTCTACAACATCTAGAAGGGAGTGGATGGGGGAAAGACCCAAACTTGTTGAGGACCCATTCCCACCCTGCCAGGACAAAAAGGGACACCAACTGAAGCCTGAGGATGAGAAATTCCCAACAGAGGGAAACGTTTCACACAGGGAATACCACAAAATGCCAGTAGAGTCAGGAGGGTTTGGACCAAGCAGTCCAGAATAGGTCACTAGAAGGAAAATAATAATAATGATGGCATTTATTAAGTGCTTACTATGTGCAAAGCACTGTTCTAAGTGTTGGGGGGGGTTACAAGGTGATCAGGTTGTCCCATGGGGGGCTCACAGTCTTCATCCCCATTTTACAGATGAGGGGACCGAGGCCCAGAGAAGTGAAGTGACTTGCCCAAAGTCACATAGCTGACGAGTGGCGGAGCTGGGATTTGAACCCATGACCTCTGACTCCAAAGCCCGGGCTCTTTCCACGGAGCCAGGCTGCTTCTCTAAAATGAAAGGTGCTGGATGTCCAGCCCCATCAATGGTATTTACTGAGCACGTACTCTGGGTAGAGCACTCTACTCCAGTGCTTAGCACAATGCATGGTACATAGTAAGCGCTAAACAAATGCCATAATTATTATTACTAGGCCCCGACCCCGAGAACAGATGCTCGGAGGAGTCTCCAAAATGCTCTGATGCCATAGTTGGACAAGGAATTGTGGCCTGGTTGGCCCAGTCACAGTCTAAGTTGCCTAAGACCTCCATAAGCCGGGCAGTTTCCCAGAGACATACCCAGTGGAGTAGAACATCTAGGTGAAGAGTGGCACGATTGAAATACGTGGTCTCAACGGGATCAGGAGCAGATAAGTGAGAATTGGGTGTTTTGTTTTTTTAAAAAACAAACAAACCACAGGGTGAAGCCTGAACCAATCAATGGTATTTACTGAGCGCTTGCTATGTGCAGAGCACGTACTAAGCGCTTGGAACGGTACGATATAGTGGAGTTAGGCATGTTCCCTGCCCACATCGAGCTTACCACCATGGGGCCTACACAACCGGTGCAGCTTAGTTTAGAGGTCAGATCTAAACTTGGGAGGGGAGGGGGAAGGGGAAGGAGGAGACGGGAAAGGGGGAGGAGGAGGAGGAAAGGAGGAGGAGGAAAGGAGGAGGAGAGGAGGAGGAGGAGGAAAGGAGGAGGAGGAAAGGAGGAGGAGAGGAGGGGGAGAGGAGGAGGGGGAGGAGAGGAGGAGGAGAGGAGGAGGAGAGGAGGAGGAGGAGAGGAGGAGGAGGAGAGGAGGAGGAGGAGGAGGAGGAGGAGAGGAGGAGGAGGAGAGGAGGAGGAGGAGGGGGAGGAGAGGAGGAGGGGGAGAGGAGGGGGAGGAGAGGAGGAGGAGGAGAGGAGGAGGGGGAGGAAAGGAGGAGGAGGAGAGGAGGGAGAGGAGGGGGAGGAGGGGGGAGGGGGAGAGGAGTGGGGAGAGGAGGGGGGAGAGGAGGAGGGGGAGGAAAAGGAAAGGAGGGGGGAAGAGAAGGAGCGGGGGGAGAGGAGGAGGGGGGGAGAGGAGGAGGGGGAGAGGAGGAGGAGGGGGGAGAGGAGGAGGGGGGAGAGGAGAAGAGGGAAGGAAAAGGAAAGGAGGGGGGAAGAGAAGGAGCGGGGAAGAGAAGAAGGGGGGAAGAGAAGGAGGGGGAAGAGACGGAGGGGGGAAGGAGAGGAGGAGGAAGGGGGAGGGAAAGGAGGAGTGAGAGGGAGAAAGGAAAGGAGGAGGGGGAAAGAAGAAGAGGGGAAAACAGGGGAAAAGAGAAGGAGAGGGGGAATCAATCAATCGTATTTATTGAGCACTTACTGTGTTCAGAGCCCTGTACTAAGCGCTTGGGAAGTCCAAGTTGGCAACATGTAGAGACAGTCCCTACCCAACAGTGGGCTCACAGTCTAGAAGACTAGAAGGAGAAGAAAAGAAAGGGAGAGGAAGAGGGGAGGGGGAGAAGGGAGAAAAGGCAAAAGCGGGAGGAGGATGGGGATGTATATATGTCACCTGTACATATGTTTGTGCATCTTTATTACTCTATTTATTTATTTTACTTGTACATAGCTATTCTATTTATTTTATTTTGTTAGTATGTTTTGTTTTGTTCTCTGTCTCCCCCTTTTAGACTGTGAGCCCACCGTTGGGTAGGGACCGGCTCTAGACGTTGCCAACTTGTCCTTCCCAAGCGCTTAGTCTGGTGCTCCGCATACAGGAAGCGCTCAATACATACGATTGATTGATTGATTGATTGCAGAGCCCTGTACTGAGTGCTTGGGAAGTCCAAGTTGGCAACATCTAGAGACAGTCCCTACCCAACAGCGGGCTCACAGACTAGAAGACTACGAGGAGAAGAAAGGAAAGGGTGAGGGAGAGGAACATGGGAGGAGGGAGAAGGGGCAAAAGCGGGAGGAGGATGGGGATGTATATACATCACGTGTATAAATGTTTGTACATATTTATTACTCTATTTTACTTGTACATATCTATTCTACTTATTTTATTTTGTTAGTATGTTTGGTTTTGTTCTCTGTCTCCCCCTTTTAGACTGTGAGCCCACTGCTGGGTGGGGACCGTCTCTAGATGTTGCCAACTTGTCCTTCCCAAGCGCTTAGTCCAGTGCTCCGCACACAGTAAGCGCTCAATACGATTGATTGATTGATTGTTGGGTAGAGACCGTCTCTAGGTGTTGCCAACTTGTCCTTCCCAAGCACTTAGTCCGGTGCTCCGCACACAGTAAGCACTCAATACATACGATTGATTGATTGTTGGGTAGAGACCATCTCTATGTGTTACCAACTTGGACTTCCCAAGTGCTTAGTCCGGTGCTCTGCACACAGTAAGCGCTCCATACATACGATTGATTGATTGATTGTTGGGTAGGGACCATCTCTAGGTGTTGCCAACTTGTCCTTCCCAAGCGCTTAGTCCAGTGCTCCGCACACAGTAAGCGCTCAATAAATACGATTGATTGACTGATTGACTGTTGGGTAGGGACCGTCTCTATGTTGCCAACTTGTCCTTCCCAAGCGCTTAGTCCGGTGCTCCGCACACAGTAAGCACTCAATAAATACGATTGATTGATTGTTGGGTAGAGACCGTCTCTAGGTGTTGCTAACTTGTCCTTCCCAAGCGCTTAGTCCGGTGCTCCGCACACAGGAAGCGCTCAATAAATCCGATTGAATGAATGAATACGATTGGACTGTACCTGTATATACGTATATATGTTTGTACATATTTTTTACTCATTTATTTATTTATTTTATTTGCGCATATCTATTCTATTTATTTTATTAGTATGTTTGGTTTTGTTCTCTGTCTCCCCCTTTTAGACTGTGCGCCCACTGTTGGGTAGGGACTGTCTCTATAGGTTGCCAATCTGTACTTCCCAAGCGCTTAGTCCAGTGCTCTGCACATAGTAAGTGCTCAATAAATACGATTGATGATGATGATGATGATGACTGAGAGCTCACCTCCTCCAGGAGGCCTTCCCACACTGAGCCCCTTCCTTCCTCTCCCCCTCGTCCCCCTCTCCATCCCGCCCATCTTCCCTCCTTCCCTTCCCCACAGCACCTGTATATATGGATATATGTTCGTACATATTTATTACTCTATTTTATTTTGTTAGTATGTTTGGTTTTGTTCTCTGTCTCCCCCTTCTAGACTGTGAGCCCACTGTTGGGTAGGGACTGTCTCTAGATGTTGCCAACTTGTACTTCCCAAGCGCTTAGTACAGTGCTCTGCACATAGTAAGCGCTCAATAAATATGATTGATTGATTGATGATTGATTGATTGATTGACCTGTATATATGTATATATGTTTGTACATATTTTTTTACTCTATTTATTTATTTAATTTATTTCTACATATCTATTCTATTTTATTTTGTTAGTATGTTCGGTTTTGTTCTCTGTCTCCCCCTTCTAGACTGTGAGCCCACTGTTGGGTAGGGACTGTCTCTAGATGTTGCCAACTTGTACTTCCCAAGCGCTTAGCACAGTGCTCTGCACACAGTAAGCGCTCAATAAATACGATTGATTGATTGATTGATGATTGATTGATTGATTGAGGAGGCCCCGCTCGTTACCTTGGTGTCGACGTCGGCCAGGCAGTCCCGCCGGAAGCCGTCGAACAGGCCTCGGCTCTTCAGCCGCTCCACGATGAGGGCGATCAGCTGCGCGTCTCCGGGGGGCAGCGACGCCGGGTTGGGGGGGCCCCCGGCGGGACCCCCGCCGCCCCCCGCCGCCCCGGCGGGTCCCGAGGCCCCCGAGGCCCCCGCGGCCCCCGCGGACGGGGCCGGACCGCCGTTACCGCCGCCATTACCGCCTCCACAGCCTCCTCCTCCTCCTCCGCCGCCGTCCGCCATGGCCGGCCGGCCTCCACCCACAGGCCCTCGCGCGCCGCCGCCCCGCGCGCCACGCCGCGCTTTGCATGCTGGGGGCGGGAGTCCTCCCCTCCCGGACCCCCCGCTTTAAGGGCGCGGCGCCGGCGGCCCGCCCGAACTACAACTCCCGGCAGGCATTGCGGGCAAGGAGGAATGGCGGCGGCGGTTGGGGGGGGCGCCCAGAGAAAGGCAGCCTGGGAGTTGTAGTTCAAGCGTCGGGCTGCGCCGTGGCCCCCCTCACGTTGCCAACTCTGTGCTGTTCGCGCAGTCGTATTTATTGAGCGCTTACTGTGTGCGGAGCACTGTACTAAGCGCTTGGGAATGATAATAACAATCTATAATATTATATATTATATTATAATATAATGTATTATATTATTTTATATTATATATTGTATATTATGTAGTATACATTATATATTACAATATATTATCATATATTATTTGTTATAATATATAATACCACGTATAATATATTATTATATATGATATATATTATTGCATTATAATATAATTATATATAATTATATATAATTATACTATAATGCAATAATATATAATACCATGTATAATATATTATTATATACGATATTATATATTATTGCATTATAATATAATTATATGTAATTATATATAATTATATTATAATGCAATAATATATAATACCATGTATAATATATTATTATATATGATATTATATATTATTGCATTATAATATAATTATATGTAATTATATTACATGTAATTATTACATTATTATGTATTATTATTATACTATCATATTATATTATTATTTAATTATATATATTATTATATTATATCATTGTTATATCATGTGCTTCCCAAGCACTTAGTCCAGTGCTCTGCACCCAGGAAGCGCTCAATAAATACAATTGATTGATTGATTGATTATTTATGATATATGAGCCCACTGTTGGGTAGGGACCGTCTCTATATGTTGCCAACTTGTACTTCCCAAGCGCTTAGTCCAGTGCTCTGCACACAGTAAGCGCTCAATAAATACGATTGATTGATTGATATAATAATATTATATATAATAATAATAATAATAATAATGGCATTTGTTAAGCACTTACTGTGTGCAGACTTTTAGACTGTGAGCCCACTCTTTAAGACTGTGAGCCCACTGTTGGGTAGGGACCGTCTCTATATGTTGCCAGTTTGTACTTCCCAAGCGCTCAGTACAGTGCTCTGCACACAGTAAGCGCTCAATAAATACGATTGATTGATTGGGAATAATAATAACAATGATGATGGCATTTGTTAAGCGCTTACTGTGTACAGAGCACTGGACTAAGCGCTTGGGAATAATAATGATGATGGCATTTGTTAAGTGCTTACTGTGTGCAGAGCACTGTATTAAGCGCTTGGGAATAATAATAATGATGATGGCATTTGTTAAGCACTTGCTGTGTGCAGAGCACTGTCCTAGGCGCTTGGGAATAATAATAATGATGATGGCATTTGTTAAGCGCTTACTAGGTGCAGAGCACTGTATTAAGCGCTTGGGAATAATAATAATGATGATGGCATTTGTTAAGCACTCACTATGTGCAAAGCACTGTGGGCAACAGAGAGAGACGGTCCCTACCCAACAGCGGGCTCACAGTCTAGAAGGGGGAGACAGACAACAAAACAAAACATGTGGACAGGTGTCAAGTCGTCAGAATAAATAGAAGGAAAGCTGCATTCATTCATTCATTCAGTCGTATTTATTGAGTGCTTACTGTGTGCAGAGCACTGTACTAAGCGCTTGGGAAGTCCAAGTTGGCAACATATAGAGATGGTCCCCACCCAACAGCGGGCTCATGGTCTAGAAGGGGGAGATGGACAACAAAAGAAAATATAATAAATAGAATAAATATGTACAAGTAAAATAGAGTAATGAATATGTACAAACATATATACATATATACCCCTTGCCACCTTATTCATTCATTCATTCAATCGCATTTATTGAGCGCTTACTGTGTGCAGAGCCCTGTACAAAGCGCTTGGGAAGTACAGGTTGCTTCTGTTGCCGCAGTGCTGCCACTGCTGCTATCTGTCCCCTGTTTACAGGCCGCCAGACTGGGAAGATAATGATACTAATTAATTATGAAATTTGTTAAGCGTTTACTGTGTGCCAAGCACTGTATTAAGCACTGGGGTAGATTCAAGATATTCAGGTTAGACACAGTCCCCTATTCATTCATTGATTCAGTCGTATTTATTGAGCGCTTACTGCGTGCAGAGCACCGTACTAAGCACTTGGGAAGTACAAGTTGGCAACATATTCATTCATTCATTCGTATTTATTGAGCGCTTACTGTGTGCAGAGCACCGTACTAAGCACTTGGGGAGTACAAGTTGGCAACATATTCATTCATTCATTTGTATTTATTGAGCGCTTACTGTGTGCAGAGCGCTTGGGAAATACAAGTCGGCAATATATAGAGACGGTCCATACCCAACAACGGGCTCACAGTCTAGAGAGGGGAGACAGACAACAAAACAAAATCCCACATGGGGCTCAAAGTCAAGGTAGAGGGGGTAGGATTGAATCCCCATTTTGTGGATGAGGAAACTGAGGCACAGAGAAGTGACTTACCCAAGGTCACACAGCAGACAAGTGGCAGAGCTGGTTTAGAACCAGTAATACATCTGTACGAACATACAAACAGGTCAGTTAATCATTCGTCTTTATTGAGCTCTTACTGCACGCAGAGCACTGTACTAAGTGCTTGAGGGAGTGTACTGTAACAGAGTTTGTGGACATATTTTTTTTTTAATGGCGTTTCTTAAGTGCGTACTATGTGCCAAGGCCTGTACTACGCACAGAGGTAGATACAAGCTATTCAGGTTGGACACAGTCCGTGTCCAACAGGACGAATCCCCATTTTGCAGGCGAGGAAACTGAAGCACAGGGAAGTGAAGATCAAACGGCAGCGGCAGACTTCGAACCCAGGTCCTTCTGAAGCCGGGGCTCTATCCATTAGGCCGCGCTGCTTCCCCGCCCACGACGCGATCCCAGGCCCGGGATCTTTCCACAAAGCCATGCCGCTTTCCCAAAAATGGGATGGGTTGGGAAGGGTGAGGAGGAAGTGTGGAGGTGGTGGAGAGGAATCGGCCCATCTCCCGGATCACTTGGACGGTCCCCCTGTGCTCGGTTTAGGTGGAGAGGGAGGAAAGAGGGATGGTAATGTGGCGCTCCGGATTTCTGAAGCCAGATAGGGACATAGGAAACCTTTTCCGTCCCCCGAAGACTTCGGAGGAGCCGAAGAGAGGAAGATGAAGACGAGGGGCCACTTAATAGGTCATTTGGACCCAGGAAGCCACGAACCCTCAGACAATCCAGGCAGAAGGCAACGCGGACGACAATCCACCAGATGTCTCCTCTGGACCAGAAAGAAGAATTAATCCCTGAGATGTCTGTTAACGTTGACCTCCTGTTAAGCATCCCAGATACAGGAGAGGGAAAAAAAATCCTTGTTATGGAAAATATTATTTTAGAAATAGGTGGGCTGCGAATGTCGGCAGTAGCCCCGGATGAGAATCTTTGTCGGAGAGTCTCGGGAAAGAAGCTGGGCAGGGATGGTGTCCTTTATTCTGTGATTTTTGTAATAATAATAATAATGATGGCATTTGTTAAATGTCTCCTCTGGACCAGAAAGAAGAATTAATCCCTGAGATGTCTGTTAACGTTGACCTCCTGTTAAGCATCCCAGATACAGGAGAGGGAAAAAAAAATCGTTGTTATGGAAAATATTATTTTAGAAATAGGTGGGCTGCGAATGTCGGAAGTAGCCCCTGATGAGAGTCTTTGTCGGAGAGTCTCGGGAAAGATGCTGGGCAGGGATGGTGTCCTTTATTCTGTGATTTTTGTAATAATAATGATAATGGTGGCATTTGTTAAGCGCTTACTATGTGCAGAGCACTGTTCTAAGCGCTGGGGGGGATGCTAGGTGATCAGGTTGTCCCACGTGGGGCTCACAGTCTCCATCCCCATTTTACAGAGGAGGGAACTGAGGCGCAGAGAAGTTAAGTGACTTGCCCAAGGTCACACAGCGGACACGTGGAGGAGCTGGGATTCGAACCCGCGACCTCTGACTCCAAAGCCCGAGCTCTTTCCACTGAGGCACACTACTCTCCTAAGCGCTTAGTACAGTGTTATGTGCACAGTAAGCACTCAGTAAATACGATTGATAGGTAGAAGCTGAGTTGATTGGTTTTTACCATCACTGTCTATATGTTTGTACATATTTATTACTGTATTTATTTTACTTGTACATATCTATTCTATTTATTTTATTTTGTATGTTTGGTTTTGTTCTCTGTCTCCCCCTTCTAGACTGTGAGCCCGCTGTTGGGTAGGGACTGTCTCTATATTTTGCCAACTTGGACTTCCCAAGCGCTTAGTACAGTGCTCTGCACACAGTAAGCGCTCAATAAATACGATTGATGATGATGATGGTCACTGAAGATTTTTACGACCCACGCCTGCCACTCCAGCCGCCCCGTCAGGGTCCAGCCATTGTCCCCCTCTCCATCCCCCCATCTTACCTCCCTCCCTTCCCCACAGCACCTGTATATATGTATATATGTTTGTACATATTTTTTTACTCTATTTATTTATTTATTTATTTAATTTATTTGTACATATCTATTCTATTTATTTTATTTTGTTAGTATGTTTGGTTTTGTTCTCTGTCTCCCCCTTTTAGACTGTGAGCCTACTGTTGGGTAGGGACTGTCTCTAGATGTTGCCAATTTGTACTTCCCAAGCGCTTAGTACAGTGCTCTGCACATAGTAAGCGCTCAATAAATACGATTGATGATGATGATGAGGGTCCGGGCCCTGGACCACCTCTGTGGGGCTGCTGTTTGTGTGCCCCCCACCCCCGTCTCCCACGTCCAGCGGTCTCAGCCATGGCACGCGATAGACTGCGGCAACACTACGGCGGCCTAGTCCGCCCACGGTGGACGCGGAGACGGAATAACAGCCGAGAGGGAAGAGCGGGTGTCCGGAGCGCAAACCGGGCTATTATTTCCAGGGGAAGGAAGCTTTTCTAGACTGTGAGCCCACTGTTGGGTAGGGACTGTCTCTATATGTTGCCAATTTGTACTTCCCAAGCGCTCAGTACAGTGCTCTGCACATAGTAAACGCTCAATAAATACGATTGATGATGACCAGTTGTTCTCCAGGCCCACTGAGAGTTAGATGAGAGGAAACTGGCTGAAATTCAAAGGGAATTGGGCCTTCACCGTGGTCTTTAAAGCAGTCAATCAGCTCGCCCCCTCTTACCTTCCCTTTGCTGATACTCTCCTTTGGCTCAGCCTGCACTCTTCGCTCCTCTAGAGCCAGCTTGCTATCTCTCCACCGACCCCTTCATCAATCGGATTTATTGAGCGCTTACTGTGTGCAGAGCACTGTACTAAGCGCTTGGGAAGTACAAGGTGGCAACATATAGAGACAGTCCCTACCCAATAGTGGGCTCACAGTCTAAAAGGGGGAGACAGAGAGCAAAACCAAACATACCAAGAAAATAAAATAAATAGAATAGATATGTACAAGTAAAATAAATAAATTAATTAATAGAGAAATAAATATGTACAAACATATATGCATATATACAGGTGCTGTGGGGAAGGGAAGGAGGTAAGATGGGAGGGATGGAGAGGGGGACGAGGGGGAGAGGAAGGAAGGGGCTCAGTCTGGGAAGGTCTCCTGGAGGAGGTGAGCTCTCAGTAGGGCCTTGAAGGGAGGAAGAGAGCTAGCTTGGCGGATGGGCAGAGGGATTGGGGGCATTCCAGGCCCGGGGGATGATGGTGGGTCGATGGTGGGACAGGCGAGAACGAGGTACGGTGAGGAGATTAGCAGCAGAGGAGCAGAGGGTGCGGGGTGGGCTGCAGAAGGAGAGAAGGGAGGTGAGGTAGGAGGGGATGAGGGGATGGAGAGCCTTGAAGCCCAGGGTGAGGAGTTTCTGCCTGATGCGCAGATTGATTGGTAGCCACTGGAGATTTTTGAGGAGGGGAGTAACATGCTCAGAGCGTTTCTGGACAAAGACAATCCGGGCAGCAGCATGAAGTATGGATTGAAATGGGAAGAGACACGAGGATGGGACACCCCTTGCCCACATCCTCCTTTTCAGTCAATCGTATTTTATCGAGCGCATACCCTGTGCCGAGAACTGTGCTAAGTGGTTGGGAGAGTACAATATAACATCCGCATTCAGAGAATTACACATTCACATTCAGAGAAGCAGCGTGGCTCGGTGGAAAGAGCCTGGGCTTTGGAGTCAGAGGTCATGGGTTCAAATCCCGGCTCCGCCAAGTGTCAGCTGTGTGACCTGGAGCAAGTCACTTAACTTCTATGGGCCTCAGTTACCTCATCTGTAAAACGGGGATTAAGACTGTGAGCCCCCCATGGGGCAACCTAATCACCTTGTAACCTCCCAGCACTTACAGCAGTGCTTTGCGCATAGTAAGCACTTTAAATAGATGCCATTATTATTATTATTATTATTATTATTCTCTGCTCGCGAACTCCTTCAACCTCCATTTCTAACAGACCACCATCCTCCCCACCTTCCCAGCCTTTTTAAAATGGCATCTCCTCCAAGATGCCTTCCCCAGTTAAGCCCTCTTTTCCCCATTCCCTCATCCTTCTGTGTTGTCTAGCCTCCTTCTAGACTGTGAGCCCGTTGTTGGGTAGGGACCGTCTCTAGATGTGGCCGACTTGTACTTCCCAAGCGCTTAGTCCAGTGCTCTGCACACAGTAAGCGCTCAATAAATACGATGGAGTGAATGAATGAATGAATGAATGAATATGTACCCTTTAGGCACTTGATATTCTCCTCACTCTCAGCCCCATGGCACTTATGCAAATATCCCTAATTTATTTATTCATATTGATGTCTGGCTCTGCCCTAAACTGTGAGCTCCCTGTGGACATGGGACGTGTCTTCCAACTCCGTCGTATTGTATTCTCCCAAGCATTTAGTACGGGGCTCTGCACTCGGTAAATGCCGTCGATTGATTGATTGATCGATTTATTGGACACAAATAACTTCCTGACCATCGGGATAATAAAACATCGGAAGAAGCTACCCGGGAAGGATGCGGAGCCTTTGTCGTTGAAGACAAAACAGACTTGTGTATTCCGAATGGGTCATTTATCCGAACCCGATGAGCTGAAGGTGTGTACACTTTTGGGGATCCTCCCTGCACCAGGCTTGGTTGGTATTCTGATCCCACAAGAGGGTGTTCCAAGGAAAGATGGGGGGACTGGGAGGGACTGGGAGGTGGTCAGCAAGTGGACGTGCCAAGGAGAGCAGGTGACGTCTCTCCTGTCCTCTCTGCAACTGTCCGCATGAAGGAGCCTCTGCCGGCGGCACAACAGACAGTACAGACTTTGCTAGCATGGAGGGTTCATTCATTCAATCGTATTTATTGAGCGCTTACTGTGTGCAGAGCACTGTACTAAGCGCTTGGGAAGTACAAGATAGAGACGGTCCCAACCCGACAATGGGCTCCCAGTCTAGAAGGGGGAGACGGACCACAAGACAAAACATGGAGACAGGTGTCAAAATAGAATTAAAGCTATATGCATGTCATTAACAAAATAAATAGAACAGTAGATATGTACAAGTAAAATAAATAGAGTAATAAATCTGTACAGATATATATACAGGTGCTGTGGGGAGGGGAAGGAGGTAGGGCGGGAGGATGGGGAGGGGGAGAGGAAAAAGGGGGCTCAGTCTGGAGGAGGTGAACTCTCAGTAGGGCTTTGAAGGGAGGAAGAGGGCTAGCTTGGCGGATGTGTGGAGGGAGGGCATTCCAGGCCAAGATTAGGATCGACGGCGGGGCAGGCGAGAACAAGGTACAGCGAGGAGGTTAGCAGCGGCAGAGGAGCGGAGGGTGTGGGCTGGGCTGCAGAAGGAGAGAAGGGAGGTGAGGTAGGAGGGGGCGAGGGGATGGACAGCCTTGAAGCCGAGGGTGAGGAGTTTTTGCTTGATTCGTGGGTTATTATGAGGAGGCCGCCAGCTAGCCGTTCTCCATCTCCGCAGAGACTGGGTGGAGCAGCGTTGCCTCTTAAATGACAACAGGAGGGATTTTTAGTTAGCCACCCTGAAGTTTGATCAGGGCTCAGGCTTGATGTGGACTTTCTGGGTCATCGGAGAGCTTTTGGAAAAGGAGAGACTATTCTTTACCTTGGTTGTCCGGAGCCAGAGGGCTGGATTTGATGACTCACTGAGTTCCCTGCAGCGCTAACCTACAGCTTTCTTGCTGCAACCTGAGCTTGTTCGGAGTCGGGGGCTCAAAGAAGCGGGATGTAGCGTTCAGTGTGGCCTTCCTTCTGGAGGTGGAGTCCTAGCTCCACCTGCCTGAAGGTTTAGAGGAAAATGGAGTCTAGTTGTCCCCTTGCCGGCCAGCCGGATGGTTGTCTTTATTTTGAACTTGATTTTTTTGGTTAGTCCCATGAACCTATTTAGTTACCCAAGATTTGGATAACTGACTTTCTAGTGAGGGTACAGTAATCCTAAGGATCAGTTGAAAAGGGAAGAGTAAGTCAGGAATTGATCCGAGAGTAAGTCAGGGAAGGTGTCCTGGAGGAGGTGGCCTGGTGCAGTGATTGGAAGGGGGAGAGATCGTAACAACAATAATAGTATTTGTTAAGCATTTACTATGTGTCCTAGAAGCAGCGTGGCTCAGTGGAAGGAGCCTGGGCTTTGGAGTCGGAGGTCATGGGTTCAAATCCCGGCTCTGCCGATTGTCAGCTGTGTGACTTTGGACAAGTCACTTAACTTCTCTGTTCCTCAGTTCCCTCATCTGTAAAATGGGGATTAAGACAGTGAGCCCCACGTGGGACAATCTGATTACCTTGTATCCCCCCAGAGCTTAGAACAGTGCTTTGCACATAGTAAGTGCTTAACAAATATCAAAATTATTATTATTATGTGTCAAGCACTGTTCTAGGCTCTGAGGTAGATACAAGCTAATCAAGTTGGGCACAGTCCCTGTCCTACATCGGGCTCACCATTTTAATCCCCGTTTTACAGATGAGGTAAGAAAGGCACAGAAGAGTGACTTGCCCACGGTCATATAGCAGACAGGTGGCGGAGCCAGGATTAGAACCCAGGTCCTTCTGATTCCCAGGCCCGGGCTCTAACTCCTAGGCCCTGCTTCTTCCCATGTGAAGCAGTATTGTCTGTCTGGTCTGTCTCCACCATTATTTGCCTCTTTCATTCATTCATTCATTCATTCATTCATTCATTCATTCAATCAATACGATTGATTGATTCATTCATTCATTCAATCAATCGTATTTATTGAGCACTAACTGTTCATTCATTCATTCATTCAATCGTATTTATTGAGCGCTTACTGTGTGAAGGATCGGAGGAATGAGGCTGTGGTGTCAGGCGTAGGCGAAGGAGGGGTGTGAGGAGGAGGCTCCTTGCAGACCTGGCAGGGGCCGGGGCGGAGGGCTGGAAATGGATGGGCAGGGCAGAAGAGCCCTCGGTTGGCATGGGCTGCAGATAGCTAGCTGAGTGCTCAGAGGGGAAGGCCACTGGGGCAGACCCCAAGGAGCCAGGAGAGGAGGCCGTGGCTGGGTAGCAGAGGCAGGGACAGAGAGTGGCCTAGGGGGTGTGGTGGGAGAAAGAGGGCTGGCAGAAGGGGGGATCGAGGGGCTAGACTGGACACCAAGGCTGGTCTAGGGGGTGGGAAATGCAGGGAACCTCAGGATTTGGGTGGGGAGCAGGCAGAAGAGCACATACGCATATTCTTTACAATCAATCAATTAATCAATCAATTGTATTTATTGAGCACTTACTGTGTGCAGAGCACTGTACTAAGTGCTTGGGAAGTACAAGTTGGCAAGTTTATTCATCTCTACATTTATTCACCTGTTCGTGCAATTGTTAGCTCAGTTGCTTCACCCTCATGGGTTTGGCCGGCTTCCTGCTTCTTCAGGCTTTCACTATCTGGAAATGATTGCGGTCTGTCTCCCCCATTATTTGCCTCTTTCATTGATTCATTGATTCATTGATTCATTGATTCATTCATTCAATCGTATTTATTGAGCACTTACTGTGCATTCATTCATTCATTCAATCGTATTTATTGAGTGCTTACTGTGTGCAAAGCACTGTTCTAAACGCTTGGGCAGAACAAGTCGGCAACATCTAGAGACGGTCCCTACCCAACAGCGGGCTCACGGTCTAGAAGGGGGAGACAGACAACAAAACAAAACGTCTTAACAAAATAAAATAAATACAATAAATATGTACAAGTAAAATAAATAGAGTAATAAATATGTACTAACATATATACATATATTCAGGTGCTGTGGGGAGGGGAAGGAGGTAAGGCGGGGGGGGATGGGGAGGGGGAGGAGGGGGAGAGGAAGGAGGGGGCTCAATCTGGGAAAGCCATCTAGATACCCCCAAAAAACAAAGAACAAAAGTGGAAACGCCACAGAGCTGAAAACTTGAGGGGCCACAAAGCAGCATGACGCTTTAACTGACTCTGAGAGCAGAAGGCTTGCAAAAGTATTTTGCACAGTGCCTAGCCCTCAGTGGGTGCTCAATAAATACCTCTGATTGACTGCTCGATTGTCAGGAGCCCTAGTCCTGCTGCTCCTCCTCAACGGACTGTAAGCTGGTTGTGGGTAGGGAATGTGTCTGTTTATTGTTAAATTGTACTCTCCCAAGCGCTTAGTACAGGGCTCTGCACCTAGTAAGCGCTCAATAAATACGACTGAATGAAAGGCTTAGTGGAAGGGAGAAGGGGAAATGAGTTTGGTCTCCGCTGTGTTGAGCTGGAAGGAGATACCCTGGAGGGAGGTCAGAACCAGATGGGCCTCCGGGCCTTCAGAAGGGGTTTTCCTTGCAGGATTTCCTTTGGTATCCCTCCCTTTGCCCGTTATCCCGGAAGTCAGAGCCGTGAGTCATTCTGGAAATGATCTTTGTGTGTCTTCCTGAGCCCACCAGGGTCCAGGGTGCCGGGCTCCGGGGCTGGGAGGAAGATGGGGGGCTTCCCTTTCCTGCCCAGGAGGCCTGACCCTTGCTGTCTTCCCTCCGAGGAGTCCTAGCAGGCAGATGCTTCTGGGTTGACCTTGGAGGCCTCAGGCCAGGCAGGGAAATGCTTTATGGCGTAGTGGATAGAGCACAGGCCTGGGAATCAGAAGGTCATGGGTTCTGTTCCCGGCTCCACCACTTGTCTCTTGTGTGACCTTGGGCAAGCCACTTAACTTCTCTGGGCCTCAGTTACCTCATCTGAAAAATGGAGATCAAGACGGTGAGCCCTATGTGGACAGGGACTATGTCCAACCCGATTAGCCTGCATCAGCCTCCTCTCTGATCTCCCGTCCTCCTGTCTCTCCCCGCTTCAGTCTATACTTCACGCTGCTGCCCGGATCATCTTTGGGCAGAAGCGCTCCGGGCATGTTACTCCCCTCCTCAAAAATCTCCAGTGGCTACCAGTCAACCTATGCATCAAGCAAAAACTCCTCACTCTTGACTTCAAGGTTCTCCATCCCCTCGCCCTCTCCTACCTCACCTCCCTTCTCTCCTTCTCCAGCCCAGCCCGCACCCTCCTCTGCTAATCTCCTCACCGTACCTCGTTCTCGCCTGTCCCGCCGTCAACCCCTGGCCCACGTCCTCCCCCTGGCCTGGAATGCCCTCCCTCCGCCCAGCCGCCAAACTAGCTCTCTTCCTCCCTTCAAAGCCCTACTGAGAGCTCACCTCCTCCAGGAGGCCTTCCCAGGCTGAGCCCCCTCCTTCCTCTCCTCCTCCCCATCCCCCCCACTCTACCTCCTTCCTCCCCACAGCACCTGCATATATATTTGTACAGATTTATTACTCTATTTTACTATTCTATTTATTTTGTTAATGATGTGCACCTAGCTTTATTTCTATTTATTCTGACGACTTGACACCTATCCACAGGTTTTGTTTTGTTGTCTGTCTCCCCCTTCTACACTGTGAGCCCGCTGTTGGGTAGGGACCATCTCTATATGTTGCCGACTTGTACTTCCCAAGCGCTTAGTACAGTGCTCTGCACACAGTAAGCGCTCAATAAATACGATTGAATGAATGAATGAATGAATGAATCTAACCCAGGTGCTTAATACAATGCCTGGCACACAGTAAGCACTTAACACATACCATTATTATTGTTATTATTATTATTATTGTTATTTCAACCACCTTGCCCCCTCCTTCCTCACCTCGCTATTCTCCTGCTACAGCCCAGCCCTCACACTTCAATCCTCTAATGCCAAGCGACTCACTGTACATCAATCTCATCTATCTTGCCTCCTACCTCTCACCCACATCCTGCCTCTGGCCTGGAGTGCCCTCCCTCTTCATATCCCCTGGACAATTAGTCTGCCCATCTTCAGAACTTTATTAAAGGCACATCTCCTCCAAGAGACCTGCCCTGATTAAGCCGTCATTCTCTCTTCTCCCACGCCTTTCTGAGTCACCCTTGCACGTAGATTTGCTGCTAGAGAAGCAGCATGGCTCAGTGGGAAAGAGCACGGGCTTTGGAGTCAGAGGTCATGGGTTCGAATCCCGGCTCCACCAATTGTCAGCTGTGTGACTTTGGGCAAGTCACTTCACTTCTCTGGGCCTCAGTTACCTCATCCGGAAAATGGGGATTAAGACTGTGAGCCCCACGTGGGACAACCTTGATCACCTTGTAACCTCCCCAGCGCACTTAGAACAGTGCTTTGCACATAGTAAATGCTTAATAAATGCCACTATTATTATTATTATTACCTCTGTTCACCCTTCCCTCAGCCTCCGGCACTTACATCCATATCTGCAATTTATTGATTTCTTTTAATGTCTGTCTCTAGACTGTAAGCTCACTGTGGGCAGGGAATGGGTTTTCCAACTCTGTTATACTGTACTCTCCCAAGTGTTTAGGATAGTGTTCTGCATCAAGAGCACTCAATAAATATGATTGATTGATTGACTGATTTCTTGGGTGGTTTGGGTTGGCTTTGTCCTCACAAAGAGTCAGACGAGAGGATGGAGAGCTCTGATTGAGGCACCTCGAGCCAGGCGGGTAATGGGCAAATGCAGGCCACCGGCCTAGCCGGAACTCAGGGACTCTCTTGGGAACAGTGGAGATAGGGAAGGGAAGGCCACTAGAGAAGCAGCGTGGCTCAGTGGAAAGAGCACAGGCATTGGAGTCAGAGGTCATGGGTTCGAATCCCGACTCCACCACAAGTCTGCTGTGTGACCTTGGGCAAGTCATTTCACTTCTCTGAGCCTCAGTTACCTCATCTGTAAAAATGGGGATTAAGACTGTGAGCCCCACGTGGGACAACTTGATCACATTGTATCCCCCCAGCGCTTAGAACAGTGCTTTGCACATAGTAAGCGCTTAACAAATGCCATCGTTATTATTATTATTATAGTAAGCACTTATCAAATACCATTATTATTATTATTATTATTATTATTATTATTATCAATGATTATTATTCTCTGGGCCTCAGTGACCTCATCTGGAAAATGGGCATGAAGACTGTGAGCCCCCACGGGACAACCTGATCACCTTGTAACCTCCCCAGTGCTTAGTACAGTGCTTCGCACAAAATAAGCGCTTAACAGAGCCATTATTATTATTATTCTCTGGTCCTCAGTGACCTCATCTGGAAAATGGGGATGAAGACTGTAAGCCCCCCGTGGTACAACCTGATCACCTTGTAACCTCCCCAGCGTTTAGAACAGCGCTTTGCACATAGTAAGTGCTTAATAAATGCCATTATTATTATTATTAAGCCCCCTCCCACACCCTCGACAGCCCCCCTTCCCCTCCCCCCTTGAGCACCCCCTCTCCCTAACCTCCTTCTCCCTCCCTCCCCCGCCTGCCAACATCCCCGTCCCCCCCCACTCCCCCTTCAGATAAGGATCTCATGCCTCAGTTCCCTCGTCTGTAAAATGGGGATGAAGACTGTGAGCCCCCCGTGGGACAACCTGATCGCCTTGTAACCTCCCCAGTGCTTAGAACAGTGCTTTGCACATAGTAAGCGCTTAATAAATGCCATTATTATTATTATTAATAACCCCAAGCTTATCCAAGCACATCTGGAGATGCTGGTAATACCGAGTCAGCAGCCCCTCCTGGTAGTCAATCAGTAAGTCAATCGTATTTATTGAGCACTTACTGTGTGCAGAGCACTGTACTAAGCACTTGGGTGAGTACACTAGAATAATACACAGACACATTCCCTGCTCACAGTGAGCTTACAGTCTAGAGGGGCCCCCCTGCCTGCCCTGCCCCCTGACATGGCGCCCAGAAGGGTTGAGGAGAAATCAGTCAGAGGTTCTGTTTCGGGGTAGAAGATGCTGCAGCTGGTCGCTTGGCCATCATCATCATCATCATCATCATCAATCGTATTTATTGAGCGCTTACTATGTGCAGAGCACTGTACTAAGCGCTTGGGAAGTACAAGTTGGCAACATCTAGAGACAGTCCCTACCCAACAGTGGGCTCACAGTCTAAAAGGGGGAGACGGAGAACAAAACCCAACATACTCACAAAATAAAATAAATAAAATAGATATGTACAAGTAAAATAAATAGAGTAATAAATGCCTCCTGTATCTCCTGCCCAGCAGGTATCATTTGTGGCTTGACAATTCCCCATTCCAGTCCCGCCTCTGCTGGGCCCCGTCCCCCCTGTCAGCTTCCAGGTGGGGCTTTGGGATCCCTCTGGTAAGGGACAGGGAAGCTCTCCGAACTGGGCCGGGAGGCAGCCGGGGCGGGGGATCGAATATTCCCGGATCCCAGCAGGTGCTGAGTTTATTTTCAGCAGTTTCCCGACTCGGAGAATTGGATCCCCGCCCGGGGGCTTTGTGTGTCCTGCGGGCTCTCAGGAGTCCCAGGCGGAGAGGAGCCCCCAGAGAAATGACCTTTCTTCATGGCCACGGGCACAGACAAGCTTCTGCTGGCACTGCCCTGTCCCACTCAATATCTCCGGCCCACAGAGTTGGGCTAACAACGTGTGTGCATATGCCCACCCTGTTAGCCGTGCCCGTCCACAGCTCCCCGGTGGCTAGTCAAAGGTGCCAGTCAGTGTGCCAGGGCTGAGCTTTGGTGGTCAGTCCCTTCTGTTAGTCCCAACAGCCGGTCTCTGAGCCCAAACTAACAATAAAAACGAGAAACCGTGTGGCCTAGTGGATAGAGCACGGGCCCGGGAATCAGTGGGTTTTAATCTCTGGCTCCGCCACGTGTCTGCTGTGTCACGCTGGGCAAGTCACTGGACTTCTCTGGGCCTCAGTTCCTTCATCTGTAAAATGGGGATTGAGACTGTGAGCCCCACGTGGTACAACCTGATCACCTTGTAACATCCCCAAGCGCTTAGAACAGTGCTTTGCACATAGTAAGCACTTAATAAATGCTATCATTATTATTATTATTATTATCTGGAAAATGGGGATTATGACTGTCAGCTCCATGTGGGACATGGATTGGGTCCAACCTGACCAGCTTGTATCCACCTCAGCGCTTAGTACAGTGGCTGGAACACAGTACGCATGTACCAAATACCATAAAAAATAATAATCATAGTGTTTGTTAAGCGCTTACTATGTGCCAAGTACTAAAATTTGGCATAGATATCTATTTATGCCAAATAGAATAGATATTCTATAGATAGAATAGATATAGATAGATATAGATAGATATAGATATAGATAGAATAGATATCATCTATTCTATTTTATTTTGTTAGTATGTTTGGTTTTGTTCTCTGTCTCCCCCTTTTAGACTGTGAGCCCACTGTTGGGTAGGGACTGTCTCTATATGTTGCCAATTTGTACTTCCCAAGCGCTTAGTACAGTGCTCTGCACATAGTAAGCGCTCAATAAATACGATTGATGATGATGATGATGATGATACAAGATGAATTGGATGCAGTCCCTGCTTCTCATGAGGTTCACAGTCTAAGAAAGAGGGAGAACAGGTATTGAATCCCTACAGAAGAGGAAAGTGAGACACAGAGATGTTAAGTGATTTGCCCGAGGTCACACAGCAGACGCGTGGTGGAGGCAGGATTAGAACTCAGGTCCGTCTCACTCCCAGGCCCATGGTCTTTCTATGAGGCCACACTTGTGTAGAGTGCATGGGTGCCATAAGACAGAATCTCCTAGTGTCTTCCAAGGGATCAGTGTGACCTACTTCCCCCAGAGCTTGTTATATAGTAAGCGCTCAATAAATATCACAGTTATTATTGTCTTCAGCCCCGCAACCTTGCTGACTTATTTTTAAATGGTATGTGTTACCCACTTACTATGTGCCAAGGACTGGGACAGATGCAAGCAGATAGAAGCAGCGTGACTCAGTGGAAAGAGCCCGGGCTTTGGAGTCAGAGGTCAGGAGTTCAAACCCCGGCTCCGCCAACTGTCAGCTGTGTGACTTTGGGCAAGTCGCTTCACTTCTCTGTGCCTCAGTTACCTCACCTGTAAAATGGGGATTAAGACTGTGAGCCCCCCGTGGGACAACCTGGTCACCTTGTAACCTCCCCAGCGCTTAGAACAGTGCTTTGCACATAGTAAGCGATTAATAAATTCCATCATTATTGTTATTATTATTATACAAGTAAATCAGGTTGGACACAGTCCCTGTCTCACATAATAATAATAATAATAATGGCATTTATTAAGCGCTTACTATGTGCTCTCTCCCTTCTAGACTGTGAACCCACTGTTGGGTAGGGACTGTCTCTATATGTTGCCAACTTGTACTTCCCAAGCGCTTAGTACAGTGCTCTGCACACAGTAAGAGCTCAATAAATACGATTGATTGATTGATTGATTACAAAGCACAGTTCTAAGCGCTGGGGAGGTTACAAGGTGATCAGGTTGTCCCATGGGGGGCTCAAAGAAAATCCCCATTTTACAGATGAGGTCACGGAGGCACAGAATAATAATAATGGCATTTATTAAGTGCTTACTATGTGCAAAGCACTGTTCTAAGCACTGGGGAGGCTACAACGTGATCAGGTTGTCCTACGGGGGGCTCACAATCTTCATCCCCATTTTACAGATGAGGGAATTGAGGCCCAGAGAAGTGAAGTGACTTGCCCCAAGTCACACAGCTGACAACTGTACTTCCCAAGGGCTTAGTGCAGTGCTCTGCACACAGTAAGCACTCAACAAATACGATTGAACGAATGAATGAATTGGCAGAGCCGGAATTTGAACCCATGACCTCTGACTCCAAAGCTCGGGCTTTTTCCATTCATTCATTCATTCAATCGCATTTACTGAGCGCTCACCGTGTGCAGAGCACTGGACCAAGCGCTTGGGAAGTACAAGTTGGGAACATATGTCATCGAACCACAGTCATTAAAGCAACTCCAGGTACCGTTCCGCGTAGAAAGGGAAACTTTCCCCATTTTACAGAGGAGGTAACTGGGCCACAGAGAAGTGAAGTGACTCGACCAAGGTCACAGAGCAGACAAGTGGCGGAGTCAGGATTAGAACCCAGGTCGCAGGCCCTTCCTCTGCCTGCTAGGCCGTGCTGCTCCTTCCATTTCCTTCTTCATGGCTGGGTTTGGGCAGACCTCTGAGCGAGGGTGGAATGGCGGGCCCTTTACGATCGAATCGCTGAATCCCGGGGGCATCAGCAGCCTGATATTCATCCTCCACTTCAGGGAGGAACAGGACGAGATAACGTAACCCCTGCATCCCGCCGACCCCCTCCCAGCGCGGCCAAGGAAGAACCCGATTTCACTCTCCCCACCGCAGGCCAGGAAGAGGCGGTCATGACCTTCTCCAGGCCAGAAATCCAATCTCTCCCCGTAGTCTGGTCGGCTGAGTTCAAACCTCATCTCTCCGGCGGGGCTGGCCGGGCTGGGAGGGCCGCTTGTCATTAGAGCTGAGAAAGTGATACGCTGGAGGAAGCCTTAATGGAGCCTGGAAAAAGCTAATGAGCTAATGTAGTCAAAGACTAAATAAATAAACCGGCGACCTTGTGTTCTCCGGACTCGGGTGCCCCGGTGGCTGGCTGTGCTGAGCCGTGGCAGGCCCGGCCGGGGGAATTCCGGCCGAGACTGAACTTCCTTGGTTTGGGATTCAGGAGAAGGGGCTTCCGAAGAGCCTTCCTCCCTCTACGCCCTGTCAGGGCTCGGCTGGGGTCACAGAAACCCTGGCATGCCGGCAGAAAAGGTCTAGGCTCCACATGGGCCAGCACATCCCGGAACGCCACAGTCCGGTTCGTCCTACAGTCGTTGACTTTGGATCCTGAGCCGAATGGCTCTGACGTTTTGGATGGATAAAACTCATTAAAAAGCTTTCTTCTCCCACCCTGGCGCTGCCTCCGGAATGAATGATTCCCTCAAACCCCTCAAGGCTCCTCTCTTTTCTGCACTCTACCCCACCAGGAAGAACGAATACAGACACAGTCTGAGGTTGCCTCTCTGGACAGGGATTTCCTGTTGTCATCCTGGGCCTTTCCCTGCCAGCTGGGAGGGTGGGGCGGCTGGGCCTGCTCTCCTCAATCACCTGAAGCACCTCAGCCTGCCTGGAAACAGAGAGGAATCTGTCCAGTTTTATACCGGGCTGTCCAGTTTTGGGCTGGCACGTCCCTTCTCCAGGGCCAATAAGGTCCCCGATGCTTGTCTCTCTGGTGGTTTAGTTTTCAGTGCCCATCCTCCCTCTGCCATGGGGCTTGCTGCTAAGCTTGCCACTTTTTTTTTTAAAATGGTATTTGTTAAGCCTTTTCAAACACTATTCCAAGTTCTGGGGTGGGTACAAGTGAATTAGATCGGCCTGCATGGGGCTCTCAGTCTAAGTAGGAGGGAGAACAGGTATTTAATCCCCATTTTGCAGATGAGGGACTCAGTCATTCATTCAATCGTATTTATTGAGCGCTTACTGTGTGCAGAGCACTGTACTAAGCGCTTGGGAAGTACAAGTTGGCAACATAAAGAGACGGTCCCTACCCAACAGCGGGCTCACAGTCTAGAAGGGGGAGACAGACAACAAAACAAAACATGTGGACAGGTGTCATCAGAATAAAAAAGAAGTAAAGGGATCTGAGGGCCAGAGAAACTAAGTGATTTGCCCAAGGTGACACAGCAGACAAGGGGCGGATCCAGGATTAGAACCCAGGTCCTTTCTTCCTTTTCCTTCCTTCCTTCCTTCCTTCCTTCCTTCCTTCCTTCCTTCCTTCCTTCCTCCCTCCCTCCCTTCCTCCCTTCCTTCCTTCCTTCCTCCCTTCCTCCCTCCCTTCCTCCCTCCCTTCCTCCCTCCCTTCCTCCCTCCCTTCCCTTCCTCCCTCCCTTCCCTTCCTTCCCTTCCTTCCTTCCATCATATTTATTGAGTGCTTACTGTGTGCAGAGCACTGTACTAAGCGCTTGGGAAGTACAAATTGGCAAAATATAGAGACGGTCCCTACACAACAGCGGGCTCACAGTCTAGAAGGGGGAGACAGACAACAAAACAAAACAAGTAGGTGTCAGTACCATCAGAATAAATAGAATTATAGCTATATACACATCATGAATAAAATACAGTAAATATGTACAGAGTAAATGTGTACAAATAAAATAGAGTAATAAATATGTGCAAATATATACAAGTGCTGTGGGGAGGGGAAGGAGGTAGGGCAGAGGGAGGGAAGGGGGGGTGATGGTACCCTTCCCCTAGGGCACACTGCTTCTCCATGCAACTTGGACCCAGTGTCCGAGCTCACAGTGACCTGGTGCGGGGGGAAACACAGGCTACTGGGGTAAATCGGGGAGCCACCCTGGCTGGCTCCTCCAGAGAAACGGTCTAGAGTCTGGCTGAATCAGGCAGAGTGCCGCAAAATGACCACCATGTTATGTCATCACAACACTCTTGTGCTGGGATTGAGTGTGTGACATCATGTGACCCTTGGGGGCTGGATTTATCCATGGCTGTTGCTGACCATCCTATGTGGAATCTCCAGGCTAGGACTAGATGGAAAAACTCTACAGGCAGAGATGTAGTTGGGGTCATCCCTCAGTGGCCCTGGAAGTCAGGGGGTTGGGAGGGGAGTGAGGCTTCTTGTGGGGATAAGAGTTAGGGACCCCTTAGTTTAAGGGGATGTCAGGAGAACTCCTGTAGGCAGAAATTGGGGCCAGTTTTGGGTGGGGGAAGAGGGAGAAAGAGAGAGACAGAGAGAGAGACATCGGAGTAGGAGAAATTGCCGTGGAACTATCAGCTTCAGGAGCAATGAGCTATAGGAGAGGGTCTCCCAGGAGCAAGTGGAGAAGGATCAGAGCAGAAGACAGAAAGGGGAAAAGGAGTCAGGCAAGAGCAAAACTAGAAAAGCTTTGGCGAGCAGTCTGGGGCTCGGGAGCTGAGATCGGAAAGGAGATTGAGGAGGAGCAGGTGAGCGGTAAGGAGCGGGCCCAGTCCGGCCCGAGAGGAGTCAGTGGCTCTTGGTGAGAGCTGCTTTCCCCCACTTCAAAGCCTTATTGAAGGCACACCTCCCCCAAGAGGCCTACCCTAACTAAACCCTCCTTTCTTCTTCTCCCACTTCCTTCTGCATCGCCCTGACTTGCTCCCTTTATTCATCCCCCTCCCCGACTCACAGCGCTTTTGTACGTATCTGTAATTTAATCATTTATATTGTCTGTCTCCTCCTCTGGACTGTAAGCTCATTATGGTCAGGGAATGTGTCTGTTTATTGTTGTATCGTACTCTCCCAAGCTCTTAGTACAGTGCTCTGCGCACCGTAAGCGCTCAATAAATACGATCCAATGAATGAATGCAGTGCTGTCAACACATCTCATCGCTCTGTCCCTCTCTCCTCCCTGTATCCCCCTCTGTCCTGCTCTCCTCTCTCACTCCCTGGGTCCTCTGGGGGCTTTCCCCTCCCTTAGGTTGGTTGTGGGTTGAGGCCCTGCTATTTGAGCAGGTGAAACACGCATCCAGAACACAGCATTCGGCACTCAGAGCACAGCAAACAGCAGCCAGCAGCCAGTGTCCTGCACCCAGAGTCCAGCAAACAAGCATCCAGTCTCCATCGTCCTGTACCGTCGAGCACCCAGAGTCCAGCAAGCAGCGTCTGTCCCCAGAATCCGGCAAACAGTGTCCAGTCTCCAGAGCCCAGCCTTCAAGAATTGCATTTTCCCTCCAGCTGAGTGTTACCTTCATTTTCCTTTGGTACGCGACTCACTTTAAGGGCCTTGGTTCTGAGTCTTGCTCTAGTGCGAGAACTCTGGGGGATTTTTCTCCGCAGAAGATGGGAAGGGTTTCTTCTCTGGATTTTGACATAGGCTTCAGCTGGGGGAGGGAGGTTGTTGGTAGGGGTCTCTTTGTCAGTTTGCTGTTCCGATTTCAGGAGGGAGAGAGAAAGAGACAAGAGAGAGACAGACAGACCGAGGCTCCTGTTTTATTCTACGCCAGTACTAAGAGCAAGGCCCCCAGGAAGCTCTCAGAGATATTTCATCACTATTAATAGGTTTGAACATTCAGAAGCCAAATTGCTGGATTTCTGACATTTAGAAAGAAACTCAAGTGAGAAGTTGCCTAGAAACCCTTTTCCTGACTAGAATTCAAACAAGCTTTCACTGTGGGAGAGAGAGGGGGAGTGGGGAGAGTGTGGGTGGAAATGTACAGTAACTGTGCATGTAAGGGTGTGTGTAAAAATAACCCTTATCACAAAGCAGCAAGAGCTCCAAATGCTGCTGTTTACAACATTAACGCTAGTGATAGATGGTGATTTCATGCATTACATTGCTGTATGCATGAGCAAAGATTTTCATCAGTTCTCTGGAGCTGGTACTTCCTCGAGTTCTGCTACCAAGGCAGGGCATTAATAATAATAATAATAATGATGGTTTTTTTATTAAGCACTTACTTTGTGCCAGGCACTGTTCTAAGTGCTGGGGTAGATACAAGGTAATCGGGTTGTCCCACGTGGGGCTCACAGTCTTAATCCCCATTTTTACAGATGAGGTAACTGAGGCACAGTGAAGTTACGCGACTTGCCCAAAGTCACGCAGCTGATAAGTGGCAGAGTCGGGATTAGAACCCATGACCTCTGACTCCCGAGCCCGTGCTCTTTCCACTGAGCCACGCTGCTTCTTCAGGGATGCACCGTTGGGCAGATGAGTAGAAAATGGTCAAACTAGTAGAAAGTAGGGAAGCAACATGGCTCAGTGGAAAGAGTAAGGGCCTGGGAGTTGGAGGACCTGAGTTCTAATCCCCACTCTGCCACTTGTCTGCTGAGTGACCTTGGGCAAGACACTTAATTTCCCTGGGCCTCAGTTACCTCATCTTTAAAATGGGAATAAAGACGGTGAGCCCCATGTCCAATCTGATTAGCTTGTATCTGCCCTGGTGCTTAGGACAGTGCATGGCACACAGTGAGCGCGTGACAAATACCAAGTTCAGAATGTATATGCTAAGCGCTCACTATGTGCCAGGCAATTTACTAAGCTCTGTAGTAGATACACGCTAATCAGTTTGGACCCAGTCCTTGTCCCACATGGGGCTCATTTTAATCTCCATTTTACAGATGAGGTAATGAGGCACAGAAAAGTTAAGTGACTTGCCCAAGGTCATACAACAGACAAGTGGCAGAGCCGGGATTAGAACTCATGTCACTCTGACTTCTTGGCCTGTGCTCTATCCATTAGGCAACACCGCTCCTCACGTCTTCCGCCCCTGTCAGTGGTCCTGGGCCTCCATTCCAGGCCAGAGTCTTCAAAAGAAAGACTTTCAAGCCTTTGCCCAGAATCCTTCAGAGATCATTCATTCATTCAATCGTATTTATTGAGTGCTTACTGTGTGCAGAGCACTGTACTAAGCGCTTGGGAAATACAAGTCGGCAGCATATAGAGACGGTCCCTACCCAACAACGGGGCTCACAGTCTAGAAGGGAGGCAGAGAACAAAACAGTCAACAGCTTTCTGGTGGCTCCAAGTCCTCATTCAATTCATTCATTCACTTATATGTATATTTGTTTGTACATATTTATTTATTTATTTATTTATTTATTTTACTTGTATGTATCTATTCTATTTATTTTATTTTGTTAGTACGTTTGGTTTTGTTCTCTGTCACCCCCTTTTAGACTGTGAGCCCACTGTTGGGTAGGGACTGTATATGTTGCCAACTTGTACTTCCCAAGCGCTTAGTACAGTGCTCTGCACACAGTAAGTGCTCAATAAATATGATTGATTGATTGATTATATTTATTGAGCGCTTATTGTGTACTGAACACTATATTAAGCTCTTAGGAGAGTACAATACAACAATAAACAGACACATTCACCTGTCTCCATGTTTTGTTTTGTTGTCTGTCTCCCCCCTCTAGACTGTGAACCCGTTGTTGGGTGGGGACCGTCTCTATATGTTGCCGACTTGTACTTCCCAAGCATTTAGTACAGTGCTTTGCACACAGTAAGTGCTCAATTAATATGATTGATTGAATGAATGAATTCCCTACTCACAATGAGCTTAATGCCATTAGTATTAAATCCAACTTAGAACAGTGTTCTCGCTTAGAACAGTGCTTTGCACATAGGAAGTGCTTAATAAATGCCATTATTTCATCTAGAGGAGGAGACAAACAATTGTGTAAATAAGTAAATGACAGATATGGACCTAAGTGTTGTGGGGCTGGGAGGGGGAATCATCATCATCATCATCAATCGTATTTATTGAGCGCTTACTATATGCAGAGCACTGTACTAAGCACTTGGGAAGTACAAATTGGCAACATATAGAGACAGTCCCTACCCAACAGTGGGCTCACAGTCTAAAAGGGGGACAGTCTAAAAGGGGGAGAGGGAGCAAGTCAGGTTGATGCAGAAGGGAATTAGAAGAAGGGGAAAGGAGAGCTTAGTCAGGGAAGGCCTATAATCTCCATTATTCCCTAGGGCCACCTGAGCTGCTTCCCAGATTCCAGATTGGACGGTCGAGCACTTCTCCAGGTATTAACGGAAGATTTTCTGAATGTTTACGTCCAGTTACATAGCAGCAGGGTGCGGTGGAAAATTTTTCCCAGCTTTGAGCAGCCAAATATCTGAACCCGGCCCTGGCTAAGAAAAGCCAAGAACAGGTGGTCTTGGCTATGACTAGCTCCCACCCCCATCTCCCAGCCTGCTCTCCAGCTTCGCCAGCTGAAGAGACGTCAGCACCGTTCTCCCCGCTGAGGACCCTGAGCAGTGGAGTTTGGGGCATCCAGTGGGATAATTGCCTTAACCAGAGCAAAGCTCTTTCCTAATGCTTAGCCATACATTCGATAAATGATTGAATGTATCATGATTTATTTATTTTACTTGTACATATTCTATTTAGTTTATTTTGTTGATATGGTTTGTTTTGTTCTCTGTCTCCCCCTTCTAGACTGTGAGCCCACTGTTGGGTAGGGACCGTCCCTAGATGTTGCCAACTTGTACTTCCCAAGCGCTTGGTACAGTGCTCTGCACACAGTAAGCGCTCAATAAATACGATTGAATGAATGAATCATGTTTATTGAATGCTTAACTGCATACAAAGCACTGTCCTAAGCGCTTGGGAAAGTACTATCTAACCATAATAAAACAGACACATTCCCTGGCCATAGCGCATGTGCTTTGCACACAGTAAGCTCTCAATAAATACGATTGAATGAATGAATCATATTTATTGAATGCTTACTGCATACAAAGCACTGTCCTAAGCGCTTGGGAAAGTACAATCTAACAATAATAAACAGACACATTCCCTGGCCATAGCACATGTGCTTTGCACACAGTAAGCGCTCAATAAATACGATTGAATGAATCATATTTATTGAATTCTTACTGCATGCAAAGCACTGTCCTAAGCGCTTAGGAAAGTACAATCTAACCATAATAAACAGACACATTCCCTGGCCATAGCGCATGTGCTTTGCACACAGTAAGCGCTCAATAAATACGATTGAATGAATGAGTGAATGAATCATATTTATTGAATGCTTACTGCATACAAAGCACTGTACTAAGCGCTTGGGAAAGTACAATCTAACAATAATAGACACATTCCCTGGCCATAGTGCATGTGCTTTGCACACAGTAAGCGCTCAATAAATACGATTAAATGAATGAATGAATGAATCATATTTATTGAATGCTTACTGCATACAAAGCACTGTCCTAAGCGCTTGGGAAAGTACAATCTAACCATAATAAACAGACACATTCCCTGGCCATAGCGCATGTGCTTTGCACACAGTAAGCGCTCAATAAATACGATTGAATGAATGAATGAATGAATCATATTTATTGAATGCTTACTGCATACAAAGCACTGTCCTAAGCGCTTGGGAAAGTACAATCTAACAATAATAAACAGACACATTCCCTGGCCATAGCGCATGTGCTTTGCACACAGTTAGCACTGAATACTACTACTCCTACAAAGCCAAAGTTAATTGGCAGTTGACTTGTTCAAAACAATTTTCATAAATAAGTGAAAACATCCTGATGTCCTAAGTACTACTTCAGTGAATCGAACCTTTAATTATCACCCAGAAAATCTTTGTCTTTTCCCACCCAAATCGTTTTCTGTTTATTTTTTCCCCTGAAATTTTTTTCCCTAACGGGATGCTCCTCACTACCAAACGGCAGCTAAGGCCCGGACTGGGTTGCTTTTCTTTGTTTTTTTCCAAGCCCAAAGGGCACCCCCCAAGCAGCAGATGTCACTGATGGAGTTCCCTGGCCAGGCCCAGGGTGAGGGGAAGGGAGCACCAGTTCCGCCCAGATAGCACCATCATCCCTGGCCCTGGAGTCAAGTTGCTTATCTGAACAACCCGGGCCCTTGCACTGTGCCCTGGAAACGTCCAGACAAGCTCTTTTCTGCTGGCTACCTGCTCTTCCTGTTTACGGCGGGACTGGGCGAGCCCTGAGAACGGCCCCAGCCCCCTCTCCCAGGGCTTCCCCTGCTCCCGCTCCCGCTGAGCCGGATCTGCGAGGGCAAAGGCCCTTCTGCAGCCTGGGAAATCACTGGGGAGGGGACGGAGAGGAGAGAATTTGAGCTGCAGGGAGGGGAAGTAATAGTGGAACTCGGAGGACATTCGGAAACCAACTTCCAGGTGGTCCTAGAGCCTGAACTTCTCTCCAAAACCTGGAGCAGATGTGGCTGTTTTCCAAACAGGCACAGGGCCGGAGTCGATCCCAGGATCCCTCGCTTCCTGCCCACTTCCCACCCGCCCATGTCCGTGTCTTTCTGAGGCTTCGAAGTGGGGAGCCTGGGATACGTTCATTCATCCATTCGATCGTATTTATGGAGCGCTTACTGTGTGCAGAGCACTGGACTGAGTGCTTGGAAAGTACAAGTTCGCAGCATATAGAGACAGTCCCTACCCAACAATGGGCTCACAGTCTAGAAGGGGGAGATGGACAACAAAACAAAACATGTGGACAGGTGTCAAGTCATCAGAATAGAAATAAAGCTAGATGCACGTCATTAACAAAATAATTAGGAGTGTAAATATGTACAAGTAAAATAAATAGAGTAATACATCTGTACAAATATATATACAGGTGCTGTGGGGAGGGGAAGGAGGTTGGGTGGGGGGGAATACGTTTTTGCCAAGGTCTCAGATAGAGAGAAACCCTTGTCACAAAGCTGAAGGGTCTTCTCCGACCGGAGCCTGCGGAGGGACCAGTCAGTCGAGTGTCCCATCCTCCGTCTTCTTGGTCTCCTCATCCCAGAACGGGCAGTCTGTCTTGACCTTTGGTCACTGTCTGTCTGATTGTCTATCTGGGATTTCCCATCACCTACGGCTTTGTCCTGTAAACTCCCATAACATGAGAGGCGCCTCCTTATAAAACCCTGCTTATGGAAAATTTGCTCTGACCTGCTCACTGTTTCCGAACCCGCTCCCACGAGCCCAAGCCATTTCTTCCACTTTCACGGGATGATGTATCCGAAAAGACTCTTGTTGTCAGATAAACGTTCTTAATTCCCTAACCATTCGGGACAAAACATATAGCGAAAACACGTACGTTCTTACAGAAATGAGATTATTTGAGTCTCAACTGGCAGGGTGGGGGTAGCCAGGGCCTGTGGCCTTCTCACTGAAAGCTGCTGGCCCAGCAGGCCCAGGGGATGAAATGGACACCGGGGAGATGCTGCCCATGCTCAATTCGGAGGACTGGAAGTGTTTGTCCTTCAGGGAGACAGTAGAAGGGCTAGGACCTCTCAAATGGCCAGAGGGAAGGCTCAGGGCCAGCCCGGGGCTCAGCTTCTTGCCTACCCAGAACCCAGCTCCCTGCCTGCCTAAAATCCAGTTTTCCACCTGCCCAGGATCCAGTCTCCTAACTGCCCAACGCACACCCTCCTGTATTCCCAGAACCTGTCTTCTTCCCTGCCTGATGGGCCTTTGCTTTTTTCTCCTGGACTCTGCCAAACCTCCAGCTAGAAACAGGACAACACATAAGCACTTTATTCAGAAGCTTGACATGACCCAGCTCAGTCAAACTGGGTGAGGCTGGAGGAGGGAAAGAGACGTACAGAAAAGGATTTAGAGTGCATTGTTTGGTTTTGGTTTATTTTCCCTCCTCCCTATGGAGCTCCATCCTCTCTTCTTTTTTCTTTCCAACATGGAAAAGCAGTTGTGAAGGCATAGGTGGAGCAAATGGGTTTTCCTTCTACAAAGGCTCAGCTACATTTCCTTACCCTTGGTTAAGAGAGGATGAGCCATTAGGAGTGGTTCATTTATAGTTCCATTCTTTGGGGGTCCTGCCTCTTTCCTAGACTGGACTCTACTTTATTTGTCCGCCTTGAGGCAGAGATAATTACCAAGCAACATCACTAACCATAATCCTGAGGATTTCTCTGGATGTGGAAGCTCCCATATCACAGTCCTAAGAAGGCCATCTCCCCACCTCTGACACTTACTGCTGTATAATGATTATGGTACTTATTAAGCGCTTACTATGTGCAAGCAATGTTCTAAGTGCTGGGGTAGATGCAAGCTAATCAGGTCAGACACAGTCCCTGTCTCACACGGGATTCACACTCTTACTCCTCATTTTACAGATGGGGGAACTGAGGCCCAGAGAAGTGAAGTGACTCGCCCAGGGTCATACAGCAGACGTGTGGTGGAGCTGGGATTAGAACCCAGGTCCTTCGGATTCTCAGGTCCGTGCTCTATCCACTGAACCACCCCGCCTCTGTGGCCTTGGGCTAGTCACTTACCTTCTCTGTGGCCCAGTTTCCTCATCTGTCAACAGGGAACCAAACACCTGTTCTATCTCCTCCTTAGGCTATGAGCCCCATGTGTCTGTGCCCGATCTGATTGTAGCTACTCCACTGCTGAGCACAGAGCTTGGCACATGTAAACAATTAACAATTACCACAACTATTACCAACACCAGTTGAGGAAAAAGCTAGCTTCTTCTGAATGTCTGAGAGGAACAGCTACTCAAAGTGAGATTGGGCCTCGGTGGAAGGAAAAGTGAGCCGCTGCCCAAGTAAGAATTTCATTGTGGGAATCTGGGGGCAATGTCGGTCTGGGACGTGCCAGTTGGAGTGAAGTGGAGGTGAATTTGCTGCAAGATTCCAGGGGTAGAAGAGTGGGTGTTCACTTTGGGAGTGAGTGACAGATCGTATATCTGGTACAAAGTGTGAACCTGATGACTGGACTTGGGCTTCTGAGTGGCTAATCTAATCAACATGTTTGGTGTGTGTGTGTGTCTCTCACTATCTCTACCCGATTGTTCAGGAATGTGACAGGAGATAGTGCGTGGTCCCAAACCTCTGCTCCAAAGTCAGTGAAGAAATAAGCATCTAAGCACTTGGAAGAGTTCAGTACAACAATATGACAGGGTTGGTAGACACATTCCCTGCTAGTGAGTTTGCTGTGGGCAAGGAATGTGTCTATTGTTATATTGTACTCTCCCAAGCGCTTAGTACAGTGCTCTGCATGCAGTAAGCACTCAATAAATACAATTGCCTGACTGACTTACAGCCTAAAGGGGAAGACAGACTGTGAGATCCTTGTGGGATGTGGACTGTGTCGAACCTGATTAGTTTGTATCTACCCCAGCACTTAGTTCAGTGCCTGGCACATAGTAAGTGCTTAACAAATACCAGTAAAATAAAATTGCTGTAGTTCCTGCCTCCTTCCCACAGAACTAGTAGCCCACACACCTGTTTGGAGCCACAGGGAAAGGAAGATGTGTTTGTCTTGTCTTCCCCTACCTCCCTTTCCTCCCTAATTCCCCTGCCCCTAAATGGGTTGATTTTTGCCAACCTCTCTGCCTCCTGTCTCTCCCCACTCCTGTCCATACTGTATTCTGCTGCCCAGATCATTTTCCTTCAGAAACGTTCAGACCACGTTTTCCTAGTCCTCAAGGAACTCCAGTGGTTGCCCATCCACCGCCACATCAAACGGAAACTCCTCACCATTGGCTTTAAAACACTTAATCACCTTGCTACCTCACTACTCTCCTACTACAACCGAGCCCGCTCACTTCATTCTTTTAATACTAACCTTCTCACTATACCTCAATCTCATCTATCTGGCTGCCGACTTCTAGCCCACATCCTACCTCTGGCCTGGAGCACCCTTCCTCCTCACATGAGACAGATAATTGCTCTCCCCCACTTCAAAGCCTCACTGAAGTCCCTAAGCCCTCCTCTCCTTTTCTCCCACTCCCTTCTGCGTCACCCTGACTTGCTCCCTTCATTCATCCTTCCTCCCAGCCCCACAGCACATATGTATATACCCGTATATAGCCGTAATTTGTATGTATTTATTTGTATTAATGTCTGGCTCCCCCTCTAGACTGTGAAGTCTTTGTGGGCAAGGAATTTGTCTGTTTGTCGTTATATTGTACTCTCCTGAGCACTTAGTACAGTGCTTTGCACACAGTGAATGAATTGAATGCAGTGCGTCTGCTCCCTTGTGATGATTGTTCCCCTGTCCTCTCTGGTGGTCAGCCAGGGCCCCTGAGAAACCAACTATTGCCCACTCCTGAAAGCAAGGGGGCAAATTCAGAACAATTGCATTAGCTCATTTAGGTATCTTCACTCCAGATTGGCATTCTGCAGCACGTGACATTGGCTGAGGGACAGGATATTCGCTAGAACTGTGGAAGAAGGGTATTCCAGGGTGTCACTGAGCAGGTAGTTATGTGGAACATTATCCTGGAATACGGCCCCCCCTCTAGACCGTAAACTCGCCGTGGGCAGGGAATGTGCCTGCTAACTCAGTTGAATTGGACTCTCCTAGCGCTTAGTACAGTGCTCTGCAACTCAGGTCCTGCTGGAGTCTAGCACTGCACTGGGGACACTGGGCTCACACTAAATTACTCCCCGCAGTCACAGAGAGCTGACCTTCCCCCAGAATGAGGGGGGGAAACGAGACAGGGGTCTGCTTGCCCAGGACAAGCCTGTCAGTCAGCTAGCCAAGTGTCTCCTGCAGCCCTCTCCCTCCCAAATGCACACTTCCTGTTGAACTGTAGGGCTCATTTGAGGCCCCACTATTCTTGCCTTGCAGGCATTTGTGGGCCAGTGGTTGCCTGATGCCTTCCCTGCTGCCATCCTTTCCAGATCCCGGGGCTCTCACATCCTGCTGAATCTCTGCCTGGCCTAGTGGATCTGGGAATCAGAAGGACCTGGGTTCTAACCCGGCTTCTCCTCTTATCTGCTGGGTGATCTAGGACAAGTGACTTCATTTCTCTGGGCAACTGTAAAATGGGGATTAAGACTGTGACCCCCATGAGGGACATCGACTGTGTCCAACCTGATTATTTTGTATCTACTCCAGCGCTTAGTACCTGGCACATAGTAAGCGCTTAACAAATACAATTATTATTACTGGTACAGGGAGTCAATTCTCTGAGGCAGGCTGGCTGATGAATTTACTTTCACCCCGTCTTTCTCAGAGCCAGTTCCCCTACCCGTAACCAATATCCACATCCCCCAAGCCTCTGCACGCAGTTCCACGGCTCTCTGCCAAGAATGTGGTCTGCCAGCGGCCCGGGAATGGAGCACACCAGGAAACTGCCCTTTAAACAAACACAAGGCCAAATGCTATGCCAAGAGGAGACTTGGCCATGCCAAGATGAAGCCGAGTCAGCAGAGGCAGCAGAGCCAACACTCAGAGGCAGAGAGAAGGGGAGGAAGGGGAGCAGAAGCCAGAGAAGTTAAGTGACGTTCCCAAGGTCACACAGCAGGCCAAAGGCAGAAGCAGGACGGCAATCCAGGTCACCTGACTCCTAATATTGATAGAGGTATTTAAGTGCTTACTATGTGACAAGCATTGAACTAAACCCTTGGGTAGATTCAGGATAATCCGGTCCCCTGTGGGGCTCACAGTCTTTCCACTAAGATGTAGAGAAGCAGCTTGGCTCAGTGGAAAGAGCCCGGGCTTTGGAGTCAGAGGTCATAGGTTCAAATCCCGGCTCTGCCAATTGTCAGCTGTGTGACTTTGGGCAAGTCACTTAACTTCTCTGGGCCTCAGTTCCCTCATCTATAAAATGGGGATTAAGACTGTGAGCCCCCAGGGGGACAACCTGATAAGCTTGTAACCTCCCCAGCGCTTAGAACAGTGCTTTGCACATAGTAAGCGCTTAATAAATGCCATTATTATTATTATTATTATGTGTTGCCTCTCTAATCAATCAATCGACCTATTCTCTGTACCACAATCTCGTCTTTTGCGCCACCGACCCCTCGTCTCTGTCCTGCCTCTGGCCTACTGTGTTTACTGAAGTGCTGAGCGCTGTCTAAAGTGGGAGAGTACAACAGAAGCTAGACTCATTCCAGGCCCTCTCACCTCCTGCTCTCAAGGAGCTTACGCTCTTATAGGGACGGCAGACAGACATCAACTACTGATCAATAGTAGGAGCAGGAGCAGGAGGAAGGATAAGAGAAACAGCCTGGACTAGTAAAAAGAGCATGGCCCGGGAGTCAGAGGACCTGGGTTCTAATCCCGGCTCTGCCAAATGCTTGCTGCGTGAACTTGGGCAAGTCACTTCACTTCTCCGTGCCTCAGTTCTCCTGTTCTCTCTCCTTCCTAGACTGTGAGTCCAAAGTAAGTGCTCAATAAATATCGTTGATGATAGTGCAGTGCTCTGCACACAGAAAGGGCTCAATAAATACGATTGAATGAATGAACGATGAAGAACATGAGATCGCAAGCAGCCCCATTACTGACTCACTTCCACCTTCCAGCCGACTGAGGATTCTTTCTCCCCAGTGGCACTGGGATGCTCGGAGGAAACTGGAGGTGGTGTGAGCCCACTGTGGAACAGGAACTTTGTCCTACCTAGTTCATTTGAATCTACCCCAGTGCTTAGAACAGTGTTTGACACATAGTAAGTGCTGAGGAAAGAGCAGGGACTTCGGAGTCAGACGATGTGGGTTCTACTCCCCTTTCCATCTCTTGTCTGCTGTGTGACCCTGGGCAAGCCACTTCACTTCTCTGTTCCTCAGCTACCTCATCTGTAAAATGGGGATTAAGACCGTGAGCCCCACGTGGGACAACTGATTACCTTCTATCTACCCTCACGCTTAGAACAGTGCTTGGCACATAGAAAGCACTTAACAAATACCATCACTATTATTATTATTTGTTAAATGCCATTGGAGAAAAAAGATAAAGGGGGATGTAGTGCAAAACTGCCAGGATGAAATAGCTAACTAAATAGCTGGCTGTAAGTGGGATGCAGGATCCATTTCTTGGCACTGGTTTTGCTCCAGGCTTGAGCAAACGGCCCAAGCTGCTTTGGGCTTGCCCAAAGGGTTTTGGCTGGAGAGAAGATTCGTACAGAAAGCCAGGTGGAGTGACAGACACCATATCCACACCAGAGCGGGGTTGGGGGGCACTGGAAAGAGTCGTGGGCTGCGGCACGGGGGGTTCTCGGACTGGCCGTGCTAAGGGTTTTGCAAACCATTGACCAAACCACTCTTTTCCCATGGCTCTGTGAGTGTTTCCTGGTTGGTCACCCCAGTGCTAGCCATCACCACCGTTCAAACCTGCTTCCCCCCCAGACCCCGACCAAATTCGGCTTGGCCACTCTACTGGGATCATCCCAGAAGCTTCTCTGTAAGCTTTCCTCCCAGAGAAGCAGCATGGCCTAGTGGAGAGAGCAGAGGATTGGGAGTCAAAGGACCTGGGTTCAATCTCGCCTCTGCTACTTACCTGTGGTGTGACGTTGGACAAGTCACTTATTTTCTCTGGGCCACAGTATCCTCACTGCAAAATGGGGACTCAGTACTTAGACTGTGAGCCCCATGTGGGACAGAGACTGTGTCTGTCCTGTTTCCCTGTATCTATCCCAGTGCTTAGAACAGTGCTTGATACATAGTAAGTGCTTAATAAATATCATTTAAAAAACCCAAAACTTCAGGAGTGAGAAATAATAATGATAAAAATAATAACAGTGGTATTTAAGTGCTTACTATGTGCCAGGCACTGTACAGCGCTGGGGTGGATACAAGCGAATTGGGTTGGACACAATCCCTGCCCCCCACTGGGGCTCACAATCTCAATCCCCATTTTACAGATGAGGTAACTGAGGCACAGAGCAGTGAAGTGACTTGCCCAAGGTCCCACAGCAGACAAGCGGCAAAAGAGTAGGTTCTGGAGTCCCCGTGCACCCGGTGATTTTAAAGAGAATTTATGAATATTTTTAGGAAGAACTAAAAGATGATTAATAATTGTGGTATTTGTTAGGCACTTACTACACGTTGAGCACTGTGTTAAGCGCTACAGTAGATAAAAGATGATCAGGTTGGATACAGTCCCTGCCCAACCTGGGCCTCACAGTCTTGGTAGGAGGGAGAATGGGTATTGAATATCCATTTTATAGATGAGGTAAGCGAGCCACGGAGAAGTTAAGTGATTTGCTCAAGGTCACACAGCAGACAAGTGGCAGAAGTGGAATTAGAACCCAGCTCTTCTGATTCCCAGGCCTGTGTCTTTTCCACTAGACTGCATTGCTTGTTTAGGAAATTAGGAACCCCCCCCCAAAAGAAGCAGAGACATTTAGCCACATTTTTTCTCAGTTTGAACCACACTATTGGTTCAACGAGGAGAGGGATGACTGTGATGATGTTTGTGATGGAGGCTCCTGACAAGAATAATGGGTGAGCCTCTGAACTGAGATTTTCAGGGCTGAGAAACTGCTTGCCTCTCACACTCTCTCATTCCTGCCAGTCCCAGCCGGTGGTTGCCTTGGTAGCCACTGCGGTTTTCGCCGCCCACATTAGGCAGCTATTTTTCACGATTCTTGCTGCGCCCGTCCACCTCACAGAACATCCTAAGTGCTCTTAAGTCAGAAACCTTCACTCCTTATGACAGAGCCCTGCTCCTGGTGTCGGCACTAGAACCCTAATATCCCGATGCAGGACTAGGGAAGCAGCATGGTCTAGTGGAAAGAACCCGGGTCTGGGAATCAGAGGACCTGGGTTCTAATCCTGACTCCGCCATTTACCTGCTGTAGGACTTCGGGCAAGTCACTTCAGTTCCTCATCTGCAAAATGGGGATTCGATACTTGGTCTCCCTCCTACTTAGACTGGTGAGCCCCACGTGGGACCTGATTACCTCGTATCTACCTCAGTGTGGGCACACAGTAAGCACTTAATAAATACCGCAGTCATTTGTAATATTATCAAGGCATAAAGGTCATAAAATGAAATCCGGGAAGAAAACACCGAGGCTCCCTCGGCGGTACTATTCCTCAAGCTGGGTTGAAACGGACCTTTTCCGAACCTTAACTCTTACCACACCCTGTGAAAGGGATTTTTGCCTGCATTCTAAGCGAGCCCCATTTATAGCAGAGCTTCCAAGGAAGAGCTTAGCTGGCCTGTCACAATCTCTTTCTATTATTGACCTTGTTATCTGATGACAAGGCTGCTGACGGCGTGATTTTTCTGAACTGGACACCCCCTCCCTGCCGTCGGTCTGCCTGGTGGAGCCTGAGAGCTGCAGGGGTGGAGGGGAAATTTGTCCTGAAGAGTTGCCAAGGCAACACCATCAGCATATGACTTCCTGGAGGGACCAGAAGGGACTCCCCTCCCCTCCATCCTATCCAGACAGGCACGCTGCAGGCTCACGGGGGAAAAACAGCATGCCAGCCGGCCCGGGTTCTGTCTGACCACCCTGGGCCGGAGTGGACACTGTAGCATTTGGTCACGGGGTCATGGGAGTACTCCCACTTGGAGGAAGGCCGGACTCTGATGTCCGGAAGAGGAGAGAACAGTCCCCAAGTGAATGACAGCCAGACAGGGAGAGTCTGTCAATCAATCAATCAACAAATAATAATGGTACTTGTTAAACCCTTACTATGTGTTAAACACTGTTCTAAGTGTTGGGCTAGGTACGTTAGGTTGGACACAGTCCCTGTCCCAAAAGGAGCTCACACTCTTATCCCCATTTTACAGGTGAGATACCTGAGGTACAGAGGAGTTAAGTGACTTGCCCAAGGTCACACAGCAGACATGAGGCAGAGGCGGAATTAGAAGAAGGAAAATTCCAGGACTCGAGTTGACTATCAGGTTTGATGCTCGCAAGCTGAGGTTATGGAAAATACAGTGTTTATCAGTGTCTAAGACTGTGGGAATTGGGGCTAGGTCCCCCTGGTCTGATTGACTGATTAATTATGGTATTTATTAAGTGTTTACTATGCTCCAAGTGTTGAGATAAATAAGAGAGAATCAGATCAAACAGAGTCCCGCTCCCACATGGGGCTCACAGTCTATGAGGCAGTTAGGGCTGGTATCTCATCCCCATTGTACAGATGGGAAAACTGAAGACACAGAGAAGGTAAGTGACTTGCCCCAGATCAATAGCAGGTCAGAGGCAGAGCTGGGATTAGAGGCCTATTTTTCTGACTCCTAATCCTGTGCTGTTTTCATTATGCCGCAAGGGTAATAGAAAAGTCTTGTTATGAGCCCTGCTAGTCCAAGCTAGATCTTAAGGAGATAATTCATTCATTCATGCAATTGTATTTATTGAGCACTTACTGTGCAGAGCACCGTACTAAGCGCTTGTCAGTCAGTCGATCATATTTATTGAGTGCTTACAGCATGCAGAGCACTGTACGAAGCGCTTGGGAGAAGCAGCGTGGCTCAGTGGAAAGAGCCCGGGCTTTGGAGTCAGAGGTTGTGGGTTCAAATCCCGGCTCTGCCAGTTGTCAGCTGTGTGACTTTGGGCAAGTCACTTAACTTCTCTGTGCCTCAGTTCCCTCATCTGTAAAATGGGGATTAAGATTGTGAGCCCCCCAGGGTACAACCTGATCACCTTGTACCCTCCCCAGTGCTTAGAACAGTGCTTTGCACATAGTAAGCACTTAATAAATGCCGTTATTATTGGAGAAGCAGCATGGCCAAGGGGATAGAGCAAGGGCCTGGGATTCAGGAGGACATGGGTTCTAATCCCGGCTCCGCCAGTTGTCGGCTGTGTGACTTTGGGCAAGCCACTTTACTTCTCTGTGCCTCAGTTACCTCATCTGTAAAATGGGGATTAAGATTGTAAGCCCCCCATGGGACAACCTGATCACCTTGTAACCTCCCCAGCGCTTAGAAGAGTGCTTTGCACATAGTAAGTGCTTAATAAATGCCATCATCATTATTATTATTACCATATAACAGAAGTAGAAGACGTGCTCCCTACCTACAAGGAATTTATAGTCTAGAGAGGTTGGTATCCTTTCCAGTCACCACGGCTCCCGGTGCTCACGGGCCAGAGTGGTTGACGGAGAGTCCCACAGAGAAGTAGTCAATCATCTGATCTCCTCCCCGTACCTCGCTCTCGCCTGTTCCGCCATCGACCCCCGGCCCACGTCATCCCCCGGGCCTGGAATGCCCTCCCTCTGCCCATCCGCCAAGCTAGCTCTCTTCCTCCCTTCAAGGCCCTTCTGAGAGCTCACCTCCTCCAGGAGGCCTTCCCAGACTGAGCCCCTTCCTTCCTCTCCCCCTCGTCCCCCTCTCCATCCCCCCATCTTACCTCCTTCCCTTCCCCACAGCACCTGTATATATGTATATATGTTTGTACATATTTTTTTACTCTATTTTATTTGTACATATCTATTCTATTTATTTTATTTTGTTAGTATGTTTGGTTTTGTTCTCTGTCTCCCCCTTTTAGACTGTGAGCCCACTGTTGGGTAGGGACTGTCTCTATAGGTTGCCAATTTGTAGTTCCCAAGCGCTTAGTACAGTGCTCTGCACATAGTAAGCACTCAATAAATACGATTGATGATGATGATGATAAAGGGGTGTCTGCCCTCAGGGGTGTGCCTGAATGGGGCTGAGCAGGGGCTATCTCTCGGGCTTCAGGGCTACTGCCTGGCTCAGATAAGCCCACCGGAGGCCAGAGGCTTTATCTCAGTTCCCCCAAATCCTCACGTCAGCAAACCTAGGTCCCCCCCATCCTACCTCCTTCCCTTCCCTTCCCTCCTTCCCTTCCCCGCATCACCTGTATATATGTATATATGGTTGTACGTATTTATTACTCTATTTATTTATTTTACTTGTACATATCTATCCTATTTATTTTATTTTGTTGGTATGTTTGGTTTTGTTCTCTGTCTCCTCCTTTTAGACAGTGAGCCCACTGTTGGGTAGGGACTGTCTCAATGTGTTGCCAATTTGTACTTCCCAAGCGCGTAGTACAGTGCTCTGCACATAGTAAGCGCTCAATAAATACGATTGATGATGATGATGATGAAGGGTGAGATTTGGAACCTGTCTGTCCCCTAGGCCTACCCACCCAGCCAAGAAAGGGACCGAAGGAGTTTAGACAGTAGGACAGTGTGTCCCCATGTGGGATAGAGAATGAGTCCAATCTTTTAACTAGGCCAGCTCTTAGTACAGTGCTTGGCACGCAGCACGGCCTAATGGTTAGAGAACGAGCCTGGGAATCAGTAGGACCTGATTTCCACTTTGCTGTATAACCTTGGGCAAGTCACTTTACTTCTCTGTCCCTCAGTTACCTCATCTGTAAAAGGGGGATTAAGACTGTGCAGCTCCGTCCCGTGTCTGCTGTGTGACCTTGGGCAAGTCACTTAACTTCTCTGAGCCTCAGTTACCTCGTCTGTAAAATGGGGATTAGGACTGCGAGCCCCACGCGGCACAACCTGGTCACTTTGTATCCCCCCCAGCGCTTAGAACAGTGCTTTGCACATAGTAAGCGCTTAACAAATGCCAACATTATTATTATTATGAGGGACATGGACTATATCCAACCTGATTACCTTGTCCCTATCCCAGAGCTTAGAACAGTGCCTGGCCCATAGTAAATGCTTCACAAATGCCACTGAAAAAATGGTTAACAAATACCATTATCACCAAAAATAAAAGCTGCCAACTTGGTCTTCGGTTCCCATAATCCAGCCGGGGATGTCCAGGGGAAGTCTGGCCCAGAGTAGAGGGGAAGGGGCCCAGGAACAGCCTCTCTTGCGGTTGGATTTTGTCAAGGGATTAAATTTGTAAAATTTGTAAATTTGTAAATTTGTAAAATTTTTTCTTTCTAAAAAAAACTCCACTTTCCACCCGGCTCTATGAACTTGGCATTCCGTCTCAGCACCAGGCAGGGAGGAGGGACCATGATGTTCATTTGGGAACGATAGATTTCAATTTGCTTTGTTGTGCTTTTGTCTTAACAAGAAGTAGCATGGCCTAGTGGAAAGAGCATGGGCCTGGGAGTAAGGGGACCTGAGTTCTAATCCCAGCTCTGCCACTTGACTGTTGTGTGACCTTGGGCAAGTTATTAATTTCTCTGGGCCTCAGTTCTCTCATCTGTAAAATGGGGATTCAATACTTGTTCTCCCTCCTACTAAGTCTGGGAGCCCAGTGCAGAACCTGATGATCTTGTATCTACTAACGGACTTGGCGCAGAGTAAGCACTTAACAAATACCACGATTATTATTAGTAGTAATATTGACAACTAGAAACAAGAGACTCCAGGCTGGCCAGTTAGTAAAGAGAGTAAATTCATGTGTAACGTGGCTCAGTGGAAAGAGCACAGGCTTGGGTGTCAGAGGTCATGGGTTCTAATCCTGCCTATGCCACTTGTCAGCTGTGTGACTTTGGGCAAGTCACTTAACGTCTCTGTGCCTCAGTTACCTCACCTGTAAAATGGGGATTAAGATTGTGAGCCCCACTTGGGACAAACTGATCACCTTGTATCCCCCCAGCGCTTAGAACGGTGCTTTGTACATAGTAAACACTTAACAAATACCATTATTATTATTATTATTATTATGTGTAGCAGAGTGCTTTGCATGCTCTTAGTGCATAATAGATGTTATTGATGGATGACTTTTTCTAAACTGCAAATCCAAAACTTTGGATGGTAGTTTTTGCTCAGAAATTGTTGTCTGAGGACTCTTTGGACAAAATAATGTTTAATTAATCAAGAGCCTTAGGGAGAGTACAGTAGGGTAAGGAGAAATGTTCCCTGACCACAAGGAGTTTATAATCTAGTGGGGTAGAGGCATTATAACAAAAAAGTTGGGTTCTAATCAGTTAATCAGGTTGGACACAATCCATGTCCCACATGGGGCTCACAGTCTTAATCCCCATTTTGCAGATGAGGTAACAGAGATACAGAGAAGTTAAGTGACTTCTCCAAGTTTATACAGCAGACAGATGTTAAGAGAAGCAGTGTGGCGCAGTGGAAAGAGCTTGGGCTTTGGAGTCAGAGGTCATGGGTTCAAATTCCGGCTCCACCAATTGTCAGCTGTGTGACTTTGGGCAAGTCACTTCACTTCTCTGGGCCTCAGTTACTGCATCTGTAAAATGGGGATTAAGACTGTGAGCCCCCCCGTGGGACAACCTGATCACCTTGTAACCTCCCCAGTGCTTAGTACAGTGCTTTGCACATAGTAAGTGCTTAATAAATGCCGTCGTTAAGTGTTGTGGGCAGGATTAGAAACCAGGTCCTCCGGTCTCCCAGGTCTGTGCTTTATCATCAATCGTATTTATTGAGCGCTTACTATGTGCAGAACACTGTACTAAGCGCTTGGGAAGTACAAATTGGCAACATATAGAGACAGTCCCTACCCAACAGTGGGCTCACAGTCTAAAAGCACTAGGCCACTCTGCTTCTCAACTGATATTGTCAACTGACATACATTCAGGACTCTAAGGAGGCTTTCTCTGGTCCATCCCACCTGCAGAGAGGCTGAGCAGCCTGGAGAATAGTAATAACAATAATAATTGCAGTATTTGTTAACGCTTACAATGTGCCAAACATTATACTAAGCACCAGGGTATATCCAAGATAGGTTGGACAGAATTCCTGCCCCAAGAGGACTCAGAGTTTAAGGGGGAGGGAGAGCCGGTATTTAATTTCCATTTCACAGATGAGGAAACTAAGGTACAGAGAATGTGACTTGCCCAGGTCACGTCGAAAGCGAGTGCGAAGCCGGGAGTAGAACGCAGGTCCCCTGTCAACCGGGCCCGTGTTCGGACATCAACTGCCACTTGGGTTTTTAGACTGTGAGCCCACTGTTGGGTAGGGGCTGTCTCTATATGTTGCCAATTTGTACTTCCCAAGCGCTTAGTACAGTGCTCTGCACATAGTAAGCGCTCAATAAATACGATTGATGATGATGAAACAGCTCCAGGACACTCTTGCCTGACTAGCGGTAGAAGCATCTAGTCAGGCACGGAGGGTAAAGGACATGCAGATGGACAGAGGGATTTACGGTCCTCGCGTTCTCTATAAAGGAACGATTCCTTCCCCAGAAAACTGCCCTCAAATTATTCAGACCTTCTGCCATGACTGCAGGAACATAAACGGCTGGTTAGATGTGCATTAAGGGACCTGGATCAAAAGCAGGCCAGCAGGACGGTGAGCTGTTTCTGAGCTCTCCAAGGTGTGAGAAGACCCCAGGAAAAATTAGGGATGAAAAGACCTTGGCAGATCCACCCCATGCCATGGGACTGCCCTCATTTTTGCTATTTCTATTTACCTGCTGGTCCCCAAAGTTCACACTGTTTAATCTGTAGGATGAATTGGGATTCATCTGTGGGCGCGTGCATATATTGTATGTAATGGTGTAAGTAATCGCATATAGGCATTTATGCAGGTGTGCATGCATTAATGGGTGCGTGTACATGCGTTTTGTGTATGGAAGGGAGGGTGCACTATGTCTATTTCAGTGCTGCTGCAAATTCATTATTTAACTGCAAATGCCAGGCAGACATGAAGGCACCAGGAGTTTAACTTTAATGGGGCCTGGTGCTGAGTGGCTGTCATGGTCTTCCCACTGGCACTGATGGATGACTTTGCTAACAGTGCTTTGCACATAGTAAGCGCTTAACAAATGCCATCATTATTATTATTATTATTACCTCTCACCTTCCCCTCCACCTAGCCGGCATTCCGGATTGCGGTCCCTGCTCAGTGGTGCTATTCATTTCAGGTCTCGCTCCCCCGCCAGATTGCAAGCTTCTTGAGGGCAGGGATCGTGTCTACTAAGCCTATTGTACGCTCCCAAGCGCTGAGCCCAGTCCCTGCACTGAGCAGGTGTTCATTCATTCATTCAATCGTGTTTATTGAATGCTTACTGTGTGCACAGCACTGTACTAACTGCTGGGAGAGTACAACTCAACAACAAGCAGACATATTTCCTGTCTGCAGTGGGCTTACAGTCTAGAAATGTGCAATCAGTACTACCAATTGTTGGGTTGATTAGGTCAGAGACCGCTGATAATAATAATAGTAATAATAATAATGGCATTTATTAAGCACTTACTATGTGCAAAGCACTGTTCTAAGCGCTGGGAAGGCTACAGGGTGATCAGGTTGTCCCACGGGGGGCTCACAGTCTTAATCCCCATTTTTACAGATGAGGGAACGGAGGCCCAGAGAAGTTAAGTGACTTGCCCAAAGTCACACAGCTGACAAGCGGAGGAGCTGGGATTTGAACCCATGACCTCTGATTCCAAAGCCTGTGCTCTTTCCACTGAGCCATGCTGCTTCTCTAATGCCCCCCTTCCCAGAAAAGAAGGGGAGCATCTTCCCATATTCCCCCTCAAAGAAGAGCTCCACTACCTGCCTCAGTTTCTACTGTATCCCACCTTAGATTTGGGGACAAAAAAAGGAGCCCCCTCCCCCCAGTCTCTTCCTTAACACAGAACCATATCATCCATGGTATTTATTGAGTGCTTACTGTGTATAGAGCAGTTTTCTAAGCACTTGGGAGAGTACAATACAACAGATTTGGGGGATACATCCATTCATTTCCTCGATCGTATTTATTGAGTGCTTCCTGTATGCAGAGCACTGTATTAAGCAATTGGGAGAGTCCAATATAATGAAAAATAGGCACCTTCCCTGGCCACAGCGAGCTTACGGTCTCTCTCAGTTGTTTTTGACTTGGCCCATCTTGTTGTGTGAATTATAGGATCTGCGAGAGCTTGGGTTTTCCAGTATGGAGAATGTGTGCATTGTTTCCTGTTAAAATAGTTCATCAAAGCAGCTGGGTACTATGGAGACCGTCTCTATAGAAATTGCCAGGCCCACCCCCACTCAGCTCTCACAGTGCCTGGCGGGTAGACGGTGAAGAAACTGCATGGGGATTCAAAGCAGTTGAAGAAGAATACGGTTTGCATGGTTTATTCACTCATTCATTCAATTGTATTTAATAATAATAATAATGGCATTCATTAAGCACTTACTATGTGCACAGCACTGTTCTAAATGCTGGGGAGGTTACAAGGTGATCAGGTTGTCCCTCCGGGGGCTCACAGTCTTAATCCCCACAATAATAATGATAGCATTTATTAAGCACATACTATATGCAAAGCACTGTTCTAAGCAGTGGGGAGGTTAACAAGGTGACCAGGTTGTCCCACGGGGGGCTCACAGTCTTCATCCCCACTTTACAGATGAGGTAACTGAGGCCCAGAGAAGTGAAGTGACTTGCCCAAAGTCACACAGCTGACAATTGGCAGAGCTGGGATTTGAACCCGTGACCCCTGACTCCAAAGCCCGGGCTCTTTCCATTGAGTCACGCTACTTCTTTTTATTGAGCACTTAGTGTGTGCAAAGCCCTGTACTATGTGCTTGGGAGAGTACAATACAACAATAAATGGACACGTTCCCTGTCCACAATGAGCTCACATTCTAGAGGTTTAGATTCCCTAGTTCATTTTGTTCTCGACTTGGTAGAGGCAGAGAGGATCTGATAGGAGGGGGAGAGCTAATGAGCTCCCACCCTGGGGGAGTGTTGGAATCAATCATCCATCCATCGGTCAATTAGTGGTATCTGTTGAGCGCTTACTGGGTGCAGAGGACTGTTCTAAGTGCTGGGGAGAGTACAACAGAGTTGGTAGACCCATTCCCTGCCCACAGCAAGCTTACAGTCTAGGGGGGAGGTGGACATTAATAGAAATAAATACTCCTGTGGAGTGGGCCATGCAGGACAGAGACCCCTGGGGACTGCTAATGATGATGATGATGATGGCATTTATTAAACGCTTACTATGTGCAAAGCACTGTTCTAAGCGCTGGGGAGGTTACAAGGTGATCAGGTTGTCCCTCAGGGGGCTCACAGTCTTAATCCCAATAATAATAATGATAGCATTTATTAAGCACTTATTATGTGCAAAGCACTGTTCTAAGCGCTGGAGAGGTTACAAGGTGATCAGGTTGTCCCTCAGGGGGCTCACAGTCTTAATCCCAATAATAATAATGGTAGCATTTATTAAGCACTTATTATGAGCAAAGCACTGTTCTAAGCACTGGGGAGGTTACAAGGTGATCAGGTTGTCCCTCAGGGGGCTCACAGTCTTAATCCCAATAATAATAATGATAGCATTTATTAAGCACTTATTATGTGCAAGGCACTGTTCTGAGCACTGGGGAGGTTACAAGGTGATCAGATTGTCCCACGGGGGGCTTACAGTCTTAATCCCCATTTTACAGATGAGGTTAACTGAGGCCCAGAGAAGTGAAGTGACTTGCCCAAAGTCACACAGCTGACAATTGGCGGAGCCGGGATTTGAACCCATGACCTCTGACTCCACAGTACTCCTTCCACTGAGCCACGCTGCTTCCCTTTTGGGGCTGGAGGCTCCCGGGCCCCCCAACTATTGGGAAGACTTGTCCGTGGGCTCCTCGTGCTGCAGAAGTATGGAAGCAGCATGGCCTAGTTGATAGAACACGGGCCTGGGACTCAGAAAGACCTGGGTTCTAATCCTGTCTCCACCACTTGTCTGCTGTGTGATCTCGGGCAGGTCACTTCACTTCCCTGTGCCTCATCTGCAAAATGAGGTTAAGGATGTGAGTTCCTGATGCGGGACAAGGACTATGTCCAACCCAATTATCTTGCATCTACCTCAGCACTTAGCACTGTTCCCGGCACATACTTAACACTTAACAAATTCTATCATTATTATTATTACTCATAATAATAAGTCTTCGCATAATGGGAACCTGGGCTCTGGGGACTGTGAGTTACCAGACTAGGGCTGCCCCGGGGACTTCGGCCAATGCAGACGTCATCCCAACGTCGTTCCAGTGTTATAATAATTTCCGCAGTCCGCCCCGCCAGCAATAAAGAAGGATGAACCTGAGGATCAAGAGTTGAGGATAGCAATAGTTCAGGGGCAAGAGAGCCTCCAGTCCCAGCAGCGTGGCTCAGTGGAAAGAGCCCGGGCTTTGGAGTCGGAAGTCATGGGTTCAAATCCCGGCTCTGCCACTTGTCAGCTGTGTGACTTTGGGCAAGTCACTTCACTTCTCTGTGCCTCAGTCCCCTCATCTGTAAAATGGGAATGAAGTCTGTGAGCCCCATGTGGGACAACTTGATTACTTTGTATCTACCCCAGCGCTTAGAACAGTGCTTTGCACATAGTAAGCGCTTAATAAATGCCATTATTATTATTATTATTTGGGAGTCCCCGGGGCCTGAAGTGCCTGGATGTAGTAAGGGCTTAACTCCCCAAGTGCTTAATAATAATAATAATGGCATTTATTAAGTGCTTACTATGTGCAAAGCACTGTTCTAAGCACTGGGGGGATACAAGGTGATGAGGTTGTCCCACGTGGGGCTCACAGTCTTCACCCCCATTTTCCAGATGAGGGAACTGAGGCACAGAGAAGTGAAGTGACTCGCCCAAAGTCACACAGCTAAGTGGCGGAGCCGGGATTCAAACCCATGACCTCTGACCCCAAAGCCCAGGCTCTTTTCCCACCGAGCCACGCTGCTTCCCAACTCTGCACACAGTAAGCGGTCATTCCTGCCTCTCCCCTCTCCCCTTCTTTTGTAGACAACGAAATCATTTAGAGCTCCGAGAGGAGCAAACCACACAGGCTCTTCAAGCGGGGCCGAGTAGCGTCTCTGTCATCTTGAGGTCAAAGATGCCGGCATCCGCCTCTTCCCATCGGCTGCTGGTTGCATCCCCGCTGCTCATTAAACTGTGCAGAGCACTGACAAGCAGGAAAGCTGCTGGCTTTCCGGGGCCACGGTGGCTGCTCTCCGGCCTCATTGTGAGTCTGGACCCGCAGCAGGCCGGGATGACTCACCCAGCGGCCTGCCAGCGCTAGCCTCCGCCGGTGCCAGCTTTTCTCTCTATTTTTTCCCCTTTTTTTTCTTCTCGGAGGATGAGTGCGGCTGGAGTGTCCCCCTGGCTTTATTAACATTATTTAATTAAATCTCCTATTTGGTAAAGGGACCTGAATTTATTACAGAGACAGGCCTTGGCCAACAGCAGACAGCACTGTAAAATAGGACACAGATTTGGGAACCTTTCGGGCTTTTAGGGTATTTTTTGCAACGTGTAATCGATCACAGCCAGATATGGCCATTATGTAATTTAATTAGGTACTGTGAGGAAAACTACACGACGACCCAAGGATAAGGCCCCAGGAACCAGATGGGGAGGGAACAGCTTGGTCCAAATGGAACAGAAAAGCAGCGTGGCCTAGTGGAAAGTGCACGAGCTTGGGAGTCGAGGGACCTGCGTTCTAATTCCGGCTCCGCCAATTGTTTGCTGTGTGACCTTGGGCAAGTCACTTCACTTCTCTGAGCCACGGTTACCTCATCTTTAAAATGGGGATTCAATCCTCTTCCCTCCAATGGTGAGCTCCATGTCGGACAGGAACTCTGTCCAACCTGATAAACTTGTATCTGCCCTAGTGCTTAGAACAGTGCTTGACACATAGGAAGCACTAAACAGATACCATGAAACAAAGGAAAGGATCAAGCAATGTGGCCTAGTGGCGAGAGCACGGGCCTGGGATTCAGAGGGACCTGGGTTCTAATTCCAGTTCTGCTGTGTGAGCTTGGGCAAATCACTTCACTTCTCTGAGCCTTAGTTACCTCATCTGTAAATGGGAATTAAGACCGTGAGCCCCATGTGGGACAGGGACTGCGTCCAACCCAATTTGCACGTATCCACCTCAGCACTTAGTACTGTGCCTGAACCACAGTAAGCACTTAACCAAACTACAATTATCATCATTATGATTGTTCACCCACTGAACGGGAGCCAACAATTTTTACACAATCATTAGTCATTAATAGGAAGCGGCCCCATGTGAATGCCCCCGGGAGTCAGAAGGTCCAGTTGGAAATGAGGGGAGGAATTTAGGAAACAGTCGATTGTCTGCTGAGTTTCCAGAGAAGAGGACTGAGGGGGGACAACCTGGGATTATTTCTGAGGAGAACTGCCTCGGCCCCAGTGAAGCCAGGAATGGTGGAGAACGGAAAGACGGGGGCTCCGTTTTGCAGGAGGGAGTTTTGGCTCTAACCCCAAATGGACTCCGATACTTTGCTGTTGAAATAAGGCTTTGAGAGCCAAGGTCACCTGGACTGCATAGGCTCCGCACCACCTGGTTTGCTTGTATCCACCCCAGCGCTTAGTACAGTACCTGGCACGAATACCGTTATTATTATTTTATTATTTAAGCATTTAGAACAGTGCTCTGCATACAGTAAGCACTCAGTAAATGCCACTGATTGACTGATCACGTCATGCTGCTCCCATGGACAAAACCCATGAGTTTGCTCATGGTATAAAGCCAAACCCTGTTAGAGGCAGAGTCCTGGGCTGCATAGACCATGGAACTGACTCAACAATAGAGCTCAGTATGGCCTTATAATCTTCTATTCTTGTGCCAGCAGGCCTGATTCATATTTTTGGAGCTGGGCACCGCCAGTCCCAGCCACCTCAGCACCTCCGCCTGATTGACAGGGAACATTTTGAACTTTTCCACCCTCTAGTCCCTTTTCACTCCACCCCTCCTCTCAGCTGTCATCTTGGCAAGCTGGGTGAAGGGCAGTGCAGCCCTGCAGCCGCAGTGGGTCAGATTACTGGCCCGGTCAGGAGCCAGAAACACAGACCCAAATCCATGCCTAAAATGTCCTATATGCACCAACTCAACCTCAGGTTTTTTATTTATTTTTTTTCTGATTGCCAGGAACAGCTCGGGAATCAGGCCCCCCCACCCCCCAGTTAGCTGTCTAATGATCCAGATGGCATTCCTGTTCAGGAGTAGGAGGAAGCCTGGGAAATCTTAAATTTGTCACTAAATTTTCCCCCATCCATCCATGCTCAGGTTGTCCATAAGGGTCAGTGTGGCTCTGGGGTTGTTCGACCTTTTCCTCAGTTATTTCACTCAGGGAACGGCCACCACGCTGGGTGAAGTTTTGGGTGGCCCTGGTGGGAAAGAAGTGGCTAACTCCTAGAAAAGGAGAGAATGGAAAGAAAAAAATTCAAGTTAGGGAAACAGCCCAGCTATGCTGTTGAATTTCCACACTCTGAAAACAGCGTCTCCCTCACTTGTGTGGAATAGATAATAGCCCAGCTCAGTCTCATCCCCAGAAAAAGAAGAGTCCATGAATTCCCCGGAGCTTCCCTGGAGGAAACCAGAATCTACACAGGATCCCAAGGAGCTGAACCCCCAACCTAGGAATTCACGGTGTTTCCCTCTGACTGAGACACTTTATAATAATAACTGTGGTATTTGTTAAGCACTTACTACGTACCAAGCACTGTACTAAGTGCTGGGGTGGATACAAGCAAATTAGGTTGCAAACAGTCCCTGGCCTACCTGGGGCTCACAGTCTCCATCCCCATTTTACAGAAGAGATAACTGAGGCACAGAAAAGTTAAAAGACTTGCTCAAGCTCACCCAGCAGATACGTGACGGAGCCAGGATTAGAACCCGTGACCTACTGACTCCCAAGCTCTTGCTCTATAAGTTATTCCAAATGTAACAGAGGTGGAAGATATATTCCCTGCCCACGATGACCTAACAGTCTAGAGGAGGATATCTTTAGTCACATAGTAAGCATTCAATAAATATGACTGAATGAATGAACATAGGGGTGCGACCATTTCCCCTCCAGGAATGGTCCTGTCAGTTCTGCCTGGCATCTGGACTCTGGGTTGGAGCATACACCAGCTCCTTATCCGACACCCCCATCTCAGGACATCCCTGGGACTCTCTCCTGCTTCCCACAAGAACTGGTCTGGAGGGAGGGGTGGAGAAGAGGAGGAAATAGAATCAATATTCTATATTCTAGAATATTCTATTCTATTCAATAAATCATATTTACTGAGCATCTACTGTGTGCAGAGCACTGAACTAAATGTTCGGGAGAATACGGTATAACAATAATAATAATAATTGTGGCATTTGTTAAGCACTTGCTATATGTCAGGCACTCTGGGAGAGATCCAAGCAAAGTGAGTTGGATGTAATCTTTGTCCCATATCAGGGGCTCACAGCTTAATCCCCATTTTACAGATGAGGGAACTGAAGCACAGAGAAGTGACATGCCTTGCCCAAGGTCAAACAGACAAGTGGCAGATCCAGGATTAGAACCCAGATCCTTCTAACTCCCAGGCCCGCTCTTTATCCACTAGGCCACGTGGCTTCAGCTGCGGCAGACATGTTTCCAGCCCGCAAGGAGCTTGCCATCTAGATCTCATTAACCTCACAAAACTGCAGCTCTGAGGGCTTGGGTAACCTGGCTCTGGAGGTGAAGATCCTGCTTCCTGAAGGATTTCCACTCTGTCCCGCTATAATCTCCTGAAAATAAGTAGGTCGGTGTCCTGACACGCAAGAAGAGCTCAGAGGAGAGGAATGGGCCCCGAACAGTTGTGGGACACCTGTCGGAACCAGAAGCAGAGTCAAGAGGATGAGACACCGAGGGGTCGAAGACGGAGAGGGAGGTCGTGTGGACTCGGGGGGAAAGAACATGGAACAAGGCATCAATCAATCAATCAGTGGTATTTTTTGAGTGCTTACTATGTGCAGACCACTGTACTAAGCGCTTGGGAGAGTACAATGCAATGGCATTAGCTGACACATTCCTCACCGATAGCAAAGTTACATTCTAGAGACCTGGATTCTAACCCCAGATCTGCCACCGGCCCGCAAGTCCCTTAAGGTCTCAGTGCCTTGGTTTTCCTCACCTGAAAAATGGGGGTAAAGGTGCGGGGACTGGGCCTGATCTGATTTTCTTATACCTTCCCCAGAGCTTGGCACGCACAGCTGAGTGGCTTTGGCAGAAAATCCAAATATCACACCAGCCTCTGCCAATACAAATTTACCCTTTCACACTGAAACTCTGCCCTTTCTCTGCACAACAACATTAGTGTTCCCTAATCAACTCCTGTGCCGAGTCACCGCTGACTATTTCAGATCTTTAGCTCCCTTCAGAAGCTTCCAATGTTACCAACTCTTCCCTCGCCAACTCCGCAATGACCTCACTGATTGTTTAATAAAAACCTTGGAGACCATCAGATAGGAGCTCCCAGTTAGAACCCTTTGGCCTCCTCAATATCTTTTATCCCATGCACACCACAGTCACATTCTCCTCCTTCCCTCCTAAGGAGGTTTCTTATATGTTACTGCACTCTAACCCTTCAACCTGTCTCTTGGAGAGGATCCCCCTCTTTCTTCCTAAGAATCCCGACTCCCACCCATCTCTGCCCCCTTCAGCCTCTTATTCTTCCCTGGCTACTGCTTCATTGCCTTCTATAAGCCCATCTCTCCCTCTCTAGCCTAAATCCCTCTCCCTCTCTACCTTAGATCCCAAATTCCTAGACCCTGTTCAAACTCCTTGAACACTCACTCAGCACTTAGTACAGTGCTTGCCACATAGTAAGCGCTTAACAAATGCCATCATTATTACCTCCCCTTCTCAATCTCCTGTATTCTGGTCTTCACCCCCTTCACTCTAATAAGAAACCATTTGTCAAAGTTTCCAGTGACACCCTTCTGGAGAAATCTAAAGGGCTCGTCTCTTTCCTAATATTCCCTGACTATGCCCTCCTTTCCTCTTTTCCCATTCCCTTCTGCATCACCCTGACTTGCTCCCTTTCTTCATCCCCCCTCTCAACGCCACAGCACTTAGGTATGATTCTGTAATTTATTTATTTACATTAATGTCTGCCTCCCCTGCTAAACTATAAGCTCATTGTGAGGAAGGAATGTGTCTGTTTATTGTTGCATTGTTCTCTCCCCAGCGCTTAGTACAGTGCTCCACACACAGTAAGTGCTCAATAAATACAACAGACTGACTGACTAATATTCTTTGATCTTTACGCTATATTTTCAGCACAGTTGACCATCCCATCCTAAAAACTCTCCCTGGATGTAGTCTTACTGATATAGTACTCTCCTGGTTCTTTTCCAACCTAACACGCTCTCTAAGTCTCCTTTCATGGCAGCACTTCCTCCCCTCACTCTTGAATTAGGGGGCTCCCAAAAGGCTCTGTTCTGTCACCTGTTCTCCTAGCTTATTCTTGGGAGAGCTCATTTGCTCAAGTGATTTTCACTTCTGCCTTGTCCTCTAATGGGCTTCACAAGCTTGCATCTCCTCCTGCCTGTGGGACATCTCCAAATGGATAGCCTGCCATTTCCTTAAACTCGGTATGTTCAAAATTGAATGCTCCTTCCCCTTCGTTTCTAAACCCTTTCCTCCTCCTAAATTTCCCATCATAGTAGATAACACCTACTAACCTCCTTATCCCACAGGTTTGTAACTTTGGGGTCATCTTGGGTGCCCACATTCAGTCTGTCTTTAAATCCTAATGGCTTTCCTCCTCACTATTTCCCAGATCCACCCCTTCCTCTCCACCTTATGACCACCACCCTGTAACAGTATCTCCCTCATGATGGAAAGAGCCTGAAGTTTCACGATTGTCCTCAACACAAGACTCCATCACAGACTTTGCTTCTTGTAAGCTCACTGTAGGCAGGGAATGTGTCTATTGTTGTGCCCTTCCAAGCACTTAGTACTGTGCTGTGCACACAGTAAGCACTTGAATAGATTTACTGGCTGACTGACTTGTAATAAGGAGGGAATGTGCAAATTCTGTTGTATTGTACTCTCCCAAACGTGTAGTACAGTGCTCTGCACATAAGCACTTAATAAACGCCATTGATTGCTTTGGCTCTTACTAGGTGACTGTAAAAGCCTCTGCACTGGTCTCTCTGCCATCAGTTTCTCCCCCCTTTAGGGTATATATTTGGCTCTCTGGTATGCTTCTGAAAATGTGGGGGTTTGCTCTAATAGTGTAAATGATAGTTTGGCCTAATGGATAGAACTCAGGCCTGGGAATCAGAAGGACTTGGGTTCTAATTCCCGCTCCACCACTTGTCTGCTCTATGATCTTGGGCAAGTCACTTCATTTCTCCATGCCTCAGTTACCTAAATTGGAAAATGGAGATTGAGACCGTGAGCCCCACATGGGACAAGGGACTGTGTCCAACCCGACTTGTTCAAATCCACCCCAGCTTTTAGTATGGTGCCTGGGACATAGTAAGCGCTTAACAAATACCATAACTATTATTATTCTGTTTTCCCAAATGATGCTTCTTTCAGCATTAAACAACCCTATTTCAAAGTCACGTCCTCCAGCAGGCATTCCCTGTTACTTCCCTCACCTTCAGTAATCCCGTCAGTCAATTCCGCACTATGTACTCATCATTTATTTGTTATTGATATCTTTATTTGCCTTACTTTTGTTAATGATTTTATTGTCACTTGATTATCAGTCTTTGGAGAGAAGGGAGAATTTTTTTTACCTCTATTATATTCTCCCAAACATAAATAGTGGTATTAGTTAACAGTGCTTAGTTTGGGCCAAGCACTGTACTAAACACTGGGGTAGATACAAGATAATTGGGTTGAACACAGTCCCTGTTCCACATGGAGCTCACAGTCTAAGTACAAGGGTGAAATCTCCTCTTGAGAGACGAGGAAACAGAGAAGTTAAACGGCTTGCCCAAGCTCACATAACATACAAGTGACAGGGCCGGGATTAAGCCTAAATCCTCTGACTCACAGGCCTGTTTACTTTTCACTAGGCCATGCTGCTTCTCTGAACTCAGTGTCCATTCAACAAATACTGTTGGTTGATTACATGTTTATCATCTCACATTCTTTTCCAGTTGTGTATTTGGTCATTTGTGACTGCTGGTCTCTTTCAGTAGATTGTAAGCTCCACGAAGGGAGGGAACGTGTCTTTTACTCCTATTGTATATTCCTCAAGATCTTGTACAGTGCTCTGCGTGCTCTGGGAAACTCCGTCATTACCGTTTGATTCCACCAACTGAAAACTAATTAATTGTCTACCAGGCTCTGAAGGGCCTTTAATGGGAGGACTGAGGACTGATCAAAAGCAGATAGACTGAAATGAATGCAGGAGAGGTTTGGGTTGGACACAAAGGAGAACTTCCTGTCGATCAGGGTAATGGACCTGCATTTTGCAGATTCTGTATTTTAACATCGAATTGGACTTTGTCCGTCTGGATGATTGAATCATTCCCCGGCAGGAGGCCAGGGGTGATAGAGCCTTCCTCAGGAGGTGGTGGAGATGGGACTGTGAGCCCGTTGTTGGGTGGGGACCGTCTCTGTATGTTGAAAACTTGTACTTCCTAAGCGCTTAGTACAGTGCTCTGCACACAGTAAGCGCTCAATAAATACAATTGAATGAATGAATGAATGAGTGCCCACACAGACCGAGGTGTCCAAGAGCTGAATCTGGCCAAACTGGACCTGACCGTGTCTCGGGGGCTTCTGGATAGGTTGTCCTGGTAGCCATGACCCAATCCTGGATGTGTCCGGCTCTCGTTTAGGGGCAGCCGTATGCCCCGGGTGGGAAGTTTGGGCCACTGGAGTCCACTCAGAGACCACTCCAACATGGCAGTGCCCCTCTACCAGGCCACAGTCCTCAATCACCCCTAAAGGAGAGCTGTGTAGCCTGTAAAATGGGCACCGTCTCTGCAAGGTTTCCTTTTGCTGCTCGAGAAGTGGCATGGCCTCGTGGGTAGAGCACGGACCTAGAAATAAGAAGGACCTGGGTTCGAATACCGGCTCCACCACTTTTCTGCTGTGTGGCTTTGGGCAAATCCCTTAACTTCTTTGTGTCTCAGTACCTCATCTGTAAATTGGGGATTAAGACTGTGAGTCCTATGTAGGACAGGAATTCTGTCCAACCTGAATTGATTGTATCCGCCCCAGTGCTTAGTACAGTCCATATGGCTGTTCCAGAAGCTCCTGGCTTCTACAGTGCACATAGTAAGCACTTAACAAATAACACAATTATTATTATTATTATTTTGCACAAGCCCGATGCTCTGGGGGCTGGTGAGAGGGGGGCATTCTTCCCTGCCCCCCAACTTTGGGGGCTCCAGAAACACTTGCTTTTCTGTTCCTGCCGATGCCCTTGATCTGCCCTTCATCCAGGTTGTCCCGGCAGCCGAGCCGGAGGCAGGCGGAGGTTTCTGTTTGTTCAAAGCAATCTCCGTTGTGAGGTTCTTCCTGCCTCTGCTGCCGTGATGTTCTTGTTTTTCTCTGGACTCTCTGACTCATCTTGAGTCTCCAGATGGCTTCCTGAATTTCAATCCGTTGGCCGAGCTGCAGAGCCCTCGGCACAGAAAATCTAGTCCGAGATGATACCGGCCGAGGAATCCGCATCCCCCATTTATTGTTCGTTATCCATTCCTCCCTGTTCACCAGGTGGAACTAGCAGGTTTCGGCAAGATGCTTTCCCTTTCTCTGCTCCCTTTACCTGCCTCTGTCACCTTCTCACTCTACATTCAACCTCAAAGTCCAAGAACCGTGGATTTGTGTGACCTCCAGGCCAGTGAGTCGCCGATGACTAGAGTCCTTGCTGCAGTCCTTTCACTGCTGGATGCTATCTAGGAATGGAATTTCAGGAGTCACCTGGCAGGGCTTAGGAGAGACTCCCCCTTGGTCAGAGCCATTATTAGAACAATAAATCTGAAAGTATTTGGCCTGGGAATTGCTTTGGCCATAGGAACACCTGTTCCTATGGTTCTGCTTCAGCTTCCTGTCGTGGCTCTATTGAACCAGGGGGGTGGATTGAGGGGCACTTCCAGCTTTGTGGCCTAGTGGAAAGAGCATGGGCCTGAAAATCAGAGGACCTGGCTTCTAATCACTTGTTGGCTTTGTGGCCTTGGGCAAATCACTTCCTTCTCCTGAGCCTCCTTTCCCTCATCTTTAAAATGGGGATTAAATCCAACTCTTTCTGACTTAGATGGTGAGCCCCATGTAGAAAAGGGACTGTGTCCAACCTGATTATTTTGTATCTACACCAGTGCTTAGTACAGTGCTTGGAAGATAGTGAGTGCTAAACCAGGACCATTAAAAGAAAAAAAAAAAGGCTGCCACTCCATTCCCAATGTTGCTGACTCTGATCCCTCCCTGCAAATGGTTAACGTTATAAATATAGAGAGGATTTTTACAGCTCTTTCACATCAGGTACGTCACTTTATCCTCACAGCCTCCCTCTGGGGTAGGAAGAGGCAGCTGTTATCCCTATTTTATGGAGGAAGAAAATGAGGCCCAGAGAGGTTAAATGACTTGCCCAAGGTCACACAGCAGTCCCAGGGCAGAACACGACTGGCAATAGGCCTCATGCCTCCTAGCCCTTTATCTCTGCCCTTTAGCTTACTCTGGCTCATTCACCTGTCCAGAAGTGTCATCCTTTTTGGGTACTGGAATGTGGCAGCAGCAGAGTGGTGCAGAACCGGTCACCGCAGTGTAAACACACATTGAGAGTGTCCAGAGATGAGCCGTGAAGACCACAAAGGGGCTGAAAGTGAGTCGGAGGAGGAAAAGGTTAAGGAATTGAGAAGACTGAGGGCAGAGCTAATATCTATCTTCAGGTCCCTCACCAGCTGTTCTCCCAGTCCAGAAAGATCCAAACAAGAGGAAATGGGCTGAAATTAAAATAGAAGAGCTTCTGGAAGTGACAAAACCCCTGAAACAGGCTCCTGAGGGAGGGTGAATCTCCAACCCCAGAGGCCCTTAAAGATAGAACAGACACTGCTTGTGTTGGATGGGTTATTCAGTCATCTGCCCAGAGGCAGGGAGCTAGCCCAGATGACCAATCAATCAATCAACCAGTGGTTTTTACTGAGTGCCTCCTGTGTCGAGAGCTAAGCCCTATGCACTATGTGTACTAAGACTTTCGGAAAATACAATATAATGGAGTCGGTAGACATGATCCCTGCCCACAAGGAGCTTACAGTCTACAGGGGGATACAGATATTAAAATAGATCATGGAGAGGGGAAATAGTAGAGTAAACGGTATGGACAAAGCCCGGGCTCTTTCCACTGAGCCATGCTGCTTATCTGCCCGAGATCAGGGTTGCGCTGGCCCAGCGTAAATTAGAGAAGTAAATTGGAGATGTAGTGTGGCCTGGTGGAAAGAGCACTTGCCTAGTAGTGAGAGGACCTAAATTCTCCCATGGGGGACAGGGACTGTGTCCAACCAGATTCGATTGTATCCACTCCAGCACTTAGTACAGTGTCTGGCCCATAATAAGCACTTAACAAATGCCACAGTTACTATTATCAGTTCTAATCCTGGCTCTGCCAATTGCTCTGCCTACTGATTGCTTTGTGACCTTGGGCAAGTCACTTAAGTGCACTGTGCCTCAGTTTCTTCAACCGTAAAATGGGGATTCAATATCTGTTCTCCTCCTACTTAAGACTGTGAACCCCCATGCGGGACAGGGATAGTGTCCAACCTAATTAACTTCTACCTACAGCCTCCATGCCCCGGCTTAGAACAGTATTGGACACACGGTAGGCACTTGACAAGTACCAGAAAAAACAAAACAAAAAACTGGTTCATGCCCGAACTTGAACGCCCTTGGCAGTATTGCCAGTTAGCTCAGGGAGCTCCCCATTCTTCGTCCAGTTCAGTGGCCTCCTGCCTGACCCTGGGGCCATAATCCACCCCCATGGCTAACGAAGCAGTGGAGTTAGTCCCCTGTGATTGGGCCAGATGTGTTGAAAATGCATAAATAAACAGTGAAAAGAAATATTTTCCTCCTGCAGGCAGGATTTAATCAGTCTTTCTGCCCGGCTGAGGAAATAATGCTTACAGACTGGATTGTTTTAGCACAGAATGTGTCTCCCTCCCTCATTTTTCCCTCCCTTTACCCCCTCAACCAGCCCATTACTGATCAATGATTAACTCCCGGTCCCCTGAAAGCAGGGTCCCCGGCTGCTCTGAGGCCTGGCCTGGTTTTCCCGGCAGTTCAGGAAAAATAAAATGCTCCAAAGATTGGCTTGGGCTCATTTCCTTATCGCTAATTCATCACTGCTTGCTCCAGCTCCGTTAATCAATACACAGCGGTTTATTTTTAGATTCGCTCAGAGCTTGACGTCTCCTTCACAGCAAGGGCACATTTCAGGATCATCTCAGCATCCAGCAGAGCCGTGGCCCGACCAAGAGCCAACTCCAAAGGCTTTCTGCCCCTCCTAAGGCCGAATATAATAATAATAATTGTGTTGTTTGTTAAGCGCTTCCTGTGTGCCGGGCACTGTACTAAGCGCTGGGGTGGATACGGGCAAATCGGGCTGGGCCCAGTCCCTGTCCCACAAGGGGCTCACCGTTTCCATCCCCATTTTACGAATCAGGGAACTGAGTCTCAGAGAAGTGAAGTGACTTACGTAAGGGCACACAGCAGACAAGTTGTGGAGCTGGGATTAGAACTCATGATAACCGTGGGACCTGACCCACTGTGGAGGGGACACTCAAACGGGGTCGAACGGTTAAGTGCCAAGGGGCAGTTGGGAGCCTGGCCCTTAAAAGACACACACAGACACACACACACGTGAACATGCAAAGGTGCACTTGCAAACGCTTGCACTGAGTAAAGTGCTCCGCACACAATACTATTTCTGCTACCACTTTCTGTTCACACCCCCACCTCTAGGAACAAGGGCTTGTGAGCCCCCGCCACGCAAATGGACACATGCACATATTCATGCATTCATGCACAGACACACACACACACATTCAGTCATTCACTCAATCATATTTACCGGGTGCTAAGCACTGTACTAAGTGCTGGGGAGCCTACAATATAACAACAAACAGACCCATTCCTGTCCACAACGAGCTCATAGTCCAGAGACAAGGTCACAGGCTAAACAGGCACACACTCACGTACACACTCCCACAGTTGGAGTCCACAGTCTGATCAAAAGGGGCCCTTGCTTCAGGCAGAGCTGTCCAGCGTTTTTGCTTTGCACATAGTAAGCGCTTAATAAATGCCATAATAATTATTATTATTATACAACTGCTCTGTCCCCCTAATTACTGCGGTATTGATTAAGCGCTTACTATATGCCTAAACGCTGAAGTAGGTACAAAGTAGTTCCCACTTGGGGTTCACAGTCTAAGTAGGAAGGACAACAGGTATCGAATCCCTGCTTGGCAGATGAGAGAACCGAGGCTCAGAGAAGTTCCATCGTTTCACTTCCCATCACTTGCCCGAGATCATAAAGCGGGCATGTGGCGGAACTGGGATCACAACCCAGGTCCTCTGACTCTTTCTTCCCATCACCACAGCATTTATTACATAGTTGTAATTTTATTTATTTATTTTAATGTCTGCCTCCCCCTCTAGGCAGTAAGTTCATTGTGGGCAGGCAATGTGGCTATTTTATTGTAATATTGTACTCTCTCAAGTGCTTAATACAGTGCTCTGCACACAGTAAGAGCTCAGTAAATACGACTGACTGACTGATTGACTTTTTCCACTAGGCCACACTGCTGCAACTCGAGAAGCACTTGGCTCCTGCCATCATGGCGCAATCCCTACCTTAGCCTGGCCCTAAAATGAATTTCTCTCCTATTCTCCTATTTCTCTCCACAGCCTCTGTCTTCTGCTAGACGAAACTGAGGAGGTCTCCAAGAAAGATTCATCAATCGTATTTATTGAGCGCTAACTATGTGCAGATTCCCTCAGAGAACTCACTCTTGCCCCTAGCCCTAGGAGCCTAACCATGGGCTCACTGGTCCAAGGTATCCGTTCTACACTTCTCCAGCCCTCTTCCTTGTTTTGTTTCTTTTTTTAATGGTATTTAAGTGCCAGGCACTGTACTAAACGCTGGGGTAGGTACAAGATAATCAGTTTCGATGCTGTCCAAACAATCGATCGAAGAATTGTATTTATTGAGGGCTTACAATGTACAGAGCGCTGTACTAAGCACCTGGGAGGGGACAATAGAACAGAATCAGAAAGCACGCATCCCATCCACAAAGAACTTATTGTACAGAGGGGGAGACAGGCATTAATAAAAGTAAATGAATTACGGATATGTGCATGCGTGTTGGGGGGCTGAAGGAGGGGTGAAAATACAAGTTCAGTCATTCAATTGTATTTATTGAGCACCTACTGTGTGCGGAGCACTGTACCAAGTGCAAGGGCATCCCAGAAGGGAGTAGGGGAGGAGGAAATGGAGGTCTCTTGAAGGAGATGTGCCTTCAGTGAGGTTTTGAAGGTGGGGAGAGTGATCGTCTGCCGGATATGAAGAGGGAGGGCATTCCAGGCCAGAGGCGGGATGTGGGCGACAGTTCGGTGGCGAGGCGGACGAGATAGTGTCACAATGAGTAGGTTGGTATTAGAGGAGAAAAGTGTGCGGTCTGGATTATAGGAAGAAATCAGTGAGGTAAGGTAGGACGGGGAGAGCTGAGTGTTTTAAAAATGTCCCCCATGGAGTTCGTTCATTCATTCATTCATTCAATCGTATTTATTGATCGCTTACTGTGTGCAGAGCACTGTACTAAACACTTAGGAAGTCCAAGTTGGCAACATATAGAGACGGTCCCTACCCAACAGTGGGCTCACAGTCGAGAAGGCTCACAGTCTAGAGTTCACAGCTTTACTCCCCATTTTACAGATGAGGTAAACTGAGGCCCAGAGAAGTGAAGTGACTCACCCAAGGTCACACAGCAGAGAGTCCTTCTCACTCCCAGGCCCATGTTCCACCCACTAGGCCACGCTGCTTCTCAGTTAGCATTGTGGTTTAGCCATTTTCTTTGAGCTTGCACCCATGATACAGTACCCTGTCCGGACCTTTGGTGCAGGAAGTCAACGTTTATGTCAACCAATCAATCGTATTTATTGAGCGCTTACTGTGTGCAGAGCACTGTACTAAGCGCTTGGGAAGTACAAGTTGGCAACATATAGAGACGGGCCCTACCCAACAGTGGGCTCACAGTCTAGAAGAGTGGGCTCACAGTCTAGAAGACCCTGTTCAGTGCACCCCGATTCCAGATCCAGAACGTAGCACCAGATCCTAGGCTCAGACAACTGATCCTCATCCCCTGGGACCACTTAAGACCTACCGGAGAAGCAGTGTGGCTCAGTGGAAAGAGCCCAGGCTTTGGAGTCAGAGGTCATGGGTTCAAATCCCGGCTCCGCCAACTGTCAGCTGTGTGACTTCGGGCAAGTCACTTCACTTCTCTGGGCCTCAGTTCCCTCATCTGTAAAATGGGGATTAAAACTGTGTGCCCACCCCCTTGGGACAACCTGATCACCTTGTAACCTCCCCAGCGCTTAGAACAGTGCTTTGCACATAGTAAGCGCTTAAGAAATACCATTATTATTATTATTATTACCGGGCCACTTTCAGGGACTGATCTTCTTCTCTCTGACCCCTCAACGTAAGGCTGAGGGCAGGAATGGATGTGTGGGCCTGGCCATTGAGTTCAGTCCACAGGACCAGTCCACTAGCTAGCCAATCGTGTCAAGTCCCCTGGACCATAATGTAGTTCCTGCACTCGAGTGCAGGCTGGGAGCCAGAACGCTTCTAATAATAATAATAATGATGGCATTTGTTAAGCGCTTACTATGTGCAAAGCACTGTACTAAGCGCTGGGGAGGATATAAGGTGATCAGGTTGTCCCACGTGGGGCTCACAATCTTAATCCCCATTTTACAGATGAGGTAACTGAGGCTCAGAGAAGTGAAGTGACTTGCCCAAGGTTACACAGCAGACGTGGCGGAGTCGGAATTCGAACCCATGACCTCTGACTCCAAAGCCCGGGCTCTTTCCACTGAGCCACGCTGTTTCTCTTAAGCAGCTTCTAGCTTCTCTACTTCTAGACTGTGAGCCCACTGTTGGGTAGGGACTGTCTCTATATGTTGCCAACTTGTACTTCCCAAGAGCTTAGTACAGTGCTCTGCACACTGTAAGCGCTCAATAAATATGATTGAATGAATGAATGAACGCTTGGGTTGCCTTCCTGTTTCCACCACCATCTTAGCGCTCATCCTAGGATCACCAACCCATCTATCCCAGCATTTAGTGCTTAGAGAAGCAGCGTGGTTTAGTGGCAAGAACACAGGCTTGGGAGTCGGAGGACGTGGGTTCTAATCCCGCCTCCTCCACTTTCTGCTGTGTGACCTTGGGCAAGCCACTTAACTTCTCTGGGCCTCAGTTCCCTCATCTGAAAAATGGGGATGAAGATTGTGAGCCCCACATGGGACAACCTGATTACCTTGTATCTACCCCAGTGCTTAGAACAGTGCTTGGCACATAGTAAGCGCTTAACAAACACCATGATTTTCAATCGCTTAGTACAGTACTCTGCGCACAGTATGTGCCCACTAAATACGATTCAATGAATGAACGGTGCTTGACACATAGTAAGCGCTTAAACACCATGATTTTCAATCGCTTAGTACAGTACTCTGCGCACAGTACGTGCTCACTAAATATGATTCAATGAATGAACGGTGCTTGGCACATAGTAAGCGCTTAACAAACACCATGATTTTCAATCGCTTAGTACAGTACTCTGCGCACAGTATGTGCTCACTAAATACGATTGAATGAATGAACGGTGCTTGACAAATAGTAAGCGCTTAACAAACACCATGATTTTCAATCGCTTAGTACAGTACTCTGCGCACAGTATGTGCCCACTAAATATGTTTGAATGAATGAACGGTGCTTGACACATAGTAAGCGCTTAACAAACTCCGTGATTTTCAATCGCTTAGTACAGTACTCTGCGCACAGTATGTGCTCACTAAATACGATTGAATGAATGAACGGTGCTTGACACATAGTAAGCGCTTAACAAACACTGTGATTTTCAAATCGCTTAGTACAGCACTCTGAGCACAGTACGTGCCCTCTAAATACGATTGAATGAATGAACGGTGCTTGACACATAGTAAGCGCTTAACAAACACCATGATTTTCAATCTCATAGTACAGTACTCTGCGCACAGTATGTGCTCACTAAATACGATTGAATGAATGGTGCTTGACACATAGTAAGCGCTTGACAAATATCATCATCTGATCAATCGAATTTTATTTATCGAGTGCCTACGAACACCACGATTTTCAATCGCTTAGGACAGTACTCTGCGCACACTATGTGCTCACTAAATACGATTGAATGAATGAACGGTGCTTGACACATAGTAAGCGCTTGACAAATATCATCAACTAATCAATCGAATTTTATTTAAGTGCCTACTGTGCAGCGAGTACACTGTCCCAGATCTACCATCGTGAACGCGGTACTTGTTAAGCGCTTACTTTGTGCCAGACACCGTTCTGAGGTCAAGATAATCCGGTTGGCAGGACTCCCACCTGGAGTTCACAGTCTTACTCCCCATTTTGCAGGCGAGGGAACTGAGGCACGGAGAAATTGAGTGACTTGCCCACTCAAGTGGGCAGACAAGTGGGAGAGCAGGCTCGTGTCTTTCCACTAGGCCATGCTGCTTCTCTTCCTAGGCCGTACTATCATCGTGACCTGGGAGCCTTAGGAGAAGGGGGCAGTTGAAGACGTAGGCCGCTCTGAGGAGATTTATCTCACCTTGGGCCGGATGTGCCGTAAACTCGTGACGGGGAACACGATGTTTCCCTCGGTCCTCTGAGGACATCTCCCCTCTCCGCTTTCTCAGCATCATTCCCCCCTCCTCCCCGCCGCTCCGCCCCTCCCGCTCTCTGAAGCTGGTATTTTTCCTTTCAGCAGGCCCAACAGGCTCTCCCTCCTACCCCGAGCAGCCGGCGCATTTCACGGGATCATCGGGCAGCATCGCTCGCTGCCGTGGAAACTGAGGTCCGAGCTCTGGGGCGGGGATATACATAGATGTTTTTCAGACTCCTGAGCTTTTCGGCGACGTTTGTTCGCTGCGTCTTCAGAGGCGTCGGCAGCAGGGCCGGCGCTGACCTTGTCTGGTGCTGCTTTAAATACCCGAGTCGACGGCAGGCCCCAGAGCAGCGGTCACATGGAGGATTCAGATTCACATGGATCATTCATGTGCTAGGAAGGGAAAAAAAAAAACAACTCTCAGCCCCAAACGCGATGCTCTTTGTGGGAATCCCCCCTCCCTCCCCTTTAACCTTCACTCCGTCAGCGAAATGCATTCGATCGGCGTTTGATCGGCAATCGATCAGCCCTAAGGCAGGTTTGAGTCATTGCTCTGGACCTTTTCAGAGGCCAAGCATGGTTAATAATAATAATTATGGTACTTGCTGAGTGCTTACTGTGTGCCAAGCACTGCTCTAAGCCTTGGGGTAGATATACAAGGCTAACCAGATAGGATACAGTCCGTGTCCCACAGGAAGCTCACAGTCTTAATCCCCCTTTTAGAGATGAGGTAACTGAAGCCCAGAGAAGTGAAGTGACTTGCCCAAGGTCACACAGCAGACATTGTCCAGCAGCAGGGTGGTGGTCTGCTGGGGTGTCAATAACACTACCATAATGTAACCATGACAATAACACTACACTAACACGAAGAGAAGCAGCGTGGCTCAGTGGAAAAAGCCCGGGCTTGGGAGCCAGAGGTCATGGATCCTCCCCCTCTCCATCCCCACCGCCTTACCTCCTTCCCTTCCCCACAGCACCTGTATATATGTATATATGTTTGTACGTATTTATTACTCTATTTTACTTGTACATATCTATTCTATTTATTTTATTTTGTTAATATGTTTGGTTTTGTTCTCTGTCTCCCCCTTCTAGACTGTGAGCCCGCTGTTGGGTAGGGACCGTCTCTAGATGTTGCCAACTTGTACTTCCCAAGCGCTTAGTACAGTGCTCTACACACAGGAAGCGCTCAATAAATACGATTGATTGATTGATGGGTTCTAATACCGGCTCTGCCATTTGTCAGCTGTGTGACTTTGGGCAAGTCACTTCACTTCTCTGCAAAATGGGGATTAAGACCGTGAGCCCCACGTGGGAGAACCTGATCATCATCATCATCATCAATCATATTTATTGAGCGCTTACTATGTGCAGAGCACTGTACTAAGCACTTGGGAAGTACAAATTGGCAACATATAGAGACAGTCCCTACCCAGCAGTGGGCTGATCACCTTGTATCCCCCCCGGTGCTTAGAACAGTGCTTTGTTTATGTTGCCAACTTGTACTTCCCAAGCGCTTAGTACAGTGCTCTGCACACAGTAAGCGCTCAATAAATACAATTGAATGGGTCACACTGCAGATGCATGGTGGAGCCGGGATTGGAACCCAATCTTCTGGCTACTGGGTCTGTGTTCTTTCCACTAGGCTATGCTGCTTTACTCTATTTATTTGTACATATTTATTCTATTTATTTTTTTTTGTTAATATGTTTTGTTTTGTTCTCTGTCTCCCCCTTCTAGACTGTGAGCCCATTGTTGGGTAGGGACCGTTTCTATGTCTCGCCAACTTGTACTTCCCAAGCGCTTAGTCCAGTGCTCTGCACACAGTAAGCGCTCAATAAATACGATTGAATGAATGAATGAACGAATGAATGCTTCGCACATAAGAAGCGCTTAACAAATGCCATCATTATTACCGTTCTACGGACCCCATTCCCGCAGCTATGGGGATGGTCACTGCTGGTAGTCAATCAATCAATCAATCAATCGTATTTATTGAGCGCTTACTGTGTGCAGAGCACTGGACTAAGCGCTTGGGATGTCCACCTGGGGTAGTGTCGGTAAAAGGGGCCTTGCCTTGAACAGCAAATGGTTTTAGACTCCCCTTTTAGACTGTGAGCCCACTGTTGGGTAGGGACCGTCTCTATATGTTGCCAACTTGTACTTCCCAAGCGCTTAGTCCAGTGCTCTGCACACAGTAAGCGCTCAATAAGTACGACTGAATGAATGAATGAACGAATGAATGCTTCGCACATAAGAAGCGCTTAACAAATGCCATCATTATTACCATAATACGGACCCCATTCCCGCAGCTCTGGGGATGGTCACTGCTGGTAGTCAATCAATCAATCAATCAATCGTATTTATTGAGCGCTTACTGTGTGCAGAGCACTGGACTAAGCGCTTGGGATGTCCACCTGGGGTAGTGTCGGTAAAAGGGGCCTCGCCTTGAACAGCAAACGGTTTTAGACTCCCCTTTCAGACTGTGAGCCCGCTGTTGGGTAGGGACCGTCTCTATATGTTGCCAACTTGGACTTCCCAAGTGCCTGGCACACAGTAAGCGCTCAATAAATGCGATTGATTGATTGATTGATTGATTTGGGATCTAGAGAGGGTTGACGTGCGTTCACGCACGCACGAACGCACACATTCGCTCTCTCTCTCTCTCTCTCTCTTTCTCATGCACTCACACACCCTCAGCGTAAGCACAGGCTGCAGAGCAACTGCACCCAATGAGAGGAAGAGGATTCTGAACATCCTCGCAAAAACGCCTTTCTCTCTCCCGACCGCTCAGGGAGTCGTAGGCTGCTGCTGCAAGGCAGGCCCCGGCTCTGCCTCCTCCGCTGAGTCACCCAGCTGCAATGACATCATGATTCCCGGCTTAATGTGGGGAGGGCCGAGGGGGTCTCCGCAAACCTGCCTTGACTCCGAAGTTGCAGACGGAAATCGCGGCCTCGAAGTCTCCGCGTGGTGATTGCTTATTTTCCCGATTTATCTTCTCTCCAGGTCATATCCATCCCAACTATCACCTTAGCACTTGAACTCCTACAGCTTCTACATGAGAAGCGGCGTGGCTCGGTGGAAAGAGCCTGGGCTTTGGAGTCAGAGGTCACCGGTTCAAATCCCGGCTCCGCCAACTGTCAGCTGTGTGACTTTGGGCAAGTCGCTTCACTTCTCTGGGCCTCAGTGACCTCTTCTGGAAAATGGGGATTAAAACTGTGAGCCCACCGTGGGACAACCTGATCACCTTGCAATCTCCCCATCATCATCATCATCAATCGTATTTATTGAGTGCTTACTATGTGCAGAGCACTGTACTAAGCGCTTGGGAAGTACAAATTGGCAACATATAGAGACAGTCCCTACCCAACAGTGGGCTCACAGTCTAAAAGGGGGAGCGCTTAGCCCCAGCGCTTAGAACAGCTTAACAAATATCATTATTATTATTATTATTACAACTCCCCCCAGCATGAATAATGATTACAGTATTTGTTAAGCGCTTACTATGTGCCAGGCCCTGTACTAAGCACTGGAGTGGATACAAGCTAACCAGGTTGGACACAGTCCCTGTCCCACATGGGAATCACAGTCTCAACCCCCATTTTACAGATGGAGGAACTGAGGGCTTGAGAAGTGAAGCGCTTAGTACAGTGCTCTGCACATAGTAAGCGCTCAATAAATACAATTGATGATGATGAAGTGAAATGACATGCCCAAGGTCACGCAGCAGATTAGCAGCAGAGCTGGGTTTAGATACACCTATTGATAAACCTATTCTTAATATTTAAGCACTTATTTTTTCTAATACACTTTGTAAGCTCTCTGAGGCCAGGGATCATTTCTACCAACTCTATTGTATTGTACTCTCCTAAGTGCTGAGTGCAGTGATCTGAACACAGAAAGTGCTCAATAAATACCACTGATGGCTTGACTTGATTGAATGATCTCCAGGCATTTCTTCCTCCTCTCTGCAATTTATTTTAGTGTCTGCCTCTCCAGTTAATAATAATAATGATAATAATAATAATAATAATAATAATGGCATTTATTAAGCACTTACTATGTGCAAAGCACTGTTCTAAGTGCTGGGGAGGTTACAAGGTGATCAGGTTGTCCCACGGGGGGCTCACAGTCTTCATCCCCATTTTCCAGATGAGGTAACTGAGGCCCAGAGAAGTGAAGTGACTTGCCCAAAGTCACACAGATGACAACTGGCAGAGCCGGGATTTGAACCCATGACTTCTGACTCCAAAACCCGGGTTCTTTCCGCTGAGCCACGCTGCAGTTATATTTGTAAGCTCCCTGAGGGTGTTTTCTACAGCTTGGTGTAGTGGAGAGAGCATGGGCCTGGGAATCAGAAGGTCATGGGTTCTAATCCTGCCTCTGCCACGTGCCTGCTGTGTGACCTTGGACAAGTCATTCTCTGGGCTTGAGTTACCTCATCTGTAAAATGGGGATTGAGACTGCGAGCCCCTTGTGGGACAGGGACTGTGTCCAACCCCATTTGTTTGTATCCACCCCAGTGCTTAGTATAGTGCCGGGCATTTAGTAAGCACTTAACAAGTGCTCCCCCTCCTCCCCCTCTCCATCCCCCCCCCGCCTTACCTCCTTCCCTTCCCCACGGCACCTGTATATATGTATATATGTTTGTACATATTTATTACTCTATTAATTTTACTTGTACATATGTATTCTATTTATTTTATTTTGTTAATATGTTTGGTTTTGTTCTCTGTCTCCCCCTTCTAGACTGTGAGCCCACTGTTGGGTAGCGACCGTCTCTATATGTTGCCAACTTGTTCTTCCCAAGTGCTTAGTACAGTACTCTGCACACAGTAAGCGCTCAATAAATGCGATTGATTGATTGATTAACAAATACCACAATTATTATTACCTCTATTGTACTCTCCTATTGTTCAGTACAGTGTCCCCCACACGCCACACAACAGCCCTGTTGAAAAAAGAAAATTAAACCACAGTCCCCAACATACACGATGAACAGCCATTTCCCCTTGATACTGTATTACAGGCAGCATCAAGATATTGGAAATGGCCAAGAGAAGGCACCGAGATGAATTTAACTCAAGTGACTTGGAGATAAAAGGCCTATTTGCTGAAAAACATCAATTACCCCAGCAGCATCCAGTAGTGTCAGAAAACTCTAAGAGAAGCGAGGCTTTCAGAAACCCATGTTAAGACCTTAGCGCTTAGTACAGTGCTCAGCACATAGTAAGCACTCAATAAATACGATTGAATGAATGAAAGACCTTTAAATCACATTAAGGAACATGGATGGCAGGTGGTTGGGTGATGAAATTAAAGAGATCCAGGGCTTTGCAGACTGCTATCAATCAAACAATCAGTCGGTGGAATGGACTGAGTGCTTACTGTGTTCAGAGTGCTGTACTAAGCGCTTGGGAGAGTACAGCAGAGTTGGTGGACGCAAACCCTGTCCAAGTGGAGTCTAGAGGGAGGGTTGGGAAACAGCGTGGCTCAGTGGAAAGAGCCCGGACTTTGGAGTCAGAGGTCATGGGTTCTAATCCTGACTCCGCCACTTGTCAGCTGGGTGACTTTGGGCAAGTCACTTAACTTCTCTGGGCCTCAGTTACCTCATCTGTGAGACTGTGAGCCCCCCATGGGACAATCTGATCACCTTGTAACCTCCCCAGCGCTTAGAACAGTGCTTTGCACATAGTAAGCGCTTAATAGATGCCATCATTATAGATTAGGGATTGAGGAAATAGTACAGTTTAGGACTGTATACAAAAACACTCTGTGACTGGAATGTCATGAAACCTTGATACCAAAGACTTCTATGTATCATAGAAAAACTTTAGACTGCAAGCTTGTCATGGGCAGAGTACACGTCCATTAATTCTGTTGTACTATACTCTCCCAAGCACTTAGTATAATGCTCTGCACTTAGAAAATGGTCAATAGATACCACTGATTGATTGTAAAAGACATTGTATTGGCCTTGTTGAAGGCACAGTGGTTCCTCTTTAGAGTATAAGGTCCTTGAGGGGAGGGTTAGTATCTACTTACCCTTTATTGTAATCTCCCAAGTCCATACTCAGTGCTGTGCACACAGTAAGAGCTCAGTAATAATAATAATAATAATAACAGAATTTGTTAAGTGCTTACAGTGTGCCAGGCACTGTTCTAAGTGCTGGGGCAAATAAAGGTAATCAGGTGGTCCCACATGTCTCAATCTCCATTTTACAGATGAGGCAACTGAGGCACAGAGAAGTTAAGTGACTTGCCCAAGGTCACACAGCAAACGAGTGGATTAGAACCCTTGACCTCTGACTCCCAAGCCCATCCTCTTGCCACCAGGCAAACCATTGATTGATTGACTGAAGAGTGAAGACAGCTCTGATCTTATTGTGGATAAGGTAGGACTCATGAAGAGATGGTATGAACTGTCGTTCTCCGGGAGAACAGGCAATGAACCATGGTATTTATTGAATGCTTACTGAGTGCAGAAGGCTGTACTAAGCGCGTGGGAGAGTACAGTAGAATAGAGCTGTCCCTCCTAGGGCTCACAGTCTTAATCCCCATTTTACAGATGAGGTAACTGAGGCACAGAGAAGTTAAGTGACTTGCTCAAAGTCACGGAGCTGATAAGTGGTGGAGCTGGGATTATTCATTCATTCATTCATTCAATTGTATTTATTGAGCGCTTACTGTGTGCAGAACACTGTACTAAGCGCTTGGGAAGTACAAGTTGGCAACATATAGAGACGGGCCCTACCCAACAACGGGCCTCACAGTCTAGAAGCGGGGAGACAGACAGCAAAACATGTGGTCAGGTGTCAAGTCATCCGAATAAATAGAACCCACGACCTCTGAATCCCAAGTCCTTTCTCTTTACATGAAGCCACGCTGCTTCTCTAATGGAGTTGATGGATGAATCTCCCTCTCAGGGTCGCACCTGGAGAGTTTCCAGTCCTCTACCAGCCTCAACTACTGGAGAGAGAGTCAAGCAGAGGCCTACCCACTCCATTCCTAGCTTTGCCAGTGGCTAGCGAGTGGAAGGCAATCTGCTGCAAGTCAAAAGTCATCTGTGCTGGGCAGCAGTGGCATGGGAAATAATAATAATAATAATGATGGCATTTATTAAGCGCTTACTATGTGCAAAGCACTGTTCTAAGCACTGGGGAGGTTACAAGATGATCAGGTTGTCCCACGGGGCCGGTTTTAATCCCCATTTTTACAGATGAGGGAACTGAGGCCCAGAGAATAATAATAATAATGACGGCACATTTTTACAGATGAGGTAACTGAGGCCCAGAGAACAATAATAATAATAATAATAATGATGGCATTTATAAAGCACCCTCTGTGTGCAAAGCACTGTTCTAAGCACTGGGGAGGTTACAAGGTGATCAGGTTGTCCCGCGGGGACGGTTTTAATCCCCATTTTTACAGATGAGTTAACTGAGGCCCAGAGAATAATAATAATAATAATGATGGCATTTATTAAGCGCTATGTACAAAGCACTGTTCTAAGCGCTGGGGAGGTTACAAAGTGGTCAGGTTGTCCCATGGGGATGGTTTTAATCCCCATTTTTACAGATGAGGTAAGAGACTCAAGTTTACTGTATGGAAGGAGGCAATGGCAAACCACTTCCGTATTTTTCCCAAGAAAACTCTATGGATGTACTACCAAAACGTTTGCAGATGGAGGTGCACCATTCTGGGAGAGATGTGTCCGTGGTGTCTCTATGGGTCGGAGATGACTCGCCGGCATAAGACAAAATAGATGAATCACAAGTGCTTATCACCCACTGAATATTGAATGTGTAAAACTTTCCACCTTCTAGGTCAACCATTTAAAAAACAAAACAACACACACGCACACAAAAAACCCATGGTGGGGGGTTTCTGGTTCTCAGCTCTCCGCTCAAAAGGGCCCAGATGAGCTTGGTCTTCATTTGGAACCATTTCCCCAACTTAATTCCCCTTGCTCTGGACTCATTTTGGGCAGAGAATGTGCCTGTTTATTATTGTATTGTATGTCTTCCAAGCACTTAGTACAATGCTCTCCACGTAGTAAGTGCTCAATAAATACAATTGAATGAATGAATGAATCCCCATTTACATCACACCGAGAGCAGGGTTGGGGTTCCCTCATCCAGATCCCAGCTGACCTTTTTCTCTTTTATGGTATTTGTTAAACACTTGCTATGCACCGGGCACTGTATTCATTCATTCATTCAATCGTATTTATTGAGCGCTTCCTGTGTGCAGAGCACTGTACTAAGCGCTTAGGCAGTACAAGTTGGCAACGTATAGAGACGGTCCCTACCCAACAGCGGGCTCACAGTCTAGAAGGTTACAAGCTAATCAGGTTGGACACAGCCCCAGTCCCACAAGGGGCTAGCAGCCTTAATCCCCATTTTTCAGATGAGGTAACTGAGGTCCAGAGAAGTGAAGTGACTTGCCAAAGTTCACGTGGCAAACAGGCGCCAGAGCCGAGATTGGAACCCAGGTCTTTCTGATTCCCAGTCTTACGATCTAACCACTAGGCAACACTGCTTCTCTGGTCCCCATGTCCTCTCCTCGATACTTGCTCGGCTGGGGGTCCGCAGTTCTCCTCCCGCTGCATTACGGTGCCGGGGTCACCCCGGGAGCAAAGCTGCCCGTTGAGGATGCGCTTGCGAGCCAGTTCTGGGGGCCTCCTGGGGAACTAGCCCCCCACCTCAACCTCCTTAATCAATCAGAGGTATTTATTGAGTGCTTACTATCGCCTAGTAGATAGAGCCTGGGCCTGGGATTCAGAAGGTCGTTGGCTCTAGCCCCAGCTCTGACACCTGTCTGCCGCGTGACCTTGGGGAAGTCACTTCCCTACACCAGTTACCTCATTTGCAAAATGGGGATTAAGATGTAAGCCCCACGAGGGACAGGGACCGTGTCCAACTTGGTTAGCTTGGATCTACCCCGGTGCCTAAAACAGTGCTTGACACATAGTAAGCACTTAACAAATACCATAATTATTATTATTATTATTATTACGTGCAGAGCACTGTACTAAGTGCTTGGAAGAGTGAAGTGTAATGGAATCAATCAATCAATCGTATTTATTGAGTGCTTACTGTGTGCAGAGCACTGTACTAAGCGCTTGTACCAAGCCTACAGCAAGCTGAACGTTTATAGGGACTGCAGCCTCATTGTTTTCAAAAATGAGAGGCTACCAGCAGCAAGAGAGAGGCTTCCCCTATGTGTCCAATATACCCTTTTGCCTTACTTGCATTGGATCTGTGTGGGAATCTGCTTCCCTTAGGATCCTTATCCCCGAGCTTCTGGGGAAAAGGAAGCAGCATGGCCTAACGGGTAGAGCACGACTCTGGGCGTCAGAAGGTCATGGGTTCTAATCCCGGCTCTGCCACTTGTCTGCCGTGTAGCTTTGGGCAAGTCGCTGTGCCTCAGTTGCCTCATCTGTAAAAGGGGGATTGAGACTGTTAGCCCCGTGTGAGGCAGGAACTGCGTAACCCGAACTGTGAGCCCTGTGTGAGACAGGAATTGTGTCTATATTATTGCTTATAATAATAATAATTATTATATTGCATCCACCCCAGGGCTTAGTGCCTGGCACTTAGTAAGCGCTTAACAAATACCACAGTTACTATTATTAATTATTAAGGACAGCAGCCTTGCTTCCTGGCGGCCGACCCCGAAGCTGGTTCGATCGGAGCGGTTCCTACTGCTTCATCTCCTCGTTCGAAACCGGGCTCCACCGGCTTTTCCGAGCCTAGCGTTTTCTCGCTGAGCCCTTTCGCTCGACACCATTTAATTTCAATGCTCCGATTTTGCAACAGGCCAAATTCCAAGCAGAAGCAGGATAAACAAGATTGCGCGCTGCTAATGATTGGTGAGCCCGTTCGGAATGCAATTTCCTGCCGGATTTCAGCAGAGGAGACTTTGTAACCTACAGACGGCCCCCGGGGAGGTTACACAAATAGCCCCGAGTTTCCAGGCCTCGGGGGGCCGGGGTCGGGCTCTCTGCCCTGCTCCCTCGCCCCCCAGGAGCTGAGAATGTGCTGGGCCGGCTTGCTGCCACCCCTAGTCGCTGATTCCTTCTAGATGGTCTTTCTGCTCAGCCATAGTCGGGTGGAAAATGGAGATCGTTTCGATGATTCAGGCCAAAAATGTTTAATCGGCGCAAAAATCCGAATTTTCAATACGTTCGTCTAGGTCCTCATCTCGCCGCAACCCTACTTTCAAATAATGGCGATGGTGCTTGTTAATAATAATGATAGTATTTGTTAATCAATCAATCGTATTTGTTGAGCGCTTACTGTGTGCGGAGCACTGTGCTAAGTGCTTGGGAAGTCCAAGTTGGCAACACATACAGTCCCTACCCAACAGTGGGCTCACAGTCGAGAAGCGCTTACTATATGCCAAGCACTGTTCTAAGCACTGGGCTAGATCCAAGATAATCAAGTTGTCCTATGTGAGGCTTATGGCCTTAATAATAATAATGGCATTTATTAAGCGCTTACTATGTGCAAAGCATTATTCTAAGCGCTTGGGAAGTACAAGTTGGCGACACATACAGTCCCTACCCAACAGTGGGCTCACAGTCTAGAAGTGCTTACTATATGCCAAACACTGTTCTAAGCACTGGGATAGATACAAGATAATCAGGTTGTCCTGTGTGAGGCTTACGGCCTTAATAATAATAATAATAATGGCATTTATTAAGCGCTTACTATGTGCAAAGCACTATTCTAAGCGCTTGGGAAGTACAAGTTGGCGACACATACAGTCCCTACCCAACAGTGGGCTCACAGTCTAGAAGTGCTTACTATATGCCAAACACTGTTCTAAGCACTGGGATAGATACAAGATAATCAGGTTGTCCTATGTGAGGCTTACGGCCTTAATAATAATAATAATAAAGGCATTTATTAAGCGCTTACTATGTGCAAAGCACTGTTTTAAGCACTGGGATAGATACAAGATAATCAGGTTGTCCTATGTGAGGCTTATGGCCTTAATACTAGTACTAATACTAATACTAATAATGGCATTTATTAAGCACTTACTGTGTGCAAAGCACTGTTCTAAGTGCTGGGGAGGATACAAGGTGATCAGGTTGTCCCACGGGGGGCTCATAGTCTTCATCCCCATTTTCCAGATGAGGTAACTGAGGCACAGAGAAGTGAAGTGACTTGTCCAAAGTCACACAGCTGACAGTTGGTGGTGAAATTTGAACCCATGACCTCTGACTCCAAAGCCCGGGCTCTATCCACCGAGCCACGCTGCTTCTCTAATCCCCATTTTACAGATGAGGTAACTGAGGCACAGCTAAGTGGCTTGCCCAAGGTCATACAGCAGACAAGTGGCAGAGCCGGGATCAGAACCCATGTCCTCTGACTCCCAAGCCTGTGCTCTTTCAACTAAGCCATGCTGCTTCTCTTACTTGCTTACTACGTGATGAGCACTGTTCTAAATTCTGCGGTAGACACAAGGTAATCAGGTGGGACACAGTCCCTGCCGCATTTAGGGCTCACAGTCTCAATCCCCATTTTACAGATGAGGTAACTGAGGCCCAGAGTGATCTAACCAAGGTCCCACAGCAGACAAGTGGCGGAGCCGGGATTAAAGCTCACCATCTAAATGGGGACTAAGACGGTGAGCCCCACGTGGGACAACCTGGTCACCTTGTAAATTCCCCAGTGATTAGAACAGTGCTTTGCACATAGTAAGCGCTTAATAAATGCCATCATTATTATTATTATTATTAAAATCCAGGTCCTTCTGACGCCCAGGCCCATGCTCTATCCATTAAGCCATGCTGGGCAGGGAACGTGTCTACCGACTCTGTTGTATTATATTCTCCCAGGTGTTTAGTACAGTGCTCTGCACACAGTTAGTGCGCAATAAATTTGATTGATATTGATTGATTCATTGATTGACTACCCACTGTGGACATCCACCGTGGTCACTGTGGACTAGAAAAGGAGCTTGGCTTAGTGGAAAGCGCACGGGCTTGGGAGTCAGACATCATGGGTTCTAATCCCGGCTCCGCCACTTGTCTGCTGTGTGACTTTGGGCAAGTCACTTCACTTCTCTGTGCCTCAGTTACCTCATCTGTAAAATGGGGATTCAGAGTGAGAGCCCCACGTGGTACAACCTGATAACATTGTATTTACCCCAGCGCCTAGAACAGTGCTGGGCACATTCATTCATTTCATTCAATTGTATTTATTGAGCGCTTACTGTGTGCAGAGCACTGTACTAATCAATCAATCAATCAATCAATCAGTCGTATTTATTGAGCGCTTACTGTGTGCAGAGCACTGTACTAAGCACTTGGGAAGTACAAGCTGGCAACATATAGAGACAGTCCCTACTCAACAGTGGGCTCACAGTCTAGAAGGAGGAGACAGAGAACAAAACAAAACATATTAACAAAATAAATAGAATAAATATGTACAAATAAAATAGAGTAATAAATACATACAAACATATATATATATACAGGTGCTGTGGGGAGGGGAAGGAGGTAAGGTAAGGGGGATGGGGAAGGGGCGCATAGTAAGCACTTAATCAATCAATCAATCAATCATATTTATTGAGCTCTTACTGTGTGCAGAGCACTGTACTAAGCACTTGGGAAGTACAAGTTGGCAACATATAGAGACGGTCCCTACTCAACAGTGGGCTCACAGTCTAGAAGGGGGAGACAGAGAACAAAACAAAACATATTAACAAAATAAAATAAATAGAATAAATATGTACAAATAAAATAGAGTAATAAATACATGCAAACATATATATATACATACACACACACACACACACACACACACACATATAGATATATATACAGGTGCTGTGGGGAGGGGAAAGAGGTAAGGTAAGGGGGATGGGGAAGGGGCGCATAGTAAGCACTTAACAAAACTATCATTGTTATCCCGCCGTCAACAAAGATGCTGCCCCGTTGCTTTTGACCATTTAGAAATCTCCTCTTCTGAGGTTGCTGGGGAGGGTCCGTCTGAGTCTCGCTCACCAACAGGAGCCCAGCATAGAAGACCCCCGAGCCTGGATGTCACTGACGCTCCTTTAGGGATTGTGTTTTCCCCACTCTTTTGTATTGTACCCTCCCAAGCGTTCAGTACGCTGCTCTGCACCCAGAAAGCGCTCAAAATCTCAATAAATATGACTGACTGACTGAATAAATGCCTTTAATTGATCGATCAATATCCTGTTAGATAGCCAGGTTCCTGTTGGAGATCTTCTCAGTAAGAGGGCACAAGAAGCAGAAGCAGGAAGTTTCTCGGGCTCCTGCCCTCTTACACTGAATCATTCAATAAGCGGCATTTGTTGAGTACTTTCAGCACGCAGAGCAATAATGATAATAATAATGGTGGTATTTGCTAAGTGCTTACTATGTGCCAAGCACTGTTCTAAGCGCTGGGGGGGATACAAGGTAATCAAGGTTGTCCTACGTGGGGCTCACAGTCTTAATCCCCATTTTACAGATGAGGGAACTGAGGCCTAGGGAAGTGAAGTGACTTGCCCAAAGTCACACAGCTGACAAGTGGCGGAGCTGGGATCTGAACCCATGACCTCCGACCCCCAAGCCCGTGCTCTTCGCAATGAGCCATGCTGCTTCTCTTAATTAGTACTGTACTAAACACTTGGGAGGGTACAATACAACGGAGTTGGTGGTCACATTCTCTGCTCACAGTGAGCTTACAGTCTAATGAAAGCACTAAATGTACATGGTCGGCTCCTTGAGGACCAAGATTATATCTCTTAACTCTAGTTTATTCTCCAGAATACTGACAGCAGTGCTCTACACACAATGAGCATGCGATAGAGACTATCGATTGATAGAAGTCAAACCCGGGATAAAACGGCTTTTCCCACTCTCCTTCTGGTCCAAATGCCCATCCTCAATCCCTAGGGACCAGCCAGCATTTCAGAGAGTTCAGTCCAGGATCCGCGTTTCTGTAATGTTGATGCGGTTCTCGCTCTTATTTCCACTAAGGAGGGGGATGCCCCGTGGGTTTTGGTTCTGCCATCTGTCTTGAACCATTTCTCAAACGTTTTTACTTTGGCAACGACGTAAATTCTTTATGCCTGGAGCATTTCAGTCTCCTCCTCTTCTCACTTTCAAGCCTGGGTGCCTATTAAGAGCAATTTCATCCATCATCCCAAATTGCTATCAATCTGTAATTTATCTTTTGATGCCTGTCTCCCCCTCTCAAATTTAAGTTCTCTGTGGGCCGGGATCGTGTCTTCCGACCGTACCATTGTACTCTTCCAAATGCTTGGTATAGTGCTCTGCATACAGTAAGCACTCAATAAGTGCCATTTATTGATTGGATTGAGGAGGGGCTCCGTTGAGAGAAAACCTTGTCAATATCAGGGTTTCCTGCTCTTTTCAGCTAAGAAATTGCAAGTCCTCAAATGAGACTGAGGTGCCAATATTTCATTGTTTGTGTAGGGGTGAAAATGGGGCGGGAATTTTTTTTTTTTTAGTGGTATTTGTTAAACATTTATTATGTGCCAGTTGCTATACTAATTGCTAGGGGAGATACAAGCTAAGCCCCCACCTTTCTTCTTCTCCCACTCCCTTCAGCATCACCCTGATTTACTCTCTCTCTTATTCCACCCCCCCAACCCCACAGCACTTATGTACATAACTGTAATTTATTTTTTTATATTAATATCTGTCTCTCCCCATCTAGATTGTAAACTCGTTGTCGTCAGGGAATGTGTCTGTTTATTGTTGGATTGTATTCTCTCAAGAGCTTAGAACAGTGCTCTGCACACAGTAAGCACTCATAAATACGATTGAATGATCAAATGAATGACTCACGTAGGACACAGTCCATGTCCCACATGGGGCTCTCAGTCCTAATCCCCATTTTACAGATGAGATAACTGAGGCAGAGAACAATGATAATAATAATTGTGGTATTTGTTAAGCTCTGACTACATACCAGGCCCTGAGCTAAGCACTGGGGTGGCTACAAGCAAATCGGGTTCATTCATTCATTCAATCGTATTTATTTTATTTTATTTTTTTAATGGCATTTATTAAGTGCTTACTGTGTGCAAAGCACTGTTCTAAGCGCTGGGAAGGTTACAAGGTGATCAGGTTGTCCCACAGGGGGCTCACAATCTTAATCCCCATTTTACAGATGAGGTAACTGAGGCACAGAGAAGTTAAGTGACTTGCCCAAAGTCACACAGCTGACAATTGGCGGAGCCGGGATTTGAACCTATGAACCCAGGACCGCTGACTCCAAAGCCCGAGCTCTTTTCACTGAGCCATGCTGCTTCTCTGAGCAGCTTACTGAGCGCTTACTGTGTGCAGAGCGCTGTACTAAGCGCTTGGGAAGTACAAGTTGGCAACATAATGATGGCATTTTTTAATGGTGGCATTTATTAAGTGCTTACTATGTGCAAAGCACTGTTCTAAGCGCTGAGTAGGTTACAAGGTGATCAGGTTGTCCCACGGGGGGCTCACAGTCTTAATCCCCATTTTCCAGATGAGGTAACTGAGGCACAGAGAAGTTAAGTGACTTGCCCAAAGTCACACAGCTGACAATTGGCAGAGCTGGGATTTGAACCCATGACCTCTGGCTCCAAAGCCCGGGCTCTTTTCCACTGAGCCACGCTGCTTTTCTACATAAAGATGGTCAGAACATACAGATATACAGAACATATACAGATGGTCCCTACCCAACAGTGGGCTTACACAGTCCCTGTCTGATACGGGGCTCACGGCATTAATCCCCATTTTACAATTGAGGTAACGGAGGCACAGAGAAGTTAAGTGGCTTGCCTAAGGTCACACAGCAGACAAGTGGCAGAGCTGGGATTAGACCCCAGCTCCTTCTAACTTCCAGGCCTGTGCTTTTTCCACTAGGCAATGTTGCTAAGCACCACTCCACATGGAAACTTGAATCAGGCTTTGGTCCCGGGCTGCTGTTCAGTATATATGTTTGTACATATTTATTACTCTATTTATTTATTTTACTTGTACATATCTATTCTATTTATTTTATTTTGTTAGTATGTTTGGTTTTGTTCTCTGTCTCCCCCTTTTAGACTGTGAGCCCACTGTTGGGTAGGGACTGTCTCTATATGTTGCCAATTTGTACTTCCCAAGCGCTTAGTACAGTGCTCTGCACATAGTAAGCGCTCAATAAATACGATTGATGATGATGATGATGATTGACCAGCCTGATCCATTTCAGTGGCATGGCTGGGCACACCAAAGCAACCCACCAGTCACAAACAGACTCTCTGCTTTCTTCTCCGCGCCCCCAGTCAGGTGCTGGGACATACAGTAGGATCCTATTTGGTAGAAGCGATCCCTGGGCCACTGGATCCACTCTTCAAAGAAGGAAAATAAGGTATTAAGTTCATTCATTCATTCAATCGTATTTATTGAGCGCTTACTGTGTGCAGAGCACTGTACTAAGCGCTTGGGAAGTACAAATCGGCAACATATAGAGACGGTCCCTACCCAAAAACGGGCTCACAGTCTAGAAGGGGGAGACAGACAACAAAACATGTAGCCGTCAGAATAAACAGAATTAGAGCTATATGCACATCATTAATAAAATAGAGTAGTAAATATGTACAAGTAAAATAAATAGAGTAATACATCTGTACAAATATATACAAGTGCTGTGGGGAGGGGATGGAGGTAGGGTGGGGGGGGATGGGGAGGAGGAGAGGAAAAAGGGGGCTCAGAAGGCTCTCCCTTCCCCCCTAAAGCCCAAGCCGCAGTGGGCGTGAGCCATGCCACCCAACAACAGACCCCCTCATCCACCCATTCATTCATTCAATCGTATTTATTGAGTGCTTACTGTGTGCAGAGCACTGTACTAAGCGCTGGGGAAGTACAAGCTGGCAACATATCAAGACGGTTCCTACCCAACAACGGGCTCACAGTCTCCGACAGCAGCACCATGACCCATGGAGAAACCAATGGGAGGTATAATAATATAATAATATATAATAATAGAGAAGCAGCATGGCTCAGTGGAAAGAGCCCGGGCTTTGGAGTCAGAGGTCATGGGTTTGAATCCCGGCTCTGCCGCATGTCTGCTGTGTGACCTTGGGCAAGCCACTTAACTTCTCTGAGCCTCAGTTCCCTCATCTGTAAAAGGAGGATTAAGACTGTGAGCCCCAAGTGGGACAACCTACTCTATTCATTTATTTATTTATTTTATTTGTACATATCTATTCTATTTATTTTATTTTGTTAGTATGTTTGGTTTTGTTCTCTGTCTCCCCCTTTTAGACTGTGAGCCCACTGTTGGGTAGGGACTGTCTCTATAGGTTGCCAATTTGTACTTCCCAAGCGCTTGGTACAGTGCTCTGCACATAGTAAGCTCTCAATAAATACGATTGATGATGATGATGACAACCTGCTCACCTTGTATCCCCCCCAGCGCTTAGAACAGTGCTTTGCACATAGTAAGCGCTTACCAAATGCCATCATTATAATAATAATAATTATTATGGTATTTCTCAAGTGCTTACTGTGTGCCGGGCACTGTGAAGCGCTGGGGTGGACACAAGCAAATAAGGTTGGACGCGGTCCCTGTCTCGCATAGGGCTCACAGTCTTGCAGATGAGGTAACTGAGGCACAAAGGAGTGAAGTGATTTGCCCAAGACCACACAGCAGGCAAGTGGCAGAGCGGGGATCTCGCCCGGACATCCGTCCTCTTGCTTAGGAATGGACCACCCAGCGCTCCTGGCTTTCCTCATGCATACGAGAGCAGTCCCTTGAGCATCTCTGTTCAATATCCCAGGGCACCATCCCAGAGAAGTCCAGCTTCCGGGTGAGGAGGGGGAGGAAGTCTTGGCTTTAATTTTCCCTGAACGGATCCGCTCTCTTGGTCTAACGAGAGTGGTGCTACTTACCGAGGAGAACTGACAAATGTGCCTGCTGGAATTTAAATCACCGTTGCCAGGCTAACCGTGGGCAGGCTCTATGACTGTGGAAAATTCCAGATTCAAGCCGGCAAAGAATTTCCTCTGCAGGGCAGGTTATTAATAGTCACGTCGGCTTCTGACGTTCAAGATTCTGTTCCTTAACACGTCACCTTGAAAGCGGGATAAAATGGTGCTCTTTGGTAGGGCCGAGGGCAGTCCGCTCTTTAGATGTCCCCTTTATATTTGGCTCCCTTAGAACCAAATCAAAATGGTGACCAGGGAATAATAATAAAGAGATAATCAAACCCAAGTTTTAGGGTATTTATTGATTGCTTACTATGTGCCAGGCAGTGTACTAAGCCCTGGCCTGCATGGTGCTTGATGAAACACCAGGGAATAATTCTAAAGAGATCATCAAACCAAATTTTTAGGGTATTTATTGATTGCTTACTATGTGCCAGGCACTGTACTAAGCCCTGGCCTGCATGGTGCTTGATGAAACACCAGGGAATAATTCTAAGAGATCATCAAACCCAAGTTTTAGGGTATTTATTGATTGCTTACTATGTGCCAAGCACTGTACTAAGCCCTGGCCTGTATGGTGCTTGGTGAAACACCAGGGAATAATTCTAAAGAGATCATCAAACCAAATTTTTAGGGTATTTATTGATTGCTTACTATGTGCCAGGCAGTGTACTAAGCCCTAGCCTGCATGGTGCTTGATGAAACACCAAGGGAAGCAACATGGACTAGTGGATAGAGCACAGGCCTGGGGCTCAGGAGGACCTGGGTTCTAATCCTGGCTCTGCCACCTGTCTGCTGGGTGACTTTGGGCAAGTCACTTCATTTCTCTGGGCCTCAGTTACCTTATCTGGAAAATGGGGATTAAGGCTGTGAGCTCCGCGTAGGGTACGGACTGTGTCCAAACTGATTAGCTTGCATCTACCCCAGCACTTAGAACAATACCTGGCACACAGTAAGTGCTTAGCAAATACCATTTGAAACAAAACAAAAAAACCCCTCCTCCCTTCAACTCTGTCCTTGTCCCATTCCTGACGTGTTTCTGGTTCACTCAGTCTCAATAGTGATGCTGGCCTGGAACTAGGAGTCCTGAATCACTGTGCGAGAACAGGCCCAGGGTCTCGGGAGGATTCCTGAGCCGCCGGCCAATTAAGGGAAAGTTATTCTGGCTTAATCAATGCACTTCAGTTGCAAACCCATTTAGCTTCTGAGCAGAAAATGCTGAAAACAAGGAATTCCTGTATGAGACTCACCTTGGGAAGAGCCAGGAAGTGACACTGTTTGGACTGTCTCTCGCCTTCAAAGTTTTTCACACGTGAACAGTTGGGGATGCTTCTTGATTGGCAGTTTTTCCTGATTGTTTCGGTATTTACCCCTGGGCTGATAATTATGGAATAGATTTGGCCATTCCTTAACACCTGCCAAGGCCAGAATGACCCGTCCATCCTCTCATCTGGACTGGAGAGTGATTGATTCCAGCGAAATGAAGTTTCTGGCGCGAGGAACCTGAGTATGAGCCGTAGAAGCAGCAAGGCTTAGTGGATAGAGCTCAGGCCTGGGAGTCCGAAGGACCTGGGTTCTAATTCCGACTCCACGACATGTCTGCTGTGTGATCTTGGGCAGGGCACTTCACTTCTCTGTGCCTCAGTTCCCTCATCTGTAAAATGGGGATGAGTGTGAGCCCACGTGGGACTGGGACTGTGTCCGATCTGATTAACCTGTATCTACTCCAGTGCTCAGAACAGTGTTTGGCACATAGTAAGCGCTTAACAAGTACCACGATTAATTATTATTATCTGTTGGGAGTTGACTGCTGGATAGACATGGAGTCTCAGTGGAGAAACCTGTATTTCTTTCTTCAGAGCCGATTTTGTGGCAGTGAGCGTTTCCAGCCAGATAGGCACTGCTCGAGACACGGCTCCATTGATTTTTCCAAACTGCTTTACTGATGCTTAATTAGCTTAGGGAGACGGTCACCATCTGGTATCCAGCACAGAAATGGAGATTAAGACGACTCCCTGTCTGGTCACCAGGGAGAAAATGGGAGGAAAGGAAAGCCTCTGTCATCCCTGCCCTGTCCACTTCAGGTTTCCCCCGCCCAGCCTAGCAGCCCCACAGCCCTGCCTTGCCTGGAAAACCTCCAACCGCTCTTCTCAAACGGAGAGAGAGGTCATTTGGTATCATGGCAGTTATTAAGTGCTCAATACGGGCCAAGCACAGTGAATAATGATAATAATAATAATAGTAGTGGCATTTGTTAACCCCGGTTAAGCCCTTTCTATGTGCCAGGCACTGTACTAAGCGCTGGTGTGGACACAAGGTAATTGGGTTGGACACAGTCCCTGTCCCACATGGGGCTCAAAGTCTCTATCCCCATTTTGCAGATGAGGTAACGGAGGCCCAGAGAATTGAAGTGACTTGCCCCAGGTCACACAGCAGACAAGTGGCGGAACCGGGATTAGAACCCATGACATTCTGACTCCCAGGGCCCGTGCTCTATCTACTAAACCACACTACACATTAATTGTTTGATATTTATTGAGTGATAATAATAATAATAATAATGGTATTTGTTAAGCGCTTACTGTGTGCCAAACACTATTCTAAGTGCGGGGAAGGTTATCAGGCTGTCCCATGTGGGGCTTACCTCCTCCAGGAGGCCTTCCCAGACTGAGCCCCTTCCTTCCTCTCCCCCTCATCCCCCTCTCTATCCCCCCATCTTACCTCCTTCCCTTCCCCACAGCACCTGTATATATGTATATATGTTTGTACATATTTATTACTCTATTAATTTTACTTGTACATATCTATTCTATTTATTTTATTTTGTTAGTATGTTTGGTTTTGTTCTCTGTCTCCCCCTTTTAGACTGTGAGCCCACTGTTGGGTAGGGACTGTCTGTATATGTTGCGAACTTGTACTTCCCAAGCGCTTGGTATAGGACTCTGCACACAGTAAGCGCTCAATAAATACGATTGATTGATTGATTGATTGATTGAAAAGGATAATTAGACATAGTCCCTCTCCTCAAGGAACTTACAATCTAGCTAGGGAGACAGACATTAAAATGAATTACAGGTTGCTGTACTGACCGAGAACAAGGTTGTGCAGACAAATGCTATGGTGATGATGATGATGATGTTATTTGTTAAGCGCTTACTATGTGCCAAGCACTGTTCTAAGCGCTGGGGTAGATACAAGGTAATCAGGTTGTCCCACGTGGGGCGCACAGTCTTAATTCCCATTTTACAGATTGGGTATTGGGGTTGGGGTGAGTGCCTAGGAAGGTAAGCTCCCCTCTAGACTGTAAACTCCCTGCGGGCAGGGGACACAGCCACCAACTCTGTTATATTGTAGTCTCCCAAGCGCTTAGTATAGTGCTCTCTATACGGTCAACACTCAATAAATGCCACTGATTGATCAGTGAGGACTCAAGGGCATAGGTGTCACAGTAAGGAGGGAAAATAGAATGAGAAGATGAAAGATTGTCAGAGAAGGCTTCCTGGAGGAGGTGTGATTTTGAAGCAGGGTGGCCTAGTGGAAAGAGCACGAGTCTGGGAGCCAGAGGATCTGGGTTTTAATCCAGGTTCTGCAATTTATCCACTTCATGACTATGGGCAAATTACCTAACTTCCCCAGGCCTCAGTTTCCTCAACTGTAAAATGGGGATGCAGTACCTGTTCTCCCTCTTACTTAGAATGTGAGCCCATTCATTCATCCATTCATTTGATCATATTTATTGAGTGCTTACTGTGGGCAGAGCACTGTACTAAGCGCTTGGGAAGTACAAATTGGCAACATATAGTGACGGTCCCTACCCAACAACGGGTTCACAGTCTAGATGGGGGAGACAGACAACAAAACAAAACAAGTAGACAGGTGTCAATACCATCAGAATAAATAGAATTATAGCTATATAAACATCATTAATAAAATAAATAGAGTAATAAATATGTATATTGCACAAATATGCACACACATCTATATCTGTGTGTGTATCCTTTTTGAATACTGATGATGAGATAATAATAACGATGGCATTTATTAAGCACTTACTATGTGCAAAGCACTGCTTTAAGCACTGGGGAAGTTACAAGGTGATCAGGTTGTCCCACGGGGAGTCTCACGGTCTTCATCCCCATTTTACAGATGAGGTCACTGAGGCACAGAGAAGTGAAGTGACTTGTCCAAAGTCACACAGCTTACAATTGGCAGAGCCAGGATTTGAACCCATGACCTCTGACTCCAAAGCCCATGCTCTTTCCACTGAGCCACACTGCTTCTCCTGAGCCATTGCTTCTCTGAGCCATTTCCTCATTACTCAGCTTTCCTTCAGCTGTGAGTGCTGAAACTCCTCCATATTGCATTTCCTTCATTCATACTGCTACATGGTGATAATAGCAATAGTAATAATAATGGTATTTGTTAAGTGCTTATTCTGGGTCAAGCACTGTGCTAAGCACTGGGGTGGATATGGCACAATCAGATCAGAGTCAGTCTGTGTCCACCTGGGGCTCAGAGTGTAGGGGGAAAGGAGTAATAATAATAATAATAATAATAATAATAATAATAATAATGGTATTTGTTAAGCACTTACTTTGTGCAAAGCACCGTTCTAAGCGCTGGGGGGGATACAAGGTGATCAGGTTGTCCCACATGGGGCTCACAATCTTAATCCCCATTTTACAGATGAGGTCACTGAGGCCCAGAGAAGTGAAGTGACTTGCCCAAAGTCACACAGCCGATAAGTGGAGGAGCCGGGATTAGAACCCATGACCTCTGGCTTCCAAGCCCGGGCTCTTTCCACTGAGCCACACTGCTTCTCAGTAGAGTAAACTATCCATCCATCCATTCACTCGTGCATTCATTCATTCATACATTAATTCGTAATAATAATAATAATGGCATTTATTAAGTGCTTACTATGTGCAAAGCACAAGGTGATCAGGTTGTCCCAAGTGGGGCTCACAGTCTTAATCCCCATTTTCCAGATGAGGTAACTGAGAAGAGTCCCCACTCTTTTCCTTCAACCCACTGTTGTACATCGCCATACCATGCAACATGGCCTAGAAGGTAGAGCATGGGCTGGGTTCAAATCCCAGTTCCTCCACTTGTTTGCTGAGTGACCTTGGGCAAGTCACTTAACTTCTCTGTGCCTCAGTTCCCTCACCTATAAAATGGAGATTAAGACAGGGACTTACTGTGAGGCACGGACTTTGTCCAACCTGATTAGCCTGTGTCTACTGCAGCGCTTAGAGCGGTGCTTGACGCGTAATAAGCTCTTGACAAATATCATTATTATTATTATTATTCTCCTGGTGTTAGGGGAGCCCACTGGACACCCTGCCAGCACTCATCAATCAGCGATACTTATTGATCTCCTATTGTATACAGGCCACTGTACTAACCACCAGGCACCAGAGAAGTCAGAGGGGCTATTTCTCCAAATCCCCAAAAGAAAGAAGATCTTTCTGCATGTCCAGGGGCCTTGTGCCAGGCTGTAAAGAAATCAATTTAGCTCCCAGAACTTTTCCCCCTCAACAAATGCCAATGGGAATGGGAGCTCTGGTTCAGCTCAGCAGGGAAAAATCCCCAGGTGGGAAATTGCATTCATTCATTCATTCATTCATTCATCCATCCATCCATCCATCCATCCATCCATCTATCTATTCAATCGTGCATTCATACATTCATACATTCATAATAATAATAATAATAACGGCATTTATTAAGCGCTTACTACGTGCAAAGCACTGTTCTAAGCGCTGGGGAGGTTACAAGGTGATCAGGGTGTCTCAAGTGGGGCTCACAGTATTAATCCCCATTTTCCAGATGAGGTAACTGAGGCACAGAGAAGTTAAGTGACTTGCCCCAAGTCACACAGCTGACCATTGGCGGAGCCAGGATTTGAACCCATGACCTCTGACTCCAAAGCCCGGGCTCTTTCCACTGAGCCACGCTGCTTCCCTATTCATATTAATTGAGGGATTAGTGTGAGCACCCAGAGGGACAGGAACTGTGTCTAATTCCCACCTCTGTATTCTTCCCAGAGCAGTGGAAAAAGTCAGAGGTCATGGGTTCTAATCCCAGCTCTGCCACTTGTCTGCTGTGTGTCTTTGGGCAAGTCACCTAACTTCTCTGTGCCTCAGTTACCTCATCTGTAAAATGGGGATTAAGACTGTGAGCCCCCTGTGGGACAACCTGATCACCTTGTATCCCCCCTAGTGCTTGGAACAGTGCTTCGCACATAGTAAGCGCTGAACAAATGCCATTATTATTATTATTATTATTATTATAGTAGGCTCTTAATAAATACTGTTAAGCGTGGCTCAGTGGAAAGAGTTGCAGGCTTGGGAGTCAGAGGTCATGGGTTCGAATCCTGGCTCCACCACTTGTCAGCTGTGTGACCTTGGGCAAGCCACTTCACTTCTCTGTGCCTCAGTGACCTCATCTGGAAAATGGGGATTAAGACTGACAACCTGATCACTTTGTAAGCTCCCCAGGGCTTAGAACTGTGCTTTGCACATACTAAGCGCCTAATAAATGCCATCATTATTATTACTACTAATAATTATAGTATTTGTTAAGCATTTACTCTGTGCTAGATGCTGTGCTAAGCACTACTACTACTACTGCCGTGACCAAAGGGTAAACATTGGGGAAAAAAAGTAAAAGAATGAGAAGTAGACACAGGCCCCATCCCCCAAGGAGCTCACAATTTTCAAATAAGGATAGCGGGGTGGGGAACAAGTTTAGCGACGGACACACAAGGAAACAGGAAACAATAAATTCACAAAGCAACGTAAGAGACAAAGACAATGCTAAATGAAATTACAGCAGTGGAGCATTGCAGCCAGAGGAGCAGAATTTGAGGCTCCTGCGGCTTTGGCACGGTCACCCACGGTCCAAAAGTCTTAAGTCCTAAGTCTCCGAGTCTCCGGCTCGGCTTCCTGAAACTTCAGAAGGCACAGCTTCCTCTGAGTTTGGTGTGCGTGGTGTCGAGCTTTTGAGTGCGTCTAAATGTGTGTTTCAGTGTGTACATATGTGTCTTATGGCAGTGAACGGATATGTGGGGGGGGGGTCTGTATGTGTGGTACTTGTATAGGCATGCGTGACTGTATGTTTCTGCGGTGGTATATAGGTTTATGTCTGGGTGCATGGGTATTTAGGTGGATGTGAATGGATAAACCTGTCTGCATATGTGTCTGGGAAGACATGGCACAGTGGGTTTGTGTGCATGTGAGTGTGGAGTGCAGGTATGAATGTATGTGTGAGTTTGGCGGGGGGGGGTGCGTGTGTGAGAGTGTGCATGAATGTGGATGTGCCTAGGTAAATGTATGTGTGTTTGTGTGTGCGTGCTGAGGGCCTGGATAGGTCTGTGTGTGTTTACCTGGGTGTGTGTTGGGGGAAGGCACACACAAACACTGGAACCGCTGTTTCCTTTTGTCTGTCTGCCCTATCGATCTGCTGCCTGTCAGGAGAGCTCTTCATCTGCTCTTTCCAGGAAACCGAAGAAACAAAAAACTCCCTGCAGCGTTTTCCTCCAGAGCCAGAGTTAACAATGCGCATTGTTTGGGCCGGAAACCCAGGCATTTGGGGGCTCAGGCTTCATGGGGGAGATGCTGGAAGGAATGAGGACTTGGAGTCTTGGGAAGAAAGATCTGGGTCTTGACTCCGCTGGCGGATTTGCTCTGGTTTGCAGGCCTCCGGGCCGAAGGGAGGATTCACACTCACTGCTGCTTCACTTTTTTAAAAAATAGTATTTGTTAGGCGTTTACTACGTACCAGGCAAAGGACTAAACGATGAGATAGATGCACGCTAATCAGGTTGGACAGAGTCCCCGTCCCACATGGGGCTCACGGTCTTAATCCCCATTTTCCAGATGAGGGAACCGAGGCATAGAGAAGTGGAGTGACTTGCCCAAGGTCACACAGCAGGAAAGGGGCGAAGCTGGGATCAGAACCCCGGTCCTTCTGACTCTCAGGCCTGTGCTTTATCCACTAGGCAACACGGCTGCAAACAGTAAGCGCTCAATAAATACTATTGATTGATTGATTTTGTGGGAGGAAGATCCTTCCTGGGCCTTATGGTTCGTCCTATCCTGGTCCCAGCCTGGGGAAGAAACTCACCAGAGGGGCCCGGAACATTACCAACATTACCAGGTGCTAAAAAAGTACCTCTAGACTGAAAGCTCATTGTGGGCAGTGAATGTGACTGTGTGCTATATGTTATAACCGACTTGTACTTCCCAAGCGCTTAGTACAGTGCTCTGCACACAGTAACGCTCAATAAATACGATTGAATGAGTGAAATGAATGTTGTCATATTGTACCCTGAGTAAGCGCTCAATAAATATGATTGAATGAATGAAAATATCCCACCTCTGGCATCGCTACCCAGCCCGGAAAATGCCAGAGGAGCTGAGCTCCACCCTGCTTCATGCTGTGATCAACAATGCATGGTAAAACAATTTGATGCCCGCGGGCTCTGAGCTGGCTCACAGATGGTAATAATTGCGATATTTGGTAAACGCAAGCCATGTGCCACAGTCACTGTACTAAGCACTGGGATAGAGACAAACCAATCAGGTTGGGCACAGTCCCTGTCCCACATAGAGCTCCCAATCTTAAACCCCATTTTACAGATGGGGTAACTGAGGCACGGAGAAGTGAATTGACTTGCCCGCAGTCACACAGCAGACAAGTATCAGTGCCTGGCTTAGAACCCAGGTCCTTCTGACGCCCGGGCCCATGCTCTATCCATTAGGCCATGCTGCTTCTCAACAGATGCCATCTCTCCCCTACCTCTTCCTGCCTTTGCAGTGGCATCTCTTCCATTTTCATTCATTCATTCATTCAATCGTATTTATTGAGTGCTTACTGTGTGCAGAGCACTGTACTAAGCGCTTGGGAAGTAGAAGTTGGCAACATATAGAGACGGTCCCTCCCCAACAGCGGGCTCACAGTCTAGAAGACTGTGCTGGTGGGAAAGGACCCAAGGGGCAGTTTTGGCCGTTTGGACCGGCGTGGGTATCGGGCCAAATGTCATCATCGCCCTTCCTCTTTAGCCCCAAGCCCAGGGGAGATGGAGAGTGGAGGTGGGATGGAGGGGGCTGATGGGGTTGGTGGCTCAGATGGGGGCTTCAGGCCCTGGTTTGGAGGTCCTGGTGACCACGTCTCGCTCTTTGACCCACCCCACCTTGGGTGTCCTTTCTCCAGAGAGTCAAGGGGATGGGCCTCCAATCCCAGCAACATCCTCTCCCCAATGCGCCATCAATCCCCAGACTTCTCCCTGAACCAGGACACAGTTGGAAAAGAACCAGCATCCCAGGGGGTCATTGCCAGCCCAGCCCCACTGATTTCTTGTTACAACTGTCAGTCATATTTATTTAGTGCTTACGGTGTGCAGAGCACTTTGCTGAGTACTTGGGATTGTATAATATCACAATACAACAGACACATTCCCTGCCCACAGTGAGCTTACAGTGTAGAGGGAGAGGCGCACATTAAGAGAAATAAATAAATTAGAGCTATAGACAGAAGGTCTGTGGTGTTAGGAGCGGGGGATGAATAAAGAGAGCAAGTCAGGGGGACGCAGAAGGGAGTTGAAGAAAAGTTAGAGGGCTTAGTCAGGGAAGGCCTCTTGGAGATGTGTCTTTAATAAGGCTTTGAAAGAGGGGAGAGAAATTGCCTGTCCGATATGAGGAGGGAAGGCATTCCAGGCCAGAGGCAGGATGGGGGTGAGAAGTCAGCGGCGAGCTAGACAAGATTGAGGTACAGTGAGAAGGTTAGCAATCGAGGAGCGAAGTGTGAGGGCTAGGTTGAAGTAGAAGAGTAGCGATGTGAGGTAGGAGGGGGCAAAGTGATTGAGTGCTTTAAAGCCAGGGGTGAGGAGTTGTTGAGACTGAGGCTGGTTAGCGTCTCCTGGGAAGTGCCCTGTTGATTCTGTGGCCCTTGTGTGGGCTCCACAGTGCCTCAGAAGAGGGCCTGACTGCCATCGTCCATCAAGTTTTAGCTATCGTTCCTGGTTCCCCTGGACCCCGGCTCCCCACCACAATTGCTATGAGCAGAACACTGTACTAAGCACTTTGGCAGAGTACAATATACAAGAGTTGGCAGACGCAATCCCTGCCCATGAGGCACTTACAGTCTAGAGGGGGAGGCAGATATTCAGATAAATTGGTCCACTCTTGGGTAGGGACCGTCTCTATATGTTGCCAACTTGTACTTGTACAGTGCTCTGCACACAGTAAGCGCTCAATAAACACGATTGAATGATTGAATGAATAAATTACAGGTCTGTACTTCAATGCTGTGGTGGGATGACTGAAAGTTACAAATCCAAGTGCAATCCCCATTTTATCCATGAGAGAACTGAATATGTTGCCAACTTGTACTTCCCAAGCGCTTAGTACAGTGCTCTGCACACAGTAAGCGCTCAATAAATACGATTGAATGAATGAATGAATGAATAGCCCATGCTGAAACTGCAGGCGAATGGCAGAGCTGGGATTAGAACCCAGGACTCCTGACGCTTAGTCCCATGCTCTTCCCACTAAGCCACACTGCTTGTCTCGTGTTACAGGTACTGTATTTGATCTGATTATCCTGAATTTGCCCTCATGCCTAGTAGAATGCTTGGCATAAAGCAAACACTGAATCAATTATGGTCAATAAAATTGGGAAATTTCTTTGGGAACAAAATTGCTGAAAATACCCTATGGGCCTTTTATGAAGAAGACCTTTGTACCTCCAACTTGTAAAGTGACTGTGGGAGCCCCAATATAGAGGGAAGGCGCCGTAGCATCTATCATTAAGAAGCAGCCGTTGCCTAGGGGAAAGAGCACAGGTGGGGAAGCCAGAGGTTCTGGGTTCTAATCCCAGCTCGGCCACTTGTCTGCTGTGTGACTTTGAGCAAGTCACTTTACTTCTTCGTGTCTCAGTTACCTCCTCTGTAAAATGGGGATTAAGACCGGGATCCCTAAGTGGGCCAGGGACTCTTTCCAACCTGATATGCTTGTTTCCACCCAAGTGCTTCGTACAGTGCCTGACACATAGTAAGCGTTTAACAAATAATAATAATAATAATAATGGCATTTGTTAAGCGCTTACTATGTGCAAAGCACTGTTCTAAGCGCTGTGGGGGATACAGTGTGATCACGTTGTCCCACGGGGGGCTCACAGTCTTAATCTCCATTTTACAGATGAGGTAAGTGAGGCTCAGAGAAGTTAAGTGCCTTGCCCAAGGCCACACAGCAGTCATGTGGCGGGGCTGGGAGTCGAACCCATGCCCTCTGACTCCAAAGCCCGGGCTCTTTCCACCGAGCCACGCTGCTTCTCTAATACCACATTTATTATTATTATCCCCAGGTTCCCACTGGAGCCCACAGCTGCAGGGCCTTCACGCGTGGTGGAAAGGGAGGGAAGGATGAAGACAGCAGGGAGTCTTACTGCCGCGGCCTTGGTGGGGCAGACAGGATCAGGGGGAAAGATGGGGATGGGGACTTTCCAACTTGGACTTCCCAAGCGCCTAGTACAGTGCTCTGCACACAGTAAGCGCTCAATAAATACGACTGAATGAATGAATGAACAAGGCCGCCCTTTCCTAGAATGCCTGCTGTCATTGCCAGCATGGTTTGGGCTCTGCTCTCTGGAGATTGGGTTCTGGGAAAAAAAAAAACTGCTTAATGGTTGATAAGGCTGCCTTGGCCCTCCTGCTTTTTTGGGGCCTCCTGCCTTTTCTGAAGGAGCTCATGATTCCTGCGTCCTGCTCTGAAGGACCTGCTCCCCCTCGTCCCCCTCTCCATCCCCCCCATCTTACCTCCTTCCCTTCCCCACAGCACCTGTATATATGTATATATGTTTGTACATATTTATTACTCTATTATTTTACTTGTACATATCGATTCTATTTATTTTATTTTGTTAGTACGCTTGGTTTTGTTCTCCGTCTCCCCCTTTTAGACTGTGAGCCCGCTGTTGGGTAGGGACTGTCTCTATATGTTGCCAACTTGTACTTCCCAAGCGCTTAGTACAGTGCTCTGCACACGGTAAGCGCTCAATAAATACGATTGATTGATTGATTGAAGGACC